>NW_024070212.1:72966370-73024949 GCF_014754425.2 Oryx dammah
GGGATTTTCCAGGCAAGAGTACTGGAGTGGGGTGCCATTGCCTTCTCCGTCCTAGACATTAAGACCATTCTTTTCATTTCGTACCCCTCCTCCAGAATCTCCTTTAACAAAATTGATTCCTTACAATGCTACCAGAGTAGTTTTTATAAAATACAAGTTATCTGCTTTTTCTTCAACTAAAAAACTGATGGTTCTCCATTGTTACAGCACTTTTTCCTAAATATGGCTATGTATTAGAACCACAAGAAAAGTTTTAAGAAGAAAAATACAGATACAGAGACAGTAGTAAATCAGAATCTTTAGCAGTGGGACCTTAGGATTGCCTTGGTTTTGTTTTTTAAAGTTCCTGAGAGATTTTGATACATCTGGGTTTCTAACCAACAATTAGGAATCACTGTCTTGCAAGATAAAGTCCAGAATTTTTAGCATAATAGTCAAGTACATCTCACAGTCAGACTTCATCATTCTCTCTTTTTCATCTTTGGGTCCCACAAGTATCTTATGACTACATTGAACTGTAAATATGCTGACTTTTTCTTTCTTCATTTTCTTTACCTTAAAATGCCCTTTTCCTGCTTGACTCCCTAATGGAATTCTGTTCTTTTTAGGTCCAAATCCAGGCTTTGCTACTTCCTTCTCCCTTTAGTCCTTTTTCTAATTTCTACTTCCCTAGTCTGAAAGCAGCTTTACTTGTTTAGCATTTATCTAATTATATATATATATATATAAAATAGACAATTTGATGATTTTTGACAACTATATGTATTGGTGTAATTCACTGTCACAGTAATGAACGTTTCTGTTTTCCGAAAGTCTCTTCATACCCTTTGCAGTCAATCCACTTTTCATACACCCACCCAACCCCTAGCAACCCCTGATGAGCTCTGTCACTGTAGTTTTCTTTTGTTAAGTATCATATGAATGAAATCACAGCATATAGTTTTTGTGCTTTCTTTCATGTAGTATAACGCTTCTGTGATTCATTCATGTGATTTTTGTCTTAGTAATTTATTCATTTTTATTGCTGAGTGTTATTCCATTATACAGATATGCAACAATTTTTTCATCTCTTCAGTAGTTAGTTGATGGATGTTTGGATTGCTCTCAATTTTCTGACTGTTGTGAACACTCATGTAAGTCTCTATTGGACATAATTTTCATTTTTCCTGAGTAAATATGTAGGAGTAGGATTGCTTAGTTGTATGGTAAATGTGTGTTTGAAAAAACTCCCACTTAGCAAAGTGGCTGTGCTATTTTACATGCTCACCAGCAACATATGATAATTCCTGTATTTTGGTTAGCCATTTATGTCTCCTTTTCTTTTGTTCATCTGAAAAGTTTTTAAGCGAAAGGACCTTGATATCCCTACAATTCCTAGAATATTATAGATGCTTAATAAATTTTGAGATTTAATGTTTATGTATGTCAACAAGTTTTATCTTGTGTACCAAAAAAAAAAATGACTTTCCTTTTTGAATGAAATCTGAAGTATATGATTACAAATTATTCTTTATGATTTTTTTCATTTAGGAATTTTTAAATTTGCTAACATTTACTTTTTAGCACTGTCTGAGTTCAGTTCAGTCGCTCAGTCATGTCCAACTCTTTGCGACCCCATGGACTGCAGCATTCCAGGCCTTCCTGTACATCACCAACTCCCAGAGTTTATTCAAACTCATGTCCATAGAGGTGGTGATGCCATCTCATCCTCTGTCATCCCCTTCTCCTCCTGCCTTCAATCTTTCCCAGCATCAGGGTCTTTTCTAATCAGTCAGAGCTTCGTATCAGGTAGTCAAAGTATTGGAGTTTCAGCTTCAACATCAATCCTTCCAATGAACACTCAGGTCTGATATCCTTTAGGATGGACTGGTTCGATCTCCTTGCTGTCCAAGGGACTCTCAAGAGTCTTCTCCAACACCACAGTTCAAAAGCATCAATTCTTCAGCTTTCAGCTTTCTTTATAGTCCAAATCTCACATCCATACATGACTACTGGAAAAACCATAGCTTTGACTAGACGGACCTTTGTTGGCAAAGTAATGTCTCTGCTTTTTAAAATCCTGTCTAGGTCGATCATAACTTTCCTTCCAAGGAGCAAGTGTCTTTTAATTTCATGGCTACAGTCACCATCTGCAGTGACTTTATAGCCCCGAAAAATGAAGTCTGTCACTGTTTTCATTGTTTCTCCATCTATTTGCCATGAAGTGATAGGACCAGATGCCATGATCTTAGTTTTCTGAGTGTTGAGTTTTAAGCCAGTTTTTTCACTCTCATCTTTCACTTTCATCAAGAGGCTCTTTAGTTCTTCACTTTCTGCCATAAGAGTGGTACTGTCTACAATTTAGGAAATATTTTATAGCTCACATTCTTTTTCTAATAATCATAATATGACAGTATTGAAACAAATCTTATTTTTTTCAAACATGTTTGGCATTTATCTTGAAAGGAAATATTTTAGGCCTAAATTAACTTGGGTTTTCTTTGACACTATTTTATGATGTAAAGCTTGTCATATGTTGTTTGTTTTATAATCAACTACTTGGTTGAATTATACTTATCCCTGATGTTTCCCTTGAAATCTATTTAATCTTTTATAGTCTGCCCTGTTCATTGGGAAGACTTCATTTGAAATTCCTGGCACTTGAAGGAAATCCTTTGAGAACCATTCGAAGAGAAATTATAAATGTAAGCATATTTAGAATTCAACTCTTGTTTTTAAACTTGATATTGAAACATGCACATGATCCATTAATATAAAACTACAGTGTATGTCTGGTGAATATGTTTTTATCCCCCTCTTTTCAGAAAGGAACCCAAGAAGTCTTAAAATACCTACGAAGCAAGATTAAAGGTACTCTTCTATTTTCTCCCATATATTGAAAGATAACGTGAAAAGTGGTGAAGTGTTAATTGTATATAAATTTGCATGTAGTTTTAGTATAAATATTTAGAAGAAATGGCCTCTGGTAGATGTGGCTCTGATCTGAATCCATGAAACCATAAATATGCTGAAATTATGAAAACACTTAAATTCACAGTAATACTGTTGTGTCCTTAATCTCTGAGTTGTGTTATAGGGTACCAGTTAGAAATTATAATAAATATTCTGTCAGCACCTAATGCTTTACCTTTGTAAAAGAACAAAACTTGACTATTACTGTATAAAATAAGGATTCTGTTGACTGGGAAGTATATTAACAGATTTGAATAATGATGTTGAGCATCATGTGCTTATTAGCCATTTGTACACCTTTGGTGAAATATCTCGAGTTCTTTTGCCCAATTTTTAATTTTTTAATTGTTGATGGAAGAATTCTTTATGTATTCTAGGTATAAGTCTCTTGTCAGATACATAATTTGGAAATGTTTTCTAGGTGTCTGTGTGTTGTCTTTTTATTTTCTCAATAGCATCCTTCAAAACACAAGTTTTTTTAAAAATTTTAAGTCATTTTCTTTTTTTTGCTAATGCTTTTTGTTTCATATCTAAAATTTCTTTGCAAAATCCTGTTTTATGAAGATTTTATACTTTTTTTTCTCCTAAGAGGTTTATACTTTTGCTCTTAAATTCATGTATTTGATCCACTATGAATTAATTTTTATAAATGCTATGAGATAAAGGTCCACTTTCATTCTTTTGCGTGTGATTATGCAGTTTCTGTGTACCATTTGTTGAAAAGTCAGCTTTTCTCACTGAATGGTCTTGGCATTTTTTTGTTGAATATCAGTTAACCATGAAATTAGGGTTCATTTTAGACTCACAAGTTTATTCCATTGATCTGTATTCCTATCCTGTGCCAGTACTACAGTATATTGGTTACCATCGCTTTGTAATAAATTTTGAAATTGGAAGGTGTATAAGTCCTCCTGCTTTATTCTTTCAAAATAGTTTGTTTTGACTGTTCTGGGGTTTTTTTGCAATCTCATAAACATTTCAGAATCAGCTTGTTAATTTCTACAAAGAAGTAAGTTATCATTCTGATAGGGATTGCATTGAATCTAGGTCCAGTTATAGAATTTTACCGTCTTGGTTTTTTTTAAATCAAAAAGGCAAAAAATGTAAATGTACAAGAAAATATAGTGCAAAGTAAATCTGTTTCTCACAGTTGTGTCCCCCTCCCCCCAAGAGACAATTGCCTTCCTCTTTACATTCTCTTAGATGCTGATTATTAAACATGTACAATATCATATAAGGAACGAATATGCAGGATACAGGATGCTTGGGGCTGGTGCACTGGGATGACCCAGAGGGATGGTACGGGGAGGGAGGTGAGAGGGGGGGTTCAGGATGGGGAACATGTGTATACCCGTGGCAGATTCATGTTGATGTGTGGCAAAACCAATACAATATTGTAAAGTAATTAGCCTCCAATTAAAATAAATAAATTTAAAAAAAAAAAGCTCTTTGGAAAGTATTGAGAATATTCTATTTTAATATATAATCATGCTAATATAAATGTACATTTAAAAATAATGTTGGGTTTTGTTGCTGGTTTAATATTGTCTCTGCAGATGTAATTTGGCAGTATATATTACATATTCTTTGAAGTGGCATAACCAAACCGCTAGGGAACTTCTAAATAGCAAAGCACTTCACTTGAAATCAGTGTTGTCCTCTGTGTCGTTTATCTCTATTCGATAGTCTGTCATTTATTATGTTACTTCTGTAAATAAAATATTTATATGGATGTATTTGTGTGGAAAAAATAGTTTAATAATTATTGACTAATGAATGTCTGGTGAGCTTAAGGCAAGAGAAATATACTTGGTATCATTCAACAAGTTTCATTAAATGCCTGCAGGGTTGAGGAAAGATCAGGGATACTGCTAATTTTTTTTAATGTTCTTTTGGCAAGCCTCTGTTCTTAATGTGACTATTAAGACTATTCCATCATTTCCACATTGCTAAAAATTGTCTTATTTTATTTATGTCTAAATGGCTGAAGTTTCTTTCGCCAAAAAATCACCAAGCCATTTCTTTTAATTGTGGATGATTTTTGTTTGTTTTGCTTTTTATGCTGTGTGATGACAGTGTTAAACATTATACAGTCTCTAGAAGTTGGTGAAGGAGTTGACTGTATGTAAATGTGAGTAGGTATGCGTGTTAGGAAATATCTATTGAAAATACAGTCTTACATTTGCTAGGAAAAATCTTAGTAAATATAACTAATGTACCAAAAGCTTACTAGGCTATGCAGATGGCCAGATTTCAAATGATTGGGGATAATCAGCTTCATTGTGTCCTAAACTGAAAAGATAGGCAGATGCCTGTTTGGTAGACATTTTTGGAAAATAGTACTTTTCCTTCGTTAACAAATTCCTTTGTTGGAAGGAATACTATTTTTGCTTGTCATTGTTTCTTCTGAGACATTGTAGTTATTCTTTATCCTTTCCTACTCCTAAATTTTCTTATGGTAAGATTTATTAAAAGATTTTGAACTTTTTATCTTTTTTCTATTAAATAAAGATCAAACTCTATACCTAGATTTGAGTTATTGGAAATAAAGCATATGAAAAGACATTTTCACCAATAGTATCTAAAAATCATGTGTACTCTTTTAAAGTATTTTCAGGAATTTTTAAATGACTTTGTAGTATAAATATTAGTTTTATATAACTTTTCTTTTGCCAGATGATGGACCTAGCCAAAATGATTCTGTTACTGAGACTGCCATGACACTGCCAAGTGAATCTAGAGTCAATGTGCATACCATCATCACATTAAAAATGTTAGACTATAGGTATGTAATTCATTTTCTTAAATGTTGTAAAACACATAGGTAACTTTCAGAAATAATTCTTCAGAAAAAAAGGACAGTTGGTGAAGAAGAATTCATCAGAGTGCATTAGTACTTAGAAGAATAGCAATTGCAAAAAAAGTGATGAGATAAATGCATATTAAAAGTACAATGAACTTAAGCCCATTCCTTAGGTGATTTGTGTTTATTATGCTTAAGGAGATTGATATATGATTATCAATAGTAATTTTTTATAATAACATTTTATAACTGTAAAATATGAGATGCAGTATTGTTTGGTAATAAAATTTTCTGACTTAGTAACTAGCATCCAGAGAGAATTATACTGGAGGGAGGTCATATATTAGTAACTAAGAAGTGTAAGTATCATTTATTTAATGAATACCTCAAGCAGGCAAAGCTTGAGAGGTTGTACTCTGTTTATATATCTGAATTCAAGTCAAATAATATATAATGTGCTCTGGTGGCACATATATTAAACCTGAAATAGTTACAATGTTGGTATGTAAACCAAGGCAGAAGCCTAATGATGTTTATATATTATGGGCATGTGTTTGACTGGAGAAAGAAGATACCCATGTAGAAATTGGAAGTGATTGTTGAGTATTTGTCAGTACTGTCTAAGGCAACAGTGATAAAAACAGCCAGTACAGTCAGAAGTCTTTCAGTGATTAGTTCATGCTTTGGTATTATAATGAAAAGAATACATTCTCAAGTCAGATAGTGACAAGATTTATTCAGTTATCCACAGAACCATCATCAGTTCCTGGCCTCTTTTCCTTAATGTGTAGTATCAGTGGGTACTACCTCCTCAGCAGTCAGGATACAGTCTCCATTTCATATTTGCTGTGTTTCATTCACATAGAAATCACTACTCTAAGCCATCCTTCTTTGAAACTGTAACACAAGATAGTACTCATCCATAGTTGTAGTTGTGTCCTTTTCATAGCATACTAGTGTAGTACTTTAGTATGTTTTATTTTACACATAATACACCCATTTATTCAGTAGATATTTTTGGAACCTACTGGGTATCAAACTCTATGTTAGGTTTTGTAATATACCAAATGTTCAGACTTGATTCCTGTCTTGGAATTTCTTGGCTTAGAATTCCTTTTATCTCTGGCTTCCACTCCCTCTACTCTGCATGGATATGATTTATTGAGTTTATTGAGTTTCTCTTCTATGCTAAACACTGTGCTACTTTACATATGCTTTTTCTTTTAATTGTTTTAAGCAATCTATAAAGTAGTATTGATACTTTTTTTGGGGGGGGGTTAATCATTCTCATTCTTTAAAGGCACAGATATCACAAAAGCATAATAAAGGTAACACTTAAGACTATATATCTTAGGTTGTTTTGATTCTAAATTTATTGTAATTTGTTTTCCTTGGAGACTTGAATTGGACAGAAGTATTCTATTTAAAGTATAAATTATTTCCCAATATTAAGGCATAAAGGCCTTCAACTGAAGTTTTTAAAATAGCATAACTGTTCAAACTTTAATTTGAATAAATCAGTTCTCTGTGACTTGAGCAATTCTGATCGAAAAGGTAAAAATGCTCCATCTGCACAGCAGAAAATGGAACCCAAAAGCAAAAGTGGAAGCATTAATAATGGTGAAATTTAGGCTTTTTATCTTTCTGTATTATAGTGCTTTTCATATACAGTTCTCCAGTATCACACATTATATGTAATATTGTTTTCTTGTTCATACGGTCATTCATTTTTGGCATTCCTCTGAAGATTCTTTTTAGTGGATGAGGTTAGGAATTAAAAATTGTAAAAGAAGAACATAGGCATAATGCCCAATTATAACACCAAATTGTTAAATTTGCAAATGCCAGAGTTCTACTATACTTTCTTAGTAAAATTATATTTTATTGAAAATATAACTGAAAATTTTAATGGAAAAGAAATGTAATGAAATTTAATGAAAAGAAAATGCCTTTGGATTTTAACTTCATAGAACTGAGGTTTAAGGAAGGTGAATTAACAAAGTATATTAATGAAAGAACCAGAAATAGTTTAGTCCAAGGCCATAACCCTGTGTACTTTGTCACATGCTAAGTGAGGGAGAAACTGGTTTAGGTTATGAGAAAACTAGTTTAGTATCGTGCTAAACTTTTAAAAATGGATTGTTGTCTGCAGTTAACTCTGTATCCGAAGAAAGTTGACAGCTAAACTTTATTAAGAGATTTTTAAGAAAGGAGGCGAGATAGTTTTTAAAATTAAAGATTTAGCTGTTCTCTGCAGTACAGGAATCCCAATTACTGTTCTTTTACTGTATGACTCTTGGACATCTTAGACTTTAAAGTTATCTGTTTTTACTCATATTGAGTTTATGACTGTGAATTTATGTCATACCAAAGGTGTGACACAAGGTGTTATGACACAATAGGTTGTCTGAATTCCTAACATTTTGTGAGTTGGTAGGTTTTGTATTCTTTACAGAACTTCATAATAAACTACCTTGAAAAATCTCCTTATGAAATCTTTAAAGGCCTTTAAAACGAACAGCAATAATCATGTCTTTCCAGATTGCTAAGAATGATGCACCTTTTAAAAAAATTATTTGTTTGGTTGCACCAGGTTTTAGTTGAGGCTCTCTGGATCTTCATCTTAGTTGGGGCATGTGGGATCTAGTTCCCTGACCAGGGCCCACTGCATTGGGAGCATGGAATCTTAGGCACTGGACCACGAGGGAAGTCCCAGAATGATGCATTTTTAAACCATTTTTCATTTAGTGATAAACAGACAGCTTTGATTCCTGATGAAGTGTTTGATGCGGTAAAAAGTAACATTATCACTTCGGTTAACTTCAGTAAGAATCAGCTATGTGAAATTCCCAAAAGGTAAGAACTGTTAATGATGCTATTTCTATTCAGCTGTGACTCATTCTCAGTTGTACTTGCATCTTAGTTGCAATAATAATTATTTTTCATAGTTTTTTAATTAGAAAGTATATGTAAAATACCTTACATTGTTAATATTTGAGGGATTTGGTAAAATTTACTTAAGTATTTCCTGAGATAGGAATTAATAAAATATTGCCTAGATTTTGGTGGGAAGTGCAGCGAGTCCATAATTAGTTTAAATATAGACTGAATGGTTTCTTAAACTTCAATATACATTTAAAGTCAAATAGAAATTCCTGGACAGATAATATTGCAGCTGTTTTAAAAATCTATTTTTATCAGTTACACATCCAAACTGACTGATTTTTTGTGAGAAAAGTAAAAGTTACAGAAAATCTTAATTAGCAAAAATAATATAAGCTTTTTTTCTCCATGGTCAGCTTGTAGTTTTAAAGTTTTGACAGTGAATTCAAGTATTAATATTTAAAATTATTATTGTTTCAGGATTGTGGAACTGAAGGAGATGGTTTCTGATGTCAATCTCAGTTATAATAAGCTTTCCTTTATATCCTTGGAATTATGTACACTTCAAAAATTGACTTTTTTAGATCTCAGGTATTTATTGATACTATTGCTTCCCTTTTTTAATAATAATTTGTATTTTACCTGATTTTTGCCCTTTCCCTCATGTTTTCCTAAGAAACAAAATTGGTCTTTATTAATAAACTTTTAGGAGTAATCTAAAAGTAAGCGTTTAGGAAATATTTTAATCAGATGTCATTTGAAGTTATGTGATAAGACAATTATTTAAAATATTAGGACATACTCACACTTTATTAGATTCATACTTAAGCAAAATTAAAATAGCACATGGAAAGTATTTGCTTCATATTGCTTTTTTCTTTTTTAACATAAAACTGTCCAAATCCCATGCTGGCACAATAGCTAGCATGACTTTATCATAAAAAGAACCCATTTGGTTTCGAAATATATTAACCACACAAGGCAAGATAAAGAAAAAGAACACTATGATTGACAGCAAAAATGAAACTATTTATGAAGATTTAATCTTCATACAGAGACAAAAATTTTTTCCTTATGCAGTTAAAACAAGTATATTAGCATATATGCTCTTGCCAAATGTGGAATTATTTCTATTTTCCACGGACAATTACACTGGCAAAACAGTTTAAAATCACATTTTAGTTTAGTATTAAATGGAACAGTGAGAATGAATCCCTGCTCCAGTGCTGCTGACTTTATTTCTTTTCATTCCATCCTTGTGTGTGTATGTGTGTCTATCTATGTGTGTGCCTCTGTCTATAACTATACCTGGAAATTTCTAATTAAGTGACTAAAATATGCTTATATCAGTATGTATAAGACTCTAGGAGAAGATACAGACTATCAGTTGGTATTCAGCATGGATTAATAAAGACAATAATGGAGAAAAATACAGAGAAAAGAAAAAAGGACATATGTTGAGTTGTACAAAGTATGACACATTAATATATTAGACTTCACTTCTGAATGCAAAGATATAGGTTAGAGAAAATTACTCAGTGTGATAGATACCCATCTAGTTGGAGATAATTTTCTCACAGATGTTTTGTTATTAGTAGTTTTGGGGCTTCTCTCTGGTGGCTCGGTGGTAGAGAATCCACCTGTGGATTCAACGGATGCAGGAGATGTGCATTCAGTCTCTGGGTTGGGAAGATCCCCTGGAGAAAGAAATGGTAACCCACTCTATGGGTTTTCCAAGTCCATCCTTGGAAAATTCCATGGACAGAGAAGCCTGGTAAACTACAGTCCATGGGGTCACAAAAAGAGTAAGACATGACTTAGCAACCAAACAGCAACAACAGCAGTAGTTGTATGGCCTCTAGAATATTTCTACCTTCTTGTTAACCTTCTGAATTTTTTCCCAGATCATTTCAGTGGTAAATGAGATTCCCTTTACTTCTGTGTTTTATTGTAAGATCTTGAAAAGTTACACATTGTGCAAATTAAAATTCTAAACTAAAAGTAGAAATGGTCTTCCTTATATAGTAGAAACGGTCTACTTATATAGTAGAAAACTCTAAGTTTCTAAATAAACAGAATCTTTTTGCATTTCTGTTTCATCTTTTTATGTAATTTTTCTGTTATTCAATTATTCTATATATGAAATATTTGTATTAATCAAATATGTAGAATACTTGTGATGTCAAATAATACAGTATTTATAGGCATGACCTAAAGGGCTCTGACTGTGGAAAGTATTGCTGATTACAATTTGAAGTAGATAAGGGATTGGTTTACAGTGTTTACTCTGTTAAATCTATTATTAAAGAGTTGTTTGCATTACCAGTTGGTTGCACTTTGGTATTAGGATTAGGCCCATTGATCAAATACATAAAGCTGTTGACTGATTCAGAATTCTCAGGACACAGTCTTAATGAAATCAAGAATTGACAAACTGAGCTATGTAAATTTTTGTCCAATCAATACTTTAATTATAAAGTTGGACAAATTTTCAAATTTTGTAAATAATCTTTTTCTAATTTAGGAATAATTTTTTAAATTCTTTGCCTGAAGAAATGGAATCATTGACACGGCTACAGACTATCAACCTTTCCTTTAATAGGTAAGAAACATCTTACAATTATTCTGTAGAAAATTTGTAGATCTTACTGGAGAATACTAGAGATTACTAGAGAATAAAGAGACAAACAAAAAGGCTGTATGTTTTTTCCTTGTTTAATTATCCAGGTTTTCTGTCACTTAGTTCCACTTAGAGTTAAAAGTGATGCCGTTTTAGAATTTTCACAACTAATGTCTACATTTTTTTTTGTTTTTTTTTTAACTATTTTAAGAAACTTGTAGCCTAGTAGGAAGACAAATATGCAAATAAATAGTTCTTATTGCTATAGAGGAAGCACAGTGCATACATAGGTATTTCCAGAGATCACTTGAAGGTAGAAGAGGTAGCTCTGAAACTGAGGCTTGGAACACACAGGGACATGCCATCCTATGTAGAGCAAGTAGCATGTATTAATGCCCAAGGATGTGAGAAAATGATGTGTTTGGGACCCTTCAAGAAGTTTAATATGGCTCAGACCAAAAAGTGAGGTAGCAGAAGACTAGAAGTAACAAATGATATTGGGTGTGTAGCAGTAGCCAGCCCTTTCAAGAGCTTTTATGCTAGTGAAATTTAGATTGCATTTTGTAAACACTAAGATATTATAATAATTAGTGAAAGTGAAAGTTTCTCAGTCATGTCCGACTCTTTGCGACCCCATGGATTATATAGTCCGTGGAATTCTCCAGGCCAGAATACTGGTGTGGGTAGCCTTTTCCTTCTCCAGGGGATCTTCCCAACCCAGGGATTGAACCCAGGTCCTCCACATTGCAGGTGGATTCTTTACCAGATGAGCCACAAGGGAAGCCCAGTGTAATAATCAAGAATAACTAATTTTTATTGAGAGCTTATTTATTAATATTTATTGTCTGCTGACGCTGAACTAAGTACTTTACGTGTATTACCTCACTTAATCTTCACAAAAGCCCAGCACGGTAGGTTCTGTTACTATGTCCATTTAGAAATCGAGGCGTGTAGAGCTGGGATTTGAGCCCAGGTGGTTTGACTCCAGAAGCTGGGCTCTTAACAGTGATGTCATATTGTTTCCTATGATGAAAGTTGATTCTGGTAACAATTTAATATAAATAGTAGTGGCTAACATTTATTATATTACAGATACTGTCCCATGACCTTCGTAAACATTCATTTAATCCTTGTAACAAGTATATAATTTTAGTACTGTTATTCATGCTCATTTACAGATAAGAAATCTAAAGCACAGTGATGTTAAAATACTGCCTATTAATTTTTTTTCTGTCTGCTCAATTATTTGTGTTTTCTCGAGTATAGGTTATACCTTTGCTGTCATTGTTTAAAAATATAAATACTTCTCAGATTTTTCTAATTTTTATTTGTGAATTGAACTGTCAGTTCTCTATTGATATGAACTATCAGTTCTCTGTTGAGTTGTCTATTGAGCTATCAGGGCCTCCCCTGGTGGCTCAGATGTTAAGACTCTGCCTGCAATGCAGGAGACCTGGATTCAGTCCCTGGGTTGGGAAGATCCCCTGGAGAAGGAAATGGCAACCCATTCCAGTATTCTTGCCTGGAGAATCCCATGCACAGTGGAGGCTGGAGGGCTACAGTCCACAGGGTCACAGAGTCCTAACTCGACTGAAGCGACTAAGCATGCACTCATGCACTGAGCTATCAATTGCATTGTTAGTTAATGTCTTTGGGGAGCTGGCAGAACCTAACCTTAACTTCTGTGTTAACTGGTTAGCTGCATCATTTTTAATTACTTTGTTCCTGGTTTGTGGGAGAAGTTGGAGGGACTACTCAAGATGATTTGGTCCATCTGTACTTCTGGTTATTGACTCTTCCGCCCCTCTGTAACTTCAGAACTTCCTTAATGAGTTTACCCTTCATTGTAGTTCAGTTTTTTTTAACATCAAGGCAGCAAAGGAAGGGCAGTATGGGGAAGTGAAAAGGCCACCACTATACAGCTCTCCTTCACCACATCCTTCTCTTTTCCAGTTGAGGCAGCAGTTTGCCTCACGTTAAAACCAAGCTAGTTTCTTTTCCCCCCACCCAGGGATCCTGAAGTGTTACTGAAAATTGCTCTGAGAGCCATCAACTTTCCCAGCTCTCTTGTGGCATCTTTAGGGTTACTTTGGATAAGAAGCCAGCAACCTAGAGTTGTTTTATAATGCTTTCAAAAACCAAAATGAATGTATTTTTGATTGTTGAAGCCTAAGTCAAAGCAAAGTATAAGTCTCTTTTACTCTAAATATTGGTAGTAATTCTGTTTCATAAGAAATAAAAGTAAACTAAGGAAGAATACCTACATGGAGACATCTTATAAAGAGCATTTCAGGAAGATTTCCTTGTCTCCTGAATGAGAAAAGAAAAACATGGGAGAATTTACTCTGAACTTTTGTTTAATTTTTTTGTATAGTAAATGGAAACTGCAACAATTTAACATATATGTGCACTTAACATATATTTCAAGGGTTCCAAAGCTTATCCATTTTTAAGAATTTTCTGAAAAATTTAAGTGCAGAACTAATACCAAATTAAAAAAAACAAAAAAACAAAAACCTTACATTAAGAAAGCTTTATGTCATTAGATCAAACCTCCATCATCTAGGGGATAATTTTGCCTCTGATTCCTGTTTGTTCTGTTCATATTCTAATAGATTCAAAATACTACCTGAAGTTCTGTATCGAATTCCTACACTTGAAACAATTTTGATTAGTAATAATCAGGTTGGATCTTTGGACCCTCAGAAAATGAAGACAATGGAAAATCTGATCACATTGGACCTTCAAAATAATGACCTCCTACAGATTCCACCAGAGCTTGGTAACTGTGTGAACTTAAGGTAAATGCTAAGTTTTTTCATTTATTCAGTTGTGAAAGTGTTTTTGTTTCTTTTTGTTTGTTTGTTTTTTGAGGTACTCTTGCAGGCAAGTTGAAATAAAAAATGTAATGTCCTGTTAAAAATAACAAGTAACAAAACTCTGAATCCCAATTCTGTTTTCCAAGTTTTACCAAATGTATTTTTTAGTTTTGTTTATATAGCATGCTATATGTGTAAATATAGTACACATCTATCATACATGTTGATTGTTTTTAGTGACACTTTTCTCATTCCTCTGTATGTGTATAACCTGAAGCTACTGCATAAAAACATCAGGGAAATATCAACTCCTTAGCTGTGCAGATAGGGATTTTAAAATCTGATTATAGACTACTACCGCTTGTTTCAAGCCCTGCATGGTCTTTCTTACTGTGTGTTTGCTATTACCTCAGCCTCAAGTGCCTTTACCCTGCTTCTGTCAGTAATCAACCTAATTATCACCTTTAAAAACCTTTCCAAACTCCAGGCAGAGTTAGTCAAGCCTAATATTTCCCATTCCTGCTTTGTTAGGACTCATTTATATCATTTCTTTGTCCTCCTGTACAAGAGTTATCCCAGCGCTGAGAAAGTGGTAAGCACCTAATGAGTACTTGTTAAGTGAATATAAAGGGAATTTGAGACATGAACAGCAAGCCTAGTAGTTAAACAGAATGTGTCAGAAAAATTTTATTATTGAAAACTGCATATAATGGTTTAACATATTTTAGTTTACTAGGGCAGCACTGATATCTTTGGTACCTCAATTATTGAATTATAGAAGGCAAATGAGTTGATTCTTGTTATGTTCCATAAGTGTATTCTATAAAGTCTCTGTGAAAACCAACTTAACAAATACTGAACCATTACTCCCTAGGGGAAGCACAGAGTTAGGCTCTTTCAAGCTTCTGGTCACATTTTCATCAACCCATCCTCACATAATCTTGTGTTATGTGTGTTTCTATATTAAGATGCCTTATTTAATATTGTTGATTCATTCATATTGAATTATGGCTAAACAGCGCTATGATTTATGCCTGAATGAAGCTTATCTAACGTGTGTGTTTCCCTGTAAGATACATGACATCCTTCGTGTGCTTAGAAAATGTCAGCATTATGCTTGCAGGCTGTATTAAACAGCAAAATCACCAAGAAAAAGTACAATAATACAAAAAAAGTCACACTGAATAGACTATGGAAGGAACACTTGTTTATGGTATGAGAGCTGATACAAGACAGAGCGTCACCTTTTTTGTCCTCAGTGTCTAGTGACTCAAATTTTTTGCTGCTCTGTACATGTCCAAAATGATCTTCAAAGTGCCTCATGTATTGATTTGGAGGTGACTAATAAATTTTAGCGAGCAGGCAAATTAGCAAATTTGGAGTCTATAAGTAATGAAGATTGACTATAATTAACTTTTTTTCTATAAATTAAGAAAATCAGTCTTTAAAAGAATTCCCATGGCACACAGATATATTTGAAGATATAATTTAGATCTACTGTATAATATGTTGTGAATCCTTTGATGTCTGTTTATATAAACAGTTGTTATTGAAAATTAAGAAAAAAATCTCTTATAATTTATTTCATTAAATTTAATAAGTAAATCAACCAGCCCTTAGATCTTAAACTGCACTCATTTCAGAACATTTAAATAGATTTTATAAGTGCATCTGGTCAAGGGAGGAAGTACAAAGACAGACGTGTTGATGTTCCTGGTGTGGAGAGGATATATTGACTATGTTATAGTCTTTGATATGAGTATTTGTCAATTTGCTCATTCTAACACGTGTAAATATAATTCAACCATTTAGTATATGGTCATTATAAGATTGAGGAGGTGATGGATAAAATAATGATTCATATCACAGCTTTTCTATTTAATAACTGTAATCTTGGACAAGTCTTTCTTATCTTCCTGAGCTTGTGTTTCCTATTTATAAAATTGAAATATTAATGGTGCCTACTTCATAGAATTGTCAAGATCTTTAAGAGAGTCAGTGAATGTAAGTTACTTAGAACCATACCTTTCACGTAATGAGTATTCAATTAATGTTTTTCAGTAATTATTATAGTTACAATTCTGTTTAAATGCTTAGACTGAAAAGGGACAATTCCAAAAAAATACACATATTTTACTTATGAAATAGTAAATGAAATTAGAAGAAATGCCTCCCTAATGGAAAATGTTAAAATTCTGATTTCTCTCTTTTGTTTAGGACATTGCTACTAGATGGAAATCCATTCCGTGTTCCTCGAGCAGCCATCTTAATGAAAGGAACAGCTGCTATTTTGGAATATTTGAGAGACCGAATTCCTACTTAAGTTACAGTCATTACATAATCTTGGTCATGTTAATTCTTAGACTTCTTAAATTGATAAGTAACATTTTTCTACGGTATTATTTTCATTTATGATAGTGTAACCACGTATTGTGTTCATACATTTGTTCTAAATGTTTTGCATAAGATCTATGCAAAAATAATTCACTCATTCCCACATAGCAAACAGTTTCTTCAAAAGTGAATTTTTATTTATTATAGTTAAATATTTTTATAATGACAAAGCATTTTTGTAGAGATGCTTTTCCCATTTCTACTTGTGTTACGTATATTATGACCAACTGACTTGAATATGAGCATCCAATTTCTATCTTTTCTTTAAACTTTTTTTTAATTTCTAAATTTTCATTGACTATACAATTGAATTTTATTTAATACTGTTCTTTGGCATTAAAAAAAATAAGGCTTTTCATTATCCATGATAATATGGTTGGTATCAGTATAAGTTTCAAATTAATGTTTATTGTTTTGTTTTAATATAGTTGAAATGTTTTTTCCTAGTTTTTTTCCATGTTTCATGAAATCATTTTACCAGGGTTTCTAATGTCACAGAAATGGTACACAAGATATAGTTATTGGTGGAGAAAATAATAAAAGTGTTGTTTTAATTGCTCTCACAATTTTGAATTTAAAACTTGATTGGACTTTTTTTTTTAAGATGCTTAGTACTAAAGTACTAAGTTTCCATACAACAACCTAGTATTTCTAGATTCAACACATTTAAAGAAATTAGATCTGCATATTTTTCCCTCAGAGTATGAGCATTTAAACGATACCTTTTGTTCTTTAAAAAAAAAAACTGAAATTTTATTAATTTTATAGATAACAGCAACAGAAAATAAGAGCATATACCGCATAGAAATCTTGAAATGTGTTTTATTTAAATACTAAGCAGGTATTTGTATGTATAATTACTCTGTTGATGTGTTCTAATCCTTCCTTGTGCATTTCTTTTTAATTTCCAAAGTCTTAATTTTTAAATTTGCTAGTAATGTTAGTAAGACTAAATTTGTAGTCATGCGGTAATTTTCTAAAAAGTAATTTGTTATAGATGAACCAATTTAATAAAAATTAAATATAAACATTTGTATTTACACCAAAAACATCAGAAGTAGGCTAGTCAGTCATTATAAAATGTACTGTGTGATTCTGTTAAGTAACCAATTGATAGACGGTGTTAACTAGTTTATATAAATAGATGGGTGGACAGATAAGTAGATAATAGATGGATAGATAGATAGTTTTTGGGTGATTGAGACATAATCATATTATGAAAAAATCATTGCTAATAAAGATAAATACTACATGTTCATTAAAAAGTTACATTTTTCAAATATTGATTACAATGTTTATGTTTTTGGTTTAAAAGAAATATTCCCTTTTCATACAACAACTCTGTTGCTGCCTAAGAAATCAGCTTCCATATTAAACAAAAGACACTTTACAATAAGGTGACATTTTATTATTTATACAATAAAGAGACTTTTATGTTATTCAAAACACTTTTTTAAATACTGAAAAAGTTGAGTACATCAAAGCCGAAAAATGGCTTTGCTATACACTGCACAGCATTATTATAGTCCCTGTATTTTGTATCTGTACAGAAAGCATCTTCAAAATGCATTCTAATCACATTGTACACCTTTACTATTTAGTGTCAATACATAAAATAAAACTGGAGAATACAGCTTGCATTTGCGAATTAACTGACAAAGTAACTTCATTGATTCAGTAAATTTAAAATATAGATCCATAGGAGTTCTTTGCACATAAAATGAAGCAGCTTTCAAGGTTGTCATGGTCTCATACAGCAAAAAAAACCCATTAACTACATTCACAATCTATGTTAATAAAGTAGTAAATATGTCTTCATTCAGTTTTTATTTACATCAATATGTAGTTCAACTAAAAGGTACTGTTGTGATACAGTAGTTTTTTTTTAACACATACAAAAATGACAATTTTTATATATAATTTAAGCTCAAAATCACAATTATCTCAAAATATTAGTTACAACACAGCCATTTCAATTAAACATGTCATGATTTAACTTTTTATAAAATGGTAAAATTTTTTATTAAAGTAAGCAATTTGTTTCGAATTGGCTAGAGTTCACCATGTAGAAAACCTTAAATGGTAAGAGGTGTTTCCGGCCCCTCCCACCCGAATTTGTATACAGCCACCTAAGCTAGCAAAGAGACAGAAAAGGCCCCAATTTATAAAGATTAAGCCTCTTTTGCTATACTGCCGTGGCTTATTGTTTCTTCCATAAAATCTTTACAAGGGGAGTGTCAATAAACTATGCAGTGAAATGCATGCATTAATATACAATATGTCTATGTAAAATGTTAGCATTTAGTACACATTAAAATGTTCACAAAGACTGCAAAAGAAGTCATAAATAAAGAAGCACTTCTAAGATCTACCAATTGCAAATTGTAAACTTGAAAAGTTCTTAATAATATAATGGAATTTCTTTGAACACAGATCCCAATTCAAGTTCTTTCTCTGGCTAAAGGAGCTTTAGTTACTTGGCCTTAAGATGTCACTGTTGTGCTGCACATATGGTAGAGAAATCAGATGTCATAAAAGAATATGAGTCTAGTGACTGTCTTCATTTTTTAAAACTGTGGCCCAGTGTTGCATCTCTGCGTAGGATTTAGTTTTTAAACTTAAAAAAGAGTGAAATATTTCACTAACTGAATTATATGACCTCAGATGAAAAGTGGAAAATATGTGTGTGTGTGTGCATGTGTTTAGCATATGGAAAAATATTAAATAAATAGGTGGAATTAGAGCTTCATTATACAATAATAAAAGGATTATGCCCCAAAATAACTGAGGTCAAAAGAAATCAACTATAAAATATTTTAGGAATGAAAGAATTTTCATGGATACTTAAAAATCCTAAAAACATAGTATCTAGTATCTTTTTAATTCTTAAGCCAATTAAAATTTTATCATTGTCTTTGTTTAGAATTGCTGTTGTTAATTTAAAGATTTCTTCTCTGAATAGAAAGAGACTATAGTTCATATTATACTTTATTTTTATACAGCTGGGTGGGGGCGTGCCCTTAGGTGCTTATAAAGTGGGGAAAAAAAAAACTACAGTACCTGCAGATCTTACTTTTGCAAGGTTATTTTTGGTGGTCTTTTAAAATTTATAAACAGAATTCAGTAGCTTTTTACCTCTCATTTTCAACTAGGAAAAAATTCCTCTTTCATACGAAGACAGTGTCATTGTCCTTAAGCTTCCTTTAGTCCCTTCTATACACTGAATACACAGAGAAACTTGATTGGCTCTTGAGATTAAAAATATGTGGTTTATGTATCAATTATTTTTCACATCAACACTAAGGCTTGCATTTTTGAGGAGGAAAATGTAGTTGAGGATGTTAACGAGAAATGCCTAAACATCATAAAGCAGTATTAAACATTTATTGCATTCCGTTGACACTAGGTGTCACCAAAGCTAAAACCAAATTTTCTAGAGTAAGACTTAACATAAAACATTTCTTTCTGCCCTGAACAGATGCCTTTCCACATTCAAGACCAAGAAGAGTCCTCTGTGTGGAAAGACTGCAAGTATTGAAAATAAAACTTATTACAGCAGTACATTCTGAAAATTAATTGCCATAGCTGATACAGGAACTGCTTTATATTATATCTGCCTGAGAGTTTCATCTTGGTTTTCCTGTGGACTATTCAAAAATTACATAAGATTTCCTGACTAAATAAGGAAAGGGGAAGAGGGACAGAAAGACACAAAGAAATATATGGTGATTTTTTTTTTTCCTCCATTCATCAAATACTTTTCCTAATCTAGCTAATATAATGGTCAGTTGACCTGCATACCTGGGCATTGTTTAACTCATTACTTTACCTGTGCAAAATGAGTGTGCAAAGAAAAACACCTATGTCTGTCTATACAGAGACATAAAACCTGAGTTTCAATAAAAAGTTTCTAATATAAGAAAACTTCTTAATGTAGGAAAATAACTTTTAAAGGGCAAAAAATACCTTTGTACAATATAATCTACTAACTTTAAAACTTCAGTGTGCATAAGCATCACATATTTTATAGAAGCCAACAAAAAACGCAACCATTTACAATTTTCTTCACTATAGCTTAGATACCCATATTTTAATTTCTAATGTCTATTTTCATTCCCCTGAATTCATTAACTTTTCTAAAAGAAAAAAGTTAAAAGCACATTCAGATATGAGGACTGTGATGAACAGTTCCTGCTTTTTTCTAAATATTGAGGACCTAGGAGATTTGGGGTTGCTAGACATATAACAATGCCAAGCCACAAAGGAATTCTAAAATTCAAAAGAAATATAATCTATGTTTAAAAGAAACTATTTGGAAAAATATTTTGTGGATAGAGTTGGGCCAAAGTCTGCAAGAAGCCATTCTTACCTGCAGGCTCCCTTTCTGCAAATGATTCACTCTTAAAAACTCCTTTCTCTATACTCCATGTCCTTAGCTTTCATTTTATTTCATTTCTTTCATTTTCCATTCTTGAACCCTGAATTGTGCCAACTGATTGTGAATTGTGCCTCCCTGGTTCATATTCAGCCACCAGGGACAATGTCCTCTTCATTTATCTACATCTTTATTAATCTCTCTTCAGGAGCTCAGTTTTTTAGGATGACTTGCTTGCCCCCTCTCACATACCACTTAACTACGTATTAGGGGAAACTGACAATCAATGTCCCCACTTATCATGAGATACTGATTTAAGGCTATTTCAAGATCTACATAATCCCTGGCTGTAAACATCTCAGAAGCACATTGAGAAAATTTTTTAGAAAATGAGTGCAAGTTGGTTCTCCACTTTGCCCCCAGATGACATTGTCATTAATGATGCATTCATGTCAGTTAAGTCGCTGACATTTAGAAGAAGAAGCCAATGGAAAAGATTTCAACCCTTGCACCTGTAGTTGGATAAAAGGGCCCTTTGAATCCTTGTATTGACAGGTGAAGGGACTCTGAACAGTTTCCTTGAGTGTCGACCTTCCTCTCTGGGGTCAGCAGGCCTGGTTTGGGGAATAGGGTGGGAAATGCATATGGCAGGGTAAGGGATCAGAGGCATTAGCTTAGGGAACTGTGCTCTCTTGCTTCCTGTTTATATGACACTTGCCTGAGATTCACTAGAAAAATTTTGAATTTGTGCAGAAAGCTAGAATCAGAGTCATGCCTTCTCTGCCAACAGACTTGTTACCATGGGAACCAATGCAGAAAATGAAAAAAAAAAAAAAAAGCTGGGAATTAAATATGGAGAAAAACTGATAGTTGGTTTTTACATGGCAATTTGAGCACTTGAGATGTAAATAAACAGAATATTCCTTGTGTGGACAAACCAATGAAAGCAGACAAAATGACTTGTTGGTATCTGGTCCTGGAGACTTATCTGGGGATAAAGGAAGAAGCAGTAAGTGTGCTGTAGTTTGTATAAGGGGGCCTTGTAAAACCTGGTGATGAACAGCCCAAATGTTAACTTTATGATCAAAGGGACCCTTGAAAAGGCATATGCATGCTTAGCTTAATAAATGAAAGTAGCTTGCTGTAACAATTTTCACCTTTCCAAAGCCCCACACACTGCCTGGCAGGAGTATTGCTCACCTAATATGTTATTGCTTGAAACGTCTTTTCAAATACTAAAAAATTAACAAAAGCAGTTTTCAAATCAGTGGTTCCCCCTGCCCCTCCACAAGAAAGCTTTTGTAAGTAGAATTTAAATTTGTTTTATTTAGGAAATATTTATTTTATCTGATACAAGTCCTCCTGTGTGCCCTCTTTTGTCATTCTGGAGTTGATAATAAACTGATCAAACCAGAGTAGGATATCAGGACAATCTATAATAAGGGCTTGGAGTTTGAACCTATCCTGAGAAAGCAGACCTACATATTATACTTTCAGAGGCTCTAAGGAGACAGCTGTCCTATTCTCTAGTTGGGCTACTTTCTGAAATCCTATGATTAAATATATCATTCTGTGACTTCAGCCTTTGGCCCATGTTTAAGTATAACTGCCCCTAAGGAGAGGAGGGAAGGTCACACTATAGAGGAATTGATTTTACCTTTCCTGAAGAGCTAGTTTTCAAGTAGTAGTGAAACCCTTCACCTGACACCTTCCCAACATATACAAAAGCTAAAAGCATCACCCAGGAATAGGAGACAAGCCACTATTGTACAGCAGTCTTTGGGGGGAGGGGTACATCTAACTTCAAATAGTCTGAATAAAATATGCTTTTTGGGCAGTACTTAAAGTCCACTCCAGTGTTCTTGCCTGGAGAATCCCAGGGACGGGGGAGCCTGGTGGGGTGCCATCTATGGGGTCGCACAGAGTCAGACATAACTGAAGCGACTTAGCAGCAGCAGCAGCAGCAGCAAAGTCCTCTGGATACAGATTTCACTAGAGATGCTTTCTTCTTTCTCACTAATGACTTGCTGTTCTAGTTGTTAGAATTTTTTACTGAAACCTTTGACAGTGTCAACGAGTTCTTGAAATGCCAGAAGCCCATTAAATTTCTGCTTTTCCAGTAGGGCCTACAAGGTTCTGAAATCCAGTTTAACACCTTATTTTCTGCTACTTGCAGAGTTTGGAGGTGATCTTGATAATAAATTTGAGTACGGTGTTCTTGCTTATGCTAAAATAACTTTTTACATCAATATTTCAGTGAGTTTCAGGATTTGAGACATCCATGCTTGGGTTTTGCAGGTAGGAAGCATTAGAATAGACTGATGCAGGACTAATCTTTAAAGCTACATGAAGCACTAATGACAGTTCAGCAGCTGTTTCTGAAATAGGCATTAAATATGATAGGATGGATCTTCACAAGCAGTTATGCCTTGGAATTGACATATGCTATATAAGAGACTGCTTTTAATTTCTGTTGTCATCTCTAAAATCAGTCAGCAGATGCCTAGAGGAAGACTAAATAGTCTGCTTTAAACTAAACAATGTAGGTTTTTTTGCATCTTTTTATACTGACTGCGACATACCTTGGACAACTTGAGTTCCTTCAGGCTAAGAGGCCACCTGATACTATTTAATAGTTCTACATCTGTTCATTCTTCAGATAAGAATCTGAAACACTTAACATCTCATGATGCATTAAATTTGAGTTCTGAGAATTTAAATTTGAGTTCTGAGAATTTAAATTTGATTTCTTCATTTTTTAAAAACAATTTGATTTCCCTTCTCAGTTTCCTGAGGTTAAGTGACTCCTTGCTACATAATGTACCTTAAAGGATTATAGACAACTCTTATGGAGTAATCTCTAGTTTATCATACAGTTTAGCATATAGTCACAAATAGCCAATCTTGCCAGTATTAGTACATTTTTTGCTTTCAGTTACAAGCATTTGGAAATCAAGAAAAATTGAATGGAATGATGGTGTCTGCATGGAAGGCATATGATGAATAAGTCTAGAGATATAATATGCATTGATGACTAGTGAACAGTATTGTATTGAATATTGGAAATTTGCTAAAAAGAGTATCTTTCAGGCGCTTTCACCACACACAAAATAGCAACTATGGTGACCAAAGCAATGAGACATTAATTAGACTGACTGTAGTAATTATTTCTCTATGTATTTGTACATCAAATCATGTTGTACACCTTAAATATACATAATTTTTATGAAAAAACCCAAGATGTCACATGCCATTGCTGTTCTTTCTGGATTAAGGTGAGATGTTGGCTAAATAGTTCAATTTAATAAAGTAAAAAAATATGACCTCGCATACGAACCACTGACCATATGTAGTTACTGGGCTTTTTTCAATACCTATTAACCTTGATCTTCAGTAATATGCCCAAAGTAATATCTGAAGGTCAAAATACCTCTGATTAAGAATTTAATAAGCACAGTCTTATTTTCAGATTCAAGCATGCCTCACAGTCCATCGCATAGCTTTAATAATTCCCATTGTCTGAGTTGCTGCACAGAGACACTGCATTGTTTACAAATAAAACCCACCAGCCACTTCATCCACAATTGCAGCTAATTTTCCAGACCATAGTTGAACTCATACTTTTCACCCACCCACCTTTATTTTAACATAGCTGTCCCACCTCTAGGTTAACGTTAACCTGAATTTGAAAATCCTTGATTTTTCATCTCAAATAGCAAACAAAATCTCTGAAATTTTGTTGCATTAAAAACCATATCTGTTATTTCTCTGGCCAGTGTAATCTCTGAGGAGATTTTCCCCTCAGAATAACTTGTGGAAGTTTATATGACTTCCACTTCTTGGTAATTAGGAGATGATGCCAGGGCAGTTGCAATGGTCAACACTGGGGGACCTTTAGAGAAGGGTGTGAAGACTGACCACATAGGCATTTCAGCTGTCCATCTAAATGGTACATGTGAGATTTGGCCTGTATCTGCATAGTTCTAGGCACTCTTTAGTCTTCAACTTTCAGAAAATTTTATCATAGGTATACTGCTCAAGTGTTTGTTTTTTTTTTTCCTGAATTCTCATGGGCCTGTTCTTAACACACAAAGTATCTCCAACCAGTCCATCCTGAAGGAAATCAGTCCTGAATATTCATTGGAAGGACTGATGCTGAAGCTGAAACTCCAATAGTTTGGCCACCTGATGCAAAGAACTGACTCATTCGAAAAGACCCTGATGCTGGGAAAGATTGAAGGCAGGAGGAGAAGGGAATGACAGAGGATGAGATGGCTGGATGGCATCACCGACTCAATGGACATGAGTTTGCGTAAACTCTGGGAGTTGGTGATGGACAGAGAGGCCTGGCGTGCTGCAGTCCATGGGGTCGCAAAGAGTCAGACACAACTGAGCAACTGAACTGAACTGAACTGATCTTCCTAATATGAAGGTGTTTATTAATACAAAGAGTGTGATCTTTTCTTTATGTACATAAGTATTTAGAATATGCGAGTCCACCAGAAGTATGTACATTTTTAAAGATGTTTAAAACACAAATTATTTTAAAGCAAAGATTTCAAGAGACCCTAAAGTTTAACTGTTTGATTCTTTCCTTTCCTGAGACTGAGCTCTTTAAGTGGAACAGTAGGCGTTTGTTATCATGCTTTGGCTCAGTGGTAAAGAATTCTCCTGCCAATGCAGGAGATGTGGGTTTGATCCCTGGGTCAGGAAGATCCCCTGGAGAAGGAAATGGCTCCCACTCCAGAATTCTTGTCTTGGAAGTCCCATGAACAGAGGAGCCTGGTGGGCTATAGTCCTTGGGATCGCAAAGAGTTGGACAGGACTTAGAGACTGGGCATGCACTGCACACATCCTGCAGTGAATTAGATTCTCCCTGTCACCTGAGACTTTGTCCTTTTTGAAAAAGAACATATATGAGGGACAAGAACCTTGCCTTCCTAGGGGAACTGAAAAATATTCTCTATCCACATTAAAAAAGGCAAAACAAACCACACACAATAAAGCTGAAAGGAAGTGTTTGCCATTTTATTATTCTGGGAGAGAAAGTGATATTGTTCTGTTCTCTGTCATCACCTTATATTTTGTACCTATATTGTAGTATTTATTAGGCAGGTTATGCGTCTGTCTTTCCATTAGACCGAGCTTTTGAGAGGAAGGACCATGGCTTAATTATATTTTTATTTCCCACTGTTCTCAAAATCCTTTGCTCATTAACATGTTTATTAAATTAAA
The DNA here is from genome assembly GCF_014754425.2 of Oryx dammah. Classification (NCBI taxonomy): domain Eukaryota; kingdom Metazoa; phylum Chordata; class Mammalia; order Artiodactyla; family Bovidae; genus Oryx; species Oryx dammah. The sequence goes on from NW_024070212.1 coordinate 72,992,452, forward strand.
TGCACAGCAAAAGAGATGTCGTTTTAATCACTGATAATTTTTCTTAAAGGATAAACATATAGATTGACTATAGGACAAATCTTAGGATGGCTCAGAGGAAGACTTGGGAGATAATTACTTAATTACCTCTCTAAGCTATAGAACTATTCAAACGTACACATAGGCCTGGATGAATATTCTAAATATGAGTAAATATTATTGTCGATATGGGAAGTTTAAAAAGAAAAGAACAAGAAGACATAGTCCCTTACCTTTCAGTATTTTATGATGATCTAGGTCACCTGGAGAAATATGTCAAAACCTAAAAAAAAAAAATTAGTACCTGATACTGTGTGTGTCTGTGTGCCTCTGTGTGTGAGAGGGATGCAGCCAGAGAGAGAGATTGCAAAAGAGAGAAAGAGAGTCTTGAGTTTGAGTTTCTCTGAGAAATGGTCACAAACAGATTGGTAACATTTGCTAGCAACATTCATGGTTTCATGAAGAACATAGAGTGATGGCCTGTTATGGAATCTGTCTTGATCACAATAACACTATGTGATTATATCAAATGGAAAACACTTATTGCTAAATTGAACGACACCTTTAGTATGGCAAAAAATTATGTCCCAAAACTGGCTTTCAGAGATAAAATAAATAGAAGGACAGCAAGTAAAGACAAATGTTGCAAGTCAAGAACACTGTGTATAATGATAACATAGAGGAAAAATCAAATTTGGAAAATGGATCTTGCCCACAGCCTAACAACTCTCTTTTATGGGTGATTCCTGGCTTCATGAACATCAGCAGTAGTAAATGGAGTGTCAAATATGTCCCTCATTCACTTATTTCTCAGTGAGGTGACACAGCTGGACAACTGGCACCCTACATGTGGTGGCAGGCGTGCAAGGAGTGTTTCAGAGGGGTGTAGGCATTGTAAGCAACCATTCTTCACAACTTTCTGCTCTTCCTTCAGCTGCTTAGGGCTCCACACCCAACCCAACCTTGGTGATTTTCCCATTTGTTTTAACAAAAACCAGAGCTTCCCAACCTCTTTACATCATGGCACAGATAGAAAACGGTCATGCTTCTTCTGCATAATGGGGTACAGGTGGGTAAAATAGATAAGGTCTCTCCAGGCCGCAAGTGAAAGCAACAAGTCACAAGTCCATGTACTCTGAGGGGATCAATATCTCAGTACTTGAGGGAACTAAACTGACTGCTGGATAGAAAGCCCTCACCTAGAGTTTCTTCCCAGGAATACAGGGTTAATACTCTGTGTGTGGTGCATGGCTCAATCACTCAGTCGTGTCCGACTCTGAGACCCCACGGACTGTAGCTCGCCAGGGTGCTCAGTCCATAGGATTGTTCAGGCAAGAATATCGGAGTAGGTTGCCATTTCCTCCTCCAGGGGATCTTCCTGACCCAGGGATCGAACCCACGTCTTCTGCGTCTCCTGCATTGGAGGCAGATTCTTTACCACTGCACCACCAGGGAAGCCCTAAAACACTCTATATGTGAAAATACTTCAGGTGCTATTTGATATAAAAAATTCTAGAAATAAAAAAGTACCACAAGCATTAATAAACAAAAAACCCCACACTATTTGAGTACAGAAATAGTTTTCAAGTAACTTTTCTCTCATTCTCAGTACAAATTTCTCCTAATTTTTGTTCTAATATTTAGTTCAGACTTCACAGCCAAAACTATCATGAAAAGCTCTTGGAAATCTAAGAAGAGAGGAAAAAAGATGATGAAATAGAAAATAGAGCAAATAAGGCAAAAGCTGTATTAAAAAGAATGAAACCGTGGTGAACATCTGTATTTGCTTTAAAATGTGTGGCCATGTTGTATACAATTAAATTTGTTTAGGAGGTATTTTTCTCTTCTGAAAAGAGAGAAAGCACATTTGGTAAGCAAACCCAAGATGGTGCACTAAAATCAACACGCTTCAGGTCATAGAGAAGTTATTGAGTTGGCCAGAAAATTCGTTTGGGTTTTTCCATAACACCTGATGGAAAAATCCAAGCAAACTTTTTGGCCAACCCCCAAAGAAGGTTGACTGAATTTGCTAAGAACATACTGTATTAGTAGTGGGTTGATCATGTGTTTCCTTTGGAGGAAAACTCCAGAGGATTAAACAGTTTTACATAGACTTTGGGAAGGAACACTGTGTGTTCTTTCCACCTTTGCTTGGGTTCAGAAGAAACAAAGATTAAATGGTTGGCAGAGAAATACCACAAACAGGAATAAATAGGCCTTTGGTGGAATTAGCACAGAGGAGGACCAAACAAGAATGATGGCTAAGCTATCGCTAAGCCATGAAAGTGAGGATATAATTAGCTTAGAAGAAGTAAACAGAAACATTTGGTTTTTAAAACAATGATCTAGCCAGTAGAGGCCCTGACATTCCAAATGTCTAAGAACCAAAATAGCTTGAGGACACAGGTCACCAAGGATGCTAGGGACTTTGTGCCTTCAACACCCAGACATTCTGGTTGAAAGAAGGGAGGTTGGCGGAGATTTTAAACCATCCCCTTGAATCTGATTATCAGTTTATGAGATGTATTTTGAAATACATTCTGTATTCAGTTTATAATACATAATATCTGATGATGTGCTCAGTCGGATTTGACTTTTTGTGATGTGACCGCATGGACTAGAGTCCGCCAGGCTCCTCTGTCCATGGGATTTTTCTGGCAAGAATACTGGAGTGGGTTGCCAATTCCTCCCACAGAGGATCTTCCCTACGCAGGAATCGGACTCGTGTCTCCTGTGTCTCTTGCACTGCAGACAGATTCTATACCGCTGAGCCACCAGGAAAGCCCAAATCTGATTATAAGATTATATTAATTTCTGTACACATAGATAAAATGAAAAATTAAGATTTTATGCTGGATACCTTGTTACTACCAGGTGTCACCTGGAAATAAAGCTGTATACGTATACACACATATTTAGATTTGGACTAGTTTTAGATTTACATAATCAAGATTATGCTCACTTCAGTTCAGTTTAGTCGCTCAGTCATGTCCGACTTTTTTGCGACCCCATGGACTGCAGCATGCCAGGCCTATATGTTTAATTCCTGATGTTTATGTTTTGGAGAGGTCATCTAAAAATACATATTTTAAATAATTTGTGGTAAATACCTTCCCACATATTTGGAATGAGCATATAGGAAGGAAACTTGTTAAAATATCTCTACAAAATATTTGGAGAACCAAAGGAGGTTAAAGAACAATTAAACTGGCAGATGACATAATTAATCTGAGCTGGAATATCAGAATTTAAAATCACACACTCACTTGAAGTTGAGAGAGAGACTCTTTCTTTCTGTGGTTGGGTCCTGGGTGGTTGGTAAAACCTGAGAGGTGCAGTCAAAAATATAGAAACTGATTAAAATAAGCTTAAAACTTTTAATTTTTGCTTGTATTGTTTAAATTTAGAGCATTATTTCAAACTAATTCTCTCAAAAGAGTATGAAAAAGGGTGTTAACAGTTTTATCAATAGTTTATTATTGTTTGTATTTATTGTTGTATCAGCAGGACCGGTATAAAAACGGACTGTCCAGAGTGGGGTTATCCAAGCTACAGACTTGCTGATTGAGATACATAAAATTGTACTATAGATATAAGGGCTCCATCTGGTGGCAACTCTTCAGAATTGCATACGTATTCCTACAAAGTGCGGCTCTGTTCAACCATGTATGAAGATACTACATGTTAGAAGTGAAGCCTAGTTTGTTACTCTCCGTAATTTAAACGGAGGGTATCAGTGGGATGAAACATATGATTTGTTTCCTTATCAGGGTGGGTTATAGAGGTAAGCGGTAGCCTCCTCTTTGGAGGAATGTAATTCCTTGAAGGTCGATAGAGAAACCAACCTATCAAGGTCCTCTTCTGTCTGTGATAGAACGATAATTTTCCTTATTTCTTCGCTGAACTTTCACCTAGGGCTATATTGATATTGGCCTTTATTTCAGAAGAGGGCTCTGGTAACTTTTTTTTTTTTTTAATGAGCTAACTTTTGGTGATTTTTTTCCCCTTCCTTTACTGAGAAGTTAACATGACTAAAAAAATTATCCACCACATTACAAAAATAACGTTATAAATAATGATGAAATGAAACATATTTCTAATATATACCTTATTTTTCATCACTTTCTGCCAGGAGAGAGGGAGGGAGAGGAAGGGAATTCCAGGGATGTCTGAAGCGGGTGTGGTCACCCGGAGATGAGGATGTGTTTGAATCTGGGTCTGTTCTCTGCCATCCAATTCCTTCCGTTCCTCTCTATCAGCCTTTCATCTCCATTTGTTCCCCTTTCTCATTCGTACCTCCCTAATAACATTAATTTCTCCCTTTCATCCAGCCTTTTATTACTCTTCCTCACTTTTCTAAAAACTCTTACTTAAAATATAGCACTCCAGCTCTTCTAAAATACTCTTACCCCCTCGCTAGTCTAAAATAATGTTGCTCTCTCGATTAATACTACCCTTTTCATTTTCACTTCATTTTTGTTCAAACAGAAATTGGCATTCTTTTCCTCATGTAAATACATAGAGAGTGGGCTATATGACCAAGCTGGACAGTTTGAGGCACCCTACTATAAAAAAAAAAAAAAAAAAGATTTGAAATTTCCTTCAGGATATACTAATGGCTTCTAGATACAAAATTTCATTAAAAGAAGCCCTACACGGCCTGTTAGCAAGTTCTCCCCATACAAAGAAATTAAAAGGCAGAGACAAAAAAAAAAAAAAAAAGGCAAGAGACAGCTGGAACAATTAGTATTATTAGTATAAACACAGCAGTAATGAGAAATAGATTTAATGTTTGAGACTGATTGAATTGTGTAATTCAGTTTGCTATGAAACCCAAGTAGAAACCCAAGTGGGAAATACTGTTGAGAGAAAGCTAAGAAAGAAATGCTTTATTTGTAAGGAAAGCAAGATCCTATGAGGTAATGAAGGAACTCTGGTTAGGAGCTTACCAACCTAGTGTTCTAACAGACATTTTTTTTCTCCCCCAGGGGTTGAATTCCAATTTTTTTCTTTTTTCTTTTTCTTTTTTTGCTCCTACAAACAAAGTACCTAATGAAACTAATAGCAATGGCAGTAGAAATACTTTTCTTCTGCTTTGAGATCAACAGGCCAGATTCTGATCTCTATAAAAGTTTGGGAGGGGGCATGTGGTTTTATTAAAGTAATCAGCTTTTCTGTGATCTCTGTATACAGTTAATTATGTTAATTTTAAAGCTTTTGCAGTAGCCTGAGAATTCTGGAGTATATGATATTTTACTTTAAGGATGACGATAGTGGAATATCCCCATGAAAGGATCCCAAATGCAGTGTGAAAATACTAAAAGCTGTGGACAGACTTGTCTTTCTTCTAGAGCAGGCAGCGTTAGGCAGTGGTTTCATTAAATTTTAGAGCTAAAATAGGGTTAGGGATTCGCTCTTCTCAACTACTTTTCCCTAGCCATCCCTATCACAACTTCTTTTACTACTGCCCACTCTCCAAATTGTAAAGTTTGATTAAGTGATCTACCAAGTCACAGTGTAGAGCTGGAATAACCCTAAATAGGGACCTAAAGCCAGTTCTAAGCATGCACTTTTGTCTCCTTGGTTTACAAAATCACTTGACCTCTCCAGGTCTTGGGCCTCTGGTACAATGTGGAAACAGGGCTTGATTACCTCTAAGATGCTCTAAGACTAAGACAGTGGCTCTATAAGTTCAACCTTTGCATTCATTTCTCTGGGAGATTTCTGGCATCCATCTGCATGACTTCTTCCAAGAAGAGAAGACCCAAACGAAATCAGAAGGATTGATATGATGTACTCCAGTTAAATGAACAAAAGTTGTTTCTTAAACTTTTTGGACGGTGTTTAAGGTCCTTAATTTCCCTGGTAGCTCAGCTGGTAAAGAATCCACCTGCAATGGACTGATTCTGGGGTTGGGAAGATCCCCTGGAGAAGGGATAAACTACTTACTCCAGTATTCATAGGCTTCCCTGGTGGCCCAGACGGTAAAGAATCTGCCTGCACTGCAGGAGACCTGAGTTTGATCCCTGTGTTGGGAAGATCCTCTGGAGGAGGGCATGGCAACCTGCTCCAGTATTCTTGCTGGAGAGTCCCCATGGACAGAGGAGCCTGGCGGGCTACAGTCCGTGGGAACACAAAGAGTCAGATACGACTGAGTGACTAAGCACAGCACAAGGTCCTTAGAAAATATAAAAGGGAAATCAAATACAACTGTTGAAACACAGCACGAGAACCTAAAAGGTCTTAGGAGAAATGCTGGGGAGGAGAGGAAGATTGGGTTAAAAGGGAGAATTGAAGAAAGTAATGAACTGAGAAAGTGAACGTTTCATGGTTCAAAGTTGTTATGTAAATTGAACATCAACTTGTTTAATCCAGTAAATGTGTTTACATGCCAGGCCTATCATCCACTTAATCACTGAACATATATTTATTGAGCATCTGCTATGCTTCTGACACTCTACAGGCCCTAAGGATACATAGAAAGCAAAACCAGATGTGCCTCCTCGAAGCTCTTCAGTCTAGAATGCCTCTTTTAAGTATTGTCTGATCCTCCCAAGAAGCATCCAGGTGATAGAGGAAAGAAGAAAGGTATATCAAACCTCTATGACCGAAGGTAGAATGTAATAAGTACTATAAAACATACAAAAAGTAATATGATGCTATTAATATTAGGGAAAGAAACTTCTTCCAATATAATACTAGGGAAAATCTAGTGGTAATCTTTGAACTGGATCCTGAAGGCTGCATATAATTTTGATACTTTACAAAGAGAATGGGGAGAGGAAGACATTTCAATAGAGGGACCATTGTGGGCAAAGGCTGAGATTAGAAAGTACTTAGTGAAAGGTAAAGATTTTAGATGTCCAAAACACTGGGTATGGGGGCTTCCCTGGTGGTCTAGTGGTTGAGACTTCTACCTCCCACTGCAGGGGGCACAGGTTTGATTTCTGGTCTGGAAATTTAAATCCCACATGCCACATGGTGCAGCCAAAAAAAAAGACAATAACAATTAAAAAAAAAAAATCTGGGGACAAATTCTACCTCAATAAAATTGTTAAAAAAAAAAAAAAAACTGCATATGTACAGATTGAGTGAAGAAAAACAAGTAATTCCTAGATTCAAATAATCAAACTTTTCTTGAAAGAATAAACAGATGTCCATGATATGTGAATGTCTGATCCTACTTAATGCAAACAGTATTTTCATGGGCTAGTCTGAACAGCACTCAGTAAAATACTTTCACCTCACTGAAGTAAGTGAGGTAAATAAACATGACATGCAGCCAGCTGAATGAATATTCAACCCATTGCATTTCTCTGTGGGTCATGAGTGATTCTAATATTGATCTTCTGGACTCATGCTTTCTGATGGCCTGTAAGAAGCAGTGGTCATAGGAGGGATCCTTTGGGGACATTAAGCATAGAAGAATCTCTTCAATCAAACACATCAAGCCTTTAAAAATACAGTTTCTATCTCTTTCCTCCATCATGTCAGTGACATTCAGGCACAGTGCAGAGCCAGGTTGAAGGATATCATTTTTTCTAATAGTCTCTCTCTTCTTTGGAAGAAATGGTAAAATTTTCTTTCACAGATTCAAAGGATTACAGTTGCTATTTATCTTGTCCAGTAAGGCATCCACTCTTGCCACTTCTAGCCTCTCAAATATTGTCCTAAGTCTTGGGAAATACTCATATAGCCTCCCAAAGACCATAGAACCCAGTAGGAAGACCTATTTATAGCTCCAAATGTAACATGCTCAAGCCTCAAAGAGATTTGACTAGATAAGGATGCTGCTTCCTTTTGCAATGCATGGGCTGAGGGCAGGGACACAGGGACTCACCATATGGTCTTGAACTCTTTGATTGGGAAGTTCTCCCACCTTTCACTTGATTGTGAGATTCTGTGCAGAGGAGACCATGTTACATCCCTCGTAGTGCCTGGTATATAGCTGATGCTCAACAAATATTTGTTAACATCACATTTAATGTTTCTGTTATATTCTTCAATAAACATTCCCCAAATGTTTGGAATTTATGAATGACATACCTTAGGCATCTGAGATTCAGCTACAGTTCTCCTATGGAGGAATTACAGAGTTTGCTGATGAAAGTGAGGCTCTGTACTAAGATGTTTTACTCTAGGTATAGAGTTAGTGGACTATTTTTAGGCTGCTTACTCATCCAGTTATTTTAAAGAAGGGGAGGAAAAACTGACACAAATGATACAGTTGTGTAACAGGGATAGATTTGAGAAAAAATATACATTTTCAAAAGTAGAGAAAGATTGGATGATTCATTTAACTTTTCCCCTCAACATCCTTTCCTACACACATTAAAAGTTACACTAGCTTAAAGAATGAAATATTTTAAAAGCCTCCCCACCCACAAAAAAAGGGATAAGACTTTCCCCAGCAGAGTCACAGGGTTTCACTGCTTTCTACATAAACACTGCCTGAATTTCACAATCTTCTACTCTGAGGTGCTGCTATTAACAAAATACAAAATTAGGCCCAGAAAAGTGAGTTATGCAGCCCAGGAAAATTAGGGGAGGTTGGTGTGGCTTTAGAGATAACCTTCTCATCCGTGCCTGCTTTACATCCAGGTCTACTTCTTATCTTGTTCAGTGCTCATTGGGTTGTTGCAAAGTAAAAGCTCACTGTTACACATCAAAATCCAACAGGGAAAAAGCTACCAGATAAAATAATGCTTCTAAAGATAGGGCCGGTGAATTATTTTCCTTCTCTGTTTTTCTCTCTTTACTTCCTATAGAACTGCTGTCAGAGAAGATTATGATAATCACATAGCTAAAAGCCCAAGGCTTTAATGAAATTCCTAGGTTTTCATTTACCCTCTTTATTCAAAACTTAGAGTGGACTTTCTCCCTCCATTTATCAGAAATCTTTGAATTCTCCAAAGTTAAAATCATGGAGTTTATACTATCACAGGATAGTATTTCCCAATCACTCTCTTGTAGACAGTGTCAAAGGTGAGGACGATTGGAGCCTGTCCCCATTACAATCAGCTGGGAGCCTCAGAGAGTGTCCTCAATGTAGTAAAATCCAACGTTTCAAAAACAGAAGTGGAAACAGTTCTACTGAAGCCCTGCCAGCTTCACCCTTGCACACGAGCTTTGTTTGATGCTGTCAGAGATATGATCCATGCTCCACTTTTGAGCCTTGGTTAATGCCACTACACTAGGTTCCTGGATCACCCAAGAAATTTCCTCCCAAACTGGAAGCTGGACCCATCAGTTGATAGTCAGGGGTCTCCAAACAGAACTCTAAGGGGATCTCTTATCCTTGTGTCAGCAGGACAGAAGCAGTCATCTGTCCTTGGAACATCACAGGGAGTTGGAGGTATGGATCTATAGCAGCAACAGCAGTGAGAAAGACAGGTCAGTTTTGCATTCTAGAACCAAAAACAACCCCAGAAAGTTCAGAATATAACTAGAAAACTTGATTGTATCTGCCTTAGTTTTGTATGGTGGAGTGTTTCAAAAAACATTCTCTGAAGAGTTTAGATCAAATGAGGTTGAAAGGATGCCTAGGAGAGTTGATGACCGGGATCTGCATGCTTTTCTTTGTCGCACATTTGTTTTTCCACAGCCCACACTCTCCTTTTCGCTGTAATGTATACTTGGGGGATGGTTGTGCTGAGAGTGATGGGGGCAATGCTCTGGGCCAAGCCAGGATGCTTTTCTTAATGGAAGGTGTATTATTAAGGAAAAAAGTTCATGCAGATTGAAGATTTCCTCCCAATTCCCAGATGATCAGGCAGCACTAATACAACCAAAAGACAGGGCACATCACCAACCCAGTGTTTGAACATTTTATTAAGCCTCAGAATGATTTAGCATTTCTGTGAGAGGAAAACTCAGCCTTGTTTTTCTTGATACTAGATAAAGGACCTATCTTCTTAACTGATTAGATTTTATTATTTGCATAACTTTTTACTGACCCAGTGTTTCAAAAAACCTATTATTTGGTCAGCATATCGGGAATCAGCCAAAGATGTTGATTGAATTTACCAAAGACTCAGAGTGGCGGTCCTCTGCCAACATGGTTTGTCATCTGCTTATGTTGTGGTGCCCTTTGCCAGGTGTGAAGCTGTCAGAATGGACTCTTGATCTGTGTGCCAACAAGGGGCAGAAACTTACTGAGGACAGCATTAAAAGTCAATAGAAAGGCAAGTTGGCAAACACACTGTTTTCCAAGGCTTTAAATTGTGGTGGAGATATTAAATCAATTTTGTGATTAAAAGTAAAATCTTTTCCTTCATCAGTCATTTTGCCAAATTCAGATACTTTTCATGTAATGTATGAATATATAAATTTAACTTTTTCAAAGTTTTCCTTCCTTTGAATACTCCCTCTCTTTAGCTCACCTAGTAAAACGTATCTCAGTACTGCTTCTAATAAGTAATTATATTAGTGATATACGTGGAATCATCTTCAAGGTTAAGAACTAATCAATCTTGATTTGTCACTCTCTTTAAAACTGCTTTCCATCCTGAAGGTGGTAATCCAACATAAGGCCCAGATTGTTTGACATCTATGTAATTACAGTTCTTATTAACTGGGACACATATATTTGATAGATTTCAATAAGCAATAAATTATCATGATATAAATATGTGTATATTATACTGTCTTTCAATATTTCTTGTCAAAAAGATCCTTATGTTTTGAAAGTGTTATGTTTGTTTAGGTAGTTGTGTTGTCTGGTAAGCTAGAATTACCATAAGAGAGCTTTGGTGACAATGTATGATAAGCCATGTAAATAGTAAAAAAAAGTCCACTAATGTCTATTTGGCTTGCAAAATCTGTAACAATTCTACTAGTAATTTTCAGTGCTTATTCTTTTTACCTAATACTTTTCTCATTCCCTCCCATTATGTCTTACTCATGTCAGGTATAAGACAGCTTTCTCAGCAGAAAGATCCTAATAAAAATCAAAGACCAAGGTGAGTCTACTGGAGTCATCATGAATTACACTCCTTTTTTTTTTTTTTTTTTGTGGCTGTTGATTTTTCTTTTTTAAAGGCACACCCTTAACTTTTGCTTGTTCATTTTTGTTAACATAACCAGATGCTAATTCAAACAGCAAAACCAGTCCTTCCAAAAAAAAAACCAATACCACAGATTTGTGTATTATTGGTTTTGGTCACCCATGGAATCAGTAAGACCCTTCCCCCTTAAGTGATCAATGATTTTTTTCAGTCAACCTAAAAAAACAAAATACCTCTTTTCATTATTACCTGCCTTTGTTCAGTATGCAGCATGGCCGTACAATTGACAGTGAGGTGCTTTGCACATCAGCTTTCCTTTCCGGCTGGTCAGGGGTCCCTTTTCTCTTTTTCTCATTTCCTGAGAACAGGAAGGAGTAGAGCATGGCCCAAGACAATGTTGTCTGTCACATTAGGAGTGGCAGAGGGTTTACTAGATCATGGTTCTCTCCGCTTGGCCTCAGAAATATCTCCCGAGACCCTGTGTTTGATGTGGAAACCTGACATAAGAAAAAAGACCTGGGAAGTCCTTTATCTGGCTCTTCTCCCAATTTTCCCATGAAAGATTAACAAAACTAACGGGATGACTGGAGCTGCTTCATGGCTACCAAACTACACCCATGAGTTTGTTTCTCCTTTAAGTGATCTTGGGAAGACAGTGAGGGCCTCTATCTTGACTACTGATGTCATCTGAATATAGTGGCTGGTATGGTAGATTGGTGTGAGTTTTTGGCAAAGAAAAAATTAGGCTCTGAAAGACATTTCTCATCAGAAATTGTCAATATATTAAAATGCATTTAAAAGTTACTTCTGGGAAGCATATTAAATAGGCCAATCATTTAATCATTTGCTAAATATCAAAGCCTATAAAATCATAGTTTAATGTCACCCTGACATAAAGCAACATCAAAATTAGTGCATCATCTATAAAGTGAAGTATCATTTGCCTTCAAGTGACAAATTCTATTGCCAAAAAAATACCACTGTACTTCTAATAAGTGACACTCATTTTAATAGACCCTACAAAAATACAATATTTTCAATGTCCCCATAAAACAGTTAACTTACAAATATTACTCTCAGAGCTTTGGTGACATCAATATATGATACTGTTGTGAAAATCGTAACAAAATACTTGGAACACTGGCATGTAAAGTAAATTCATTATATATATTTTAAAAAAGAGAGCTATGTCAAAACATGAGAGAGAAGGCATATAACCAACTCTGGGAAATTATTCTGGAATGTGAAATTAATATTTTAATCAAATGAATGGCTAATATATAAAAGAAACATTTTTAAAGGGTTTAAAATGGATTTTGATCATTTGTAAAGGAAAACAGTTCCAATGTAAAAATAACTAATTATATATTAATGATGCTCATCTTTCTCTTCAGTGAGACAGAATTTAAGATTATATGTATTTTGCAACTTTGGGGGGAAAAAAGATATTTTCTCTACTTTGCCCTCCAAGGCAGGCATGGAAATTAGTAATACCAGATAGACCATGGCTCTGAGAAATTATATTTGAAGTTTCATATTTAAATAGCAAAGTTTATTTTATCACCCCCATAGCTTTCTAACAATAGTCTTTCTTAATGATAAATTTTATCAATACCCCAAACTCATTTAAAATGATTTAAAAGTAGCAAATTGGATAAAGCAACACACAAATAAATTCCACATTTACAAGTAAAGAAATCACAGGGCTACAGTTTATAATCAACATAAACTTGAAAGAAATAAAGCAACACCTTGCTGCCACCCATCATTCACTGCTTACATTTGTGGTGAAAAAGATTTATCTACAATGACCTTTAGTCTGTTTCTTAACTCTGTCTGTATTGTAATTAGCTAAAGGCATTGAACAAATTAGGTTGTTCTATCTTTTATTCAGGTCCCAGAGGTAAATGGCTAACTGATGAAATATTCCACTCTGTGTTATGAGAATTTAGCAAATGAATATGGAACCAAATATAAACACTTTATACCATATGTACAGTTACTTTCATAAGGCATTATCTTGTAATTTTTATTGAAAAAGATTCAATATAGTAAAGTCTTATTTTAAGATATATTTTCTTTCTCAATCCGAGATGTTTAATTTATGAAAATATTGTTTTTTTCTCTATTCTTTTTGTTTATATGCCAACATATACTTTGTGCTAGAAATATTTTATGGGAATTACAATTCTTTATATTTGTATTTTCTATATAAAGGCATATACAATTTTGAGGCAGTGTTTCTGATGGAGAGCAGAATTCATAAAGAGCTTGTGTGTGCTTCCGTGCTCCGAAATTATATGAAATCCACTTTGAGAAGAAACTTATTCAATTAAAAAAAAAAACAAAATCAAAACCAAAACTGCACCAATGCACAGCCAGAGGCTGACAATTAAAACTAATACATAACCACATGAACATCATATTTATATAGTTAACATTTTTCAGGATGATCAGTGCTAACATTATAGTATTATACATTTGGCACTAATGTTTGCCATTGGTCCAGCAATTGGCAAAATTTGTTTCTATGTATAAATTTATTTCAACATTAGGTCTGGCTAGACGTATCTTCACTATTTATAAAAAATATTTAGACAGTAAGCTCACGTTGAATAACTAGGTCTACTGTGTTCTGGAAACTCTTCAGTAGTAATACAGCTTTTTCGTGTTCCATATGTACAAAACTATGTCCATTGGCCTGTAAATACACAAATAAAACAGGGTCATCAATGCAAGATACTTGTTTATCACATTGTTCTTGTCTCTAATAATAAGATTCAAGAGAGTATGAGCAACCAATAGTCATGTTTTTAAAATTCACACCAGAATTGCAACTATGGAAACAACTAATTAATTTCACCCAGCTTCAACTTAATTTATTAATTCAACAAATACTTATCAATTATCTAGAACATCTTACTTTGGATTGTCTTAGTATAATGCTAGTTCAGTTCAGTTCGGTTCAGTCGCTCAGTCATGTCCAACTCTTTGTGGCCCCATGAATCATAGCACGCCAGGCCTGCCTGTCCATCACCAACTCCTGGAGTTCACCCAAGCTCATGTCCATCGAGTCGGTGATGCCATCCAGCCATCTTATCCTCGGTCGTCCCCTTCTCCTCCTGCCCCCAATCCCTCTCAGCATCAGGGTCTTTTCCAATGAGTCAGCTCTTGTCATGAGGTGGCCAAAGTGTTGGAGTTTCAGCTTCAGCATCAGTCCTTCCAACGAACACCCAGGACTGATCTCCTTTAGAATGGACTGGTTGGATCTTCTTGCAGTCCAAGGGACTCTCAAGAGTCTTCTCCAACACCACAGTTCAAAAACATCAATTCTTTGGTGCTCAGCTTTCTTTATAGTCCAACTCTCACATCCATACATGACCACTGGAAAAACCATAGCCTTGACTAGATGGACCTTTGTTGGCAAAGTAATGTCTCTGCTTTTCGATATGCTATCTAGGTTGATCATAACTTTCCTTCCAAGGAGTAAGCGTCTTTTAATTTCATGGCTGCAATCATCATCTACAGTGATTTTAGAGCCCCCAAAATAAAGTCTGACACTGTTTCTACTGTTTCCCCATCTATTTCCCCTGAAGTGATGGGACCGGATGCCGTGATCTTATAGCCACTATGCAGATCACACCAGTAAGTACCACACAGATACTCTTGAAATATGATAGTTATTTTGTTCTTGGTCTGATTTATTTTGTTTTTGCAGGAACTCTGTTGGTGTGCTTTAGAAGTGTTCACAGGACCATTGCCTTTTTGTCATATAATCACTGATATAAAGAAAGCTGAGCACCGAAGAATTGATGCTTTTGAACTGTGGTGTTGGAGAAGACTCTTGAGAGTCCCTTGGACTGCAAGGAGATCCAGCCAGTCAATCTTAAAGGAAATCAGTCCTGAATATTCATTGGAAGGACTGATGCTGAAGCTGAAACTCCAATCCTTTGGCCACTAGATGTAAAGAATTGACTCACTGGAAAAGACCCTGATGCTGGGAAAGATTGAAGGCGAGAGGAGAAGGGGATGACAGAGGATGAGAAGGTTGGATGACATCGCCGACATGATGGACATGAGTTTGAGCAAGCTCCGGGAGTTGGTGATGGACAGGGAAGCCTTGCGTGCTGCAGTCCATGGGGTTGCAAAGAGTCAGACACGACTGAGTAACTGAACTGAACTGATAAACCCACCAACACTGTCAAATGTTTCACTTGTGTAAAACAAAACATATGGTATAGTTAAATCTTATTTTGACTCACTGAAAAGTTCTTAATTTAAAATTTTAATATTAAAAAGATAATTTCTATTTCCCTCATAGTTAAAAGCAAATATATTCATTATTTCTATCAGTGGTTCTCAGTCCCATTCAGAGATGAATTAATTTCTGGGTGATCTAGGCTAGTTTTGTTATTTTTATAAATGAAAGAGTTATACCTCAGAGAGGTTAAGCAACATGCCTGAGGTCAAACAGCTAAACTAGGGCTGAATCATCTGATACTATAATATTCCTTCTTATTATTTCTTGCAATACTTTAGTGAAATAGTTACACCACAATTGCTCCCAGTGATTTGAACTACTATTTCATTGATCATGATAAATCAATCAACATTTTATCCTTAAAATAATTGCTATCTTATCTCCTACTGTAATTTTTTTACACCAATTTTCCACTTCTTTATTTTCAATTTATGCAGAATCTCAAATAAGTGAAGTGGCTTTGGCAAGGAAGGAATGTGGAAGTCAAGGGAAACTGTGGTGATGCCTAGTACATCATGGTTTCAAAGCTATAATTCTCATTCAGATTCCTAACAGGTTTAATCTAACTCGAGTACTTGTAAGAATAACACTTTGTCCTAAATTAGAATCTAAAGAAATGCTGAATCTCTCATTCTTATAGTTTTAATTTTTAACTCTGGCTTAATTGTTGTTGTTGTAGTTACATGTGAACCATCTCAAAAGTAGAAAGACTAAGTGAGACCATCTGCTAGGGCGGTGAGACCTGAAAGGGTACATTAAAAAGGAGAAAACTTTTAGGCATCTGATTGGATGAGGGCAAAAGAAATAAATGAAAAATCAAAGCATGATGCCGTTAACAGAAAATGGAAATCTTGGAGAAGGAGGAGGCTTAGTCAGGAAAACAACAGAGTTTGTGGTACCAGCGACACATGCAAGGAAATGTTGATTGTATATTTAGAAATAAAAGACTGGAGTTCAGGAAGGAGGTCAGAGTGGCCCTTTAGCAACAGGCATTAGGTTAGGGTTACGCAGCTAAACTAGGGCTGAATCATCTGATTCAGAAAATAAGTTTAAAAGGGAGCATTGTGAAAGAAGGAAAGTCTAGGGAGGGGAGCAGGATTGGTTGTAGCTTTGAATTTGAGGAGCAGAACTGAAAGACGGCGTTTGCTGTTGACCTTGTTGTTCTTGCTCTGTTGCTAAGTCATGTTCGACTCTTTGCGACCCCATGGACCTGGGCATCTAGGTAAATCTGTCTGAAGTGAGGGAGGGAGAAGTGAAAGAGGGCCCAGTCTTTTCTGCCAGAGGATGACAGAAAGCTGACTCGGGCCTGGTGGCTGAACTAGAGGAAGAAGATACAGGTGCATTGAGTGGAGGGGGCAGGAAAACTGGCAGGAGGAGAACTGGAAAGGGTTGTCCTGATGGGGATCAAGGTAGAGGGCTCATAAAGGCAGCAGGAAATCCAAGGTGATCAAGTACTTTGTAATGGCTTCAGTTTTCTGCCTCACAGAGGAAAGAGCAGGGAAAAAAACGTAGCTAGATGAACTCTGGTATGATAGCTGGGTCCGTTTCCAATAAATCAGGCTTCAAGATGTTCAGACCCACCATCCAGATTCTGATTCAAGGCTAGGGAAACCCCTTGTATAAATTTAGCTTAATACTGCTTTAAAGCATCAGCTTTTAGTTTTCATGCTTTGTAAGTTCAAAGTATATGCTTGTAACTATATAAATAATAGTCATATAGTTGGAAACACAAAGAACTGATTTCCCAGAAGGAAATAAGCAAGTTGATAAATTAGATCATTGAGTCAAACAGTAGGACTCAACCTGTAATTCTAGTCCCCAGAAATGTTTTGGCTCTAAGCCAGAACTTTGGTGAATCTCAAGGGGCCTATTTAAAAGACCACAGCTAGAGATTTTCTGGGAATGGCCTCAAATTACCAAAAGGATTCTGAAAGATCAGAAAGCAAACTATTTTAGAAAGTTTATTAAAGATTAAATGAGTTAACACATGTCAACTGCTTAGGGACAAGGCCTGCCACACTATAAACAATAAATGTTAGCTACTACTATTAATATTACTTTACTATTACTTTCTTGAGTTTCAGAAATACAATTTTCATTAAGTAACAAGAATAGTAACAAGAACAGTAACAAGAACAGAAGGGCAAAATGTCAGAGGAAGGAACTATTTTAGTTAATCTTAGCAATTTTTAACTTTTATTTTGTTTTGGTTTCTTCCTTAGCAATTTTTTAGATGAGAATTATGATCAACAAGATTACATGAAATATGCAAGCTCACACAGCTAGTGTCTAGATGGGAATTTATGTCATGACTCTGTATCTTGACACAATTCATTTCAACTGGGTGTTGTAAGGTTGAAAAAAATGTTTTTAGGTTCATTAAGTGTCACAGACTCATTCAGTGAATTCACCTTTTAAGATTAATTGAGCTATTTCTTGATACGGAACATTACGGTAGGCCTGATGCCAGGAGAGGCAAGAACAGAGGGGTTTGAATGGAAGGAAAAGATAAAAATCTTAGTTGTAGAGAACTTTCTTCTTCCACTGTTAGAAGAGCTAAAAAAAACTGTATTTGTTAAAGTGATTATGGCTATCTGGCTTACATCTTGGATGGTTCAGACAGGGAATCAGACAGTTATGTTACTACATGTATGTGGGACTTTCCCAATCCACATGAAGTTTAGAAGAATCACAATATTCCAGTTAGAAAAGTCTTGTGGCTGCTTCATGTGTGTGATTAGAAGAAGAGCTGAGGAAATAAAGGAGGATACTATTCCATTTAATTGTAGAGTATAAATATGATAATGCTTTGAAATGTAAATGCATATAATCTACATTTATGCATTTGATATTTTGAATATATATAATATAAATACAAAAGACAATTTGAAGAACAAATCCTATTAATAAATTAATGAAGCTTTAAAATATGTTGTCAAATTTGGCTACATATACATTTTATATAAATACACACTATCATGGCTTATAATAAAATATGTCCAATTTTGAGGAAATTGCAACTTAACTGCATGGTTTATTAAGTAAAAATGAAGTTAAAAAGAAAACAATCTACAAAAGAAAAGATACTCAAAAAATTGTATGCTTCAAGAATACATAATTCATTGATTTCTGACTTTAACTGATTTGAAGAATAAAGGATCATTTTATTATAGCAACCTTATTTCCAGAAGGTATCCTTCTTTATTTTAATTCCAATTAACATCTGTGCCACAAAATGTTTTTAAATTGCTCCTTTGCATGATTTAGACATGAAAAGATGGACGGTTAATGAACATAATATTTGCAATTCTAACAAAAAGTAGAGCTTTGCAATTACAGCTTATCAATTTACTGTAAAACATACTCAGTTTCTGGATTTCATCCTCTTGTTCCTTTCTGAATTTATCTTTGATTTCCTTCTGGTAAATGTTTTGTTAAGTGGCTAAATTATGGATGTTTATGCCATAGACATTTTCCAGAGGGTGTTGTAATTCTCCAAGAATTTCACTGTATTCTTATTATTCAAAGCTTTATATTTAAAAACGAGTTTCTGAGAAGGTTTGGCCACAAAATTGGTGGGATTATCCAATAAGAAGGACAGCATGACTCTTCTTAGAATCCAAAGGAGAAATGGGATTAGAGATTTGTTATATGATTTCAAATTGATTTAAACTCCCCTTCAAGGAACAAACATTTAAAATGCCAGTACACATATATCTTATGTATTAGATATACATTGCTGCTGTTCTTAGTCACTCAGTCGTGTCTGACTCTTTGTGACCCCATGGACTGTAGCCTGCCAGGCACCTCTGTCCAGGGGGATTCTCCAGGCAAGAATACTGGAGTGGGTTGCCATGTCTTCCTCCAGGGTATCTTCCCAATCCAGAGATCAAACCCAAGTCTCCCACATTGCAGGCAGATTCTTTAAATTAATATAGTGTACTTTGAATGTGTATAACTCTTAGGATGAAAGAAAATGAAAATATACGGCAATCTTATTTGAGTCATTGGACTTCATGTTGTCTAAACCTGAGAGTGAGACGTTAAGAGAGAAAACAGTGGGTATCTTAGGTAATTACAATTATGTTTCACATTACCTGGAATTATTTCCCATTGCAGAATTTTAATCTTACTAAATATAAGGATATATTTAGGGCTGAGTATACTGTATAATCAATACTACATTGACTGTGTGCCAAGTCATTTGAAACATTTTCCTTTCTATCAAAAATCTGAACTACAGACCTTTAATTCTTAGACAGTTCCAATGAAAATTTTACATTGCACTTTTTAAATGTGAGAAAGTTCAATGTCTCAGTGGCTTTTATTGTAGTATTAAAAAATCTTGATAGACTAAAACATAAATAAAAATTTCTCTTCTGTCTTAAACTTACTTATGTACTGCAGCTTGCATGTTTCATGAGTTCAGGCTCAAAAAAAGGCAAGGCAAAATAGAAAACACTAAACTGAAGACTTTGTCTATTATTTGTATAGAAATTCTGGCATGAAACTTATAATACATAGTAATCCTGAAGATATTTACTTATTTATCTGCTTTGATTTTAGAATGCCTCTTTTATTCTTATGAAATATGTTGAATGAGTATTTCTAATGAATTCCCTATGAATTCAAATGAATTCCCTATGTTGTTTGAAAGCAGTTTCCCAATAACCTGCACTTTATGTCTTTTACCTTACCACAAAAGGAACTGCAAAATCAATCTCTTAGTTTCAGGCAATATTTGTAGCCAGGTTGGTTTCTGATTTTGTAGAGAGCTTGCTGTTAAAAGAAGACATACTGGGAATGGATTTTATTACATATTTGAAGTCAGCTTTTCCATCTCTCTTCCTCCATTATCTGTTCTAGGTAATTTCAGACATGTCTACTTCCTGGGCAGAAACTTAGTTACAAATCCCTATTACATTGTTTACATTGCTTGGCACAATATTTTGTACATCATCGACATTGAATGCATATTTTCCAAATCAATAAGTAGAAAATGTGATGAACAGGTTGCTAATAGTAAAATTTGCTTCTGTAGAATCAGTATGGTATAACGGAAGAAGCTCAAATAAATGATTTAGCCTCTGTCAACAATAGATACCTAGCTTAATGAACTTAATTTGTCTTCATTGTTTTTTGTGTTTTACTTAGTACATAAAATCATTTTTTTTATTTGCGAAATGTATTTACTCAATCTCTAATTAGTTATCTGTGCTGAACTATATAGATTATGAACAAAGCAAATGGATAAAGATATGCAGTGAAATTCTGGCATATAAAACCATACACACTTAAAAAATTATTTTTGGTTGTCTTCTAACCAAACAGTATTATAAAAAATGTTTCAAATGTATTTTATCATTCTCTGAAGACTAAGCATTACATAATACTGAGCCCACTCACCACCTACACCCCTGCCCACCTTTCCCCAGTCCTCTCTGATGTTTTGGTTTTCATCCACCAAAAGAGATCAACTATAGAAAATGTTAACACATTTAGCCTTGTTGGGAAATGCTTTAGTGAAATTTTCAAATACTTTATTTCTTTAATGGTTCTATACTTCATGCAGATGGTGACTATAGCCATGAAATTAAAAGATGCTTACTCCTTGGAAGAAAAATTATGACCAACCTAGACAGCATATTAAAGGGCAGAGACATTACTTTGCTGACTAAGGTCCATCTAGTCAAAGCTATGGTTTTTCCTGTGGTCATGTATGGATGTGAGAGTTGGACTGTGAAGAAGGCTGAGCGCCGAAGAATTGATGCCTTTGGACTGTAGTGTTGGAGAAGACTCTTGAGAGTCCCTTAGACTGCAAAGAGATCCAACCAGTTAATCTTAAGGGAAATCAGTCCTGAATATTCATTGGAAGGACTGATGCTGAAGCTGAAACTCCAATCCTTTGGCCATCTGATGCAAAGAACTGATTCACTGGAAAAGACCCTGATGCTGGGAAAGATTGAAGGTGAGAGGAGAAGGGGACGACAGAGGATGAGATGGTTGGATGGCATCATTAATTCAATGGATATGAGTTTGAGTAAATTCTGGGAGTTAGTGATGGACAGGGAGGCCTGGGGTGCTGCACTCCATGTGGTTGCAAAGAGTTGGACACGACTGAGTGATGAACTGACTGACTGACTTCATTTTAACCATAACAAAGATGTCTCCTCTTTACTTTTTGTGGCCTTTTTTTTGGGGAAGAAATTGTAAAGAATTAAGAGAAATAAACATACTCTAACCCATTTTTAGTGACTCATGATAATAATTATGAATGTGAACACTTTGGAATAAAGCCAATTAGTTGCTTCCATGAAAGACATTTCCCTAAGTGTATTTTGTGGAAATAGCTAATTGATATTGCCGGTCAAAGCGGTTGTATGGTTAAGTATGTTGAGAAATGTAAGATTTTTCAGGTTCTTAATATGCTTAGAACATTGTGAAATTCTGAAACAAAGGATAGACTCTGAAGTGGCTCTGAAACTTATTTGAGTAAGGAACTCTTTTAAAAATATATATATTTTAAAAGATTCCATTGGGAAACAGTATTCTAAATTGAATAGTACTTTTTGAATTTTCTTTCTTTTATTATTATTATTTTTTAAAATTTTTATTTTTACTTTATTTTACTTTACAATACTGTGTTTTGCCATACATTGACATGAATCTACCACGGGTGTACATGACTTCTTGCTTCCTACAATGTACCTGGATCCAGAGGCTTTCCCCTTGATGGTCTGGAAAACTAGACCAAAGACTCCAAGTAAGAAATAAGTCTCTCTTATGAGTTAAAGTCATGAGATTTAGTGCGTGGAATTCGTGACAATAATATGGCGTCTCGAAAGAACTTTGTTTGAGGTTGTTGAATAAGTAAACTTTGAGTAAGATAATACTATTAGCAGCTAACTACACCTACCGGTCATTAAAAGAGGTATCAAACTTCTCCTCAGACAAGGAACATTTGATTCAGTGATTGTATATAGATATAGCACTGTATATCTGTATACAGCTGACCCAGGCATTCATGGACATTTATTTCATTTAGACTTTTGGGAAATCTAAACTTTCTTTTTCCATTCTGAACCATGACAGCTGTAACTCATCATCCTATCCTAACCCCCAGTCCCACACCAAGCCATGTCCATGTTTGAATTCTCCAACTCAGTGAGAAACTATAAAGTTAGAGGGTTTTCTTTCTTTGTGCTTGGGATCTCTCTCCTCTCTCATTGTACTCCACACTCACCCGTCCGTCATAAGGCTCTCACCTCTGCTCCTGAAGACAGATGCCAGTCTAGCCCATGGGTATTCTTTCCCTGGAGAAGGAAATGGCATCCCACTCCAGTATTCTTGCCTGGAGAATTCCATAGACAGAGGAGCCTGGCGGGCTACAGTCCATAGGGTTGCAAAGAGCTGGACATGACTGAGAGACTAACATTTTCACTCTCACTTTTATTCTTCCTTCTACTCATCCTCTTTTCTCCTCTCTGTTAAACCTGGAATAACTCCTGCTTCATCAAGATATCATATGCTCTGACCCAATAGCTTACCAATAACTAGTTAAACTTGACAGATATATTTGTTGAGAGTGGTTTTTCAACTTGTCTGTATGAACTGTAGGGACAAGGTGTTTCAAGATTAGAAAAAAGGGGATATATCTGGTTTGTTTGAATTATCATCTCTTTGATTATTCTATACTGGTATCTCTGAGAGATAGCCATAGACCAGGAATATACATTGAATTATAAACTTCAAAGCTATTAAAATTTTGGAAAAGTAGAACTGGATATCATAAACTAATTATAAATCATTTAGTTTCTCTGCTCCTGATGAAGTTAGGCTCTTGTCCTGGGAAGGTAAGAGGGAAAGTGAATGAAAAGGATAGGAATTGACTACTGTGATAGACTAGGATACAATATACTTACAAGTGGCCTACGACTGTGAGTCATGTTATCAAAGTACATTTTTTTTTTGCAGTCTACTCATCTTTTGAACAGAGTACCTATAATTAGTGGATTTTCTATATTTAAACATATTTTAAATTGTAAAATGTATAATTAGCTTGACTTTTTTAACTGGAAAGAATATTAGAAAAAAGAAACTATGATTTGAAACCAACAAAACTGCCACTTCAAAAATGGTCAAATATTGGCAAGTTCACATGGTTCAACTGAATAACATGTTTTATGGTCCATGCGCTTTCTCTTTTTCTCTCTCACTCTTTTATCATTCGACTTTACATAAGATGAAGCTGTGAGGGGTCAGGTCCCCTGGCAGAGTGCTCTTTCTTCATGCTACACTATCTTAAAGCAAAATGACTTACTAAACTTTAGTCAGCAATTTGAATAAGCTCATGAATTACAGTATCTATTCTAGGAAAATGAATAGTAAATGACAGAATAATCATGTGAATATGTTTTAATTAACATCATTTCTTAATGCACACATTTTCATGTAACTCAAATAACACGCTCATAATACAACAGCAGCAGAAGAAGAGAGTTGTGGGTAAAAAGAGTTACAGAAGAAGAAAGAGAGAGCTCTTAAATAAATTCTGGGCTTGGGGGAGGTTTGGGAAAGGTACATCTCTTGCCATTTTATATATTTTTTTCTACTTGCTACTGATTTAGATCAAGCCCCAAACTGCCTTCACATTAAAGAGGAGCTTATTCATTGATTTTATTCTTTTACCTTGATTTTCCAGATTGTATGCTTTCATTAAGATTTATAAATAAATTTGCTCCAGTGAGGATATATTCTAATGATCTTGAAGCGACAGATTACTCAATGTTATAAGTTCATTTTTATCCCAGTGTTCTTTAAACTAAGAGCTACAGTATCATTAAGAGATAAACATATAATTTTCTCTCTTAACATCTGATGTTGGCAATGATTCCAGTTTAGAATTAGTGATTTTTATTTCCTTCAGAAAATATAATTGGCCATTTGTACTTTTTAACTAGTATGAATGAAACTGTAAATACAGCAATTTGTTTGATGAAGGTCTATGTACATTTTTCTTTTACTGAAAATGGACTTTGATTTTATTGTACTAGATACAAATGAGTTCTACAGCAAAAATAAAAGTTACATCCTTGAGACTCCTCTGTGGAGAGAATAGACAACCCAGGGGCAGCTCTTCTGACTTTGATTCCACTTTTAATTCTTTTTTACTTCTCGTGCTAAGAATTAATTTCTCTGTGCACTTTGCTGTTGCTGTATACTTCTCAGGATTAGAAATACAGTTTACTAAATCCTCATTTCCCCACATATAACCGTTCTAGAATTTTACAGCCAGGAACATATTCTAAACCTGCAACTAGATATCATCTTAATTCTGTAGGATATCTATATCTGTATCTATCTATAGAATATTTTAATATCCATTTAAGTATATTTCTTTTCTCAGTTTGGAGAGAAAAATGTTTTGCCTTCCTTTGTCACAGATGAAGGCAAAGTCTCCAAACTTGTTTCATGCTATGGGATACTTCTTTATCCAGCTTGGCATTCTAATAGGTCAGATATCTGAGATGAGCTGGCTTCATTTTTTACAGACTCTGGCATTTGAAATAATTTGTTCCAAATTCACTAGAGGAAAAGAACTAGCGATTTCCTTTGTTAAATAGCACCATGTACTAAATGTTAGGTAGTTACATTGTGAGTTTATTCATGGCTGTTTTCCATAGAAATTGATAAAATTATTGAATAGTTGAATTTTTAAGTTAGGGGACCTCAGCTATCGTATAAACCACAGTTCATTTTACATATGATGAATGTGAGTTCTATAGAAATGATATAAAATGCTTAACATCAAAGGGCTAGCTATGCAATTAAAAAAGAGAACTTTGATAATTAAATAGTAAAGAAAATATTTAGTTTTTATGTGTCTCTTTTGTTTCAATGTCTTAACTTAAAAGACCATCTACCGATTTGGTCTTTTTTTTTTGCATAACATAACACAGTTTTATATATAAAATGTACATGTTGTATAATCACACAATATAGATACCAAGAGATGAACAGGTGGATACAAAAGTGTTCATATAATTCACTCTTATGTAATCTACTTCTGCCACTCAACAACATATCACTAACCTCTCTGTATACATAAATAAAAATCTGGTTTGAATGATGGCTCTTAAAAATCTATACAGTGCTTCATTAAAGAAATGCCTTGTCATAAACTACTTAACCTTTTTCATATTAACTGGATAGTAAGGCTGCTTTCTGTTTGCTATTTTTATAACAGCACTCTGATAGCCATCCCTGTACAAGCACATTTGAAAAGTGGTTGGTTTGGAATTCCGTCAACGTGAAATTGACATGGACCTTTTGGGTGGTATTTCTACTGTGACATTGCCAAAGGCTGGAGTAATTCATAGTCTTTTCAGATAATTATCATTATTTAAAACTTAGGTTTTCATGATCTTGCTAGTTAGTTTAAAATATTTGTGAGAATATGATTCCAAGACAATTTATCTATATAGAGTTTTTACTTTTCTGCAATTCTTTGACAGAGTTCAGTAAATAGAAGGTAGAGGATCACTGCTGAGTTGAGTGGGGTCTTTCCATTTTGGTAACTATCTGAGCAGGGAAAGTAGAGAGAAATAACCATAAATACTATTAAAACAGTAATGAGATTATTGTTGAGGAATTAAATATGAACCAGTCCCTTCTCCCTCATCTAAAGTTACATCAGTACCGTATTTGGATGCTTCATCCTTCTTACTTACACTTGATAACTATGCACAGATTCCTGTATACATCAATTCTTCTTACAATCCCAAAGTAACACCATTCCTTTAAACAAATATGCAGAACAACTTCCAAGTGCCAGGTACTGAGAATATAGGACTCTACCAGGCTGAATTGGTTTCTGATCGGTCTGTCAACCCCAAAACAGTAAAGGCAAATAAGAAATGTAATAAAAACTTGTTTTCAATCATTTAACTCAAGTCACTTATTTGTTTCAATATTAGCCTTGGAAAGCATTGTTTTGTATCTGTCTTACCTGAAGGATTTTATCACCAGGCTGTAGCAGGTTGGATGCTGGTCCATCAGGTTGAACCCTAGTAACAAAGATACCCTATAAGTCAGAAGTAACAGAGGTTAGGATTCTATTTTCAAGACCTAGACCTACTTAAAAACTTTTTTCATTTACATAGAAAACAGTGAAAACATTAAAAACAGTATACACATATAAGGTCCAAAGATTTTATGCTATTTTAAGCAACACACCTCTAAGTCATTTAAGAAAAATGGCTTTTTATTTGCATAAAAAGCTCATATTGTTTTTAAAGTGCACTTATGATTTATAAATTAAATTCATGGCATATTCTTAATTTCTTCCTTAAATAATTTCGTATATGGTACTAAATCATCTTTTGTGTAACTTCTGAAGTTGTCTAAAGTTGTTCCTCATTGAAAATGTCTCCTGTTTGACAGGTTGTAAATTCAATATACACTTTAAAAACCTACTAGAATTACATATAATACTGGTTTATTTTAATGAATGTTACTTCATATGTTAATGAGAATTTTAAAGTAAAATGAACAAATTAAACATAAGAAAATTCCAACATAAATATTAAATACAAAGTGTGCAGCTACATAGTTACAAAATTCCTAAATTGATTTAGTTTAAAAAAAAGTCAAATTACCAGTGATAAGAGAACAGACTGTATGACTTCAAAACCTTTATACCATGAAATTTTTGCACCTTGTTTTATGTCTCTGGATATGTTCCAGTGTCTCTGGGTTTATGAGCTACAGGAACTTGAATAAAATTTATCCCCTGCTGTTGTGTGAAAATTGTATAAATCTTAATTATGTTAAATTGGTTCACAGTGCCTTTGAAGCATACTGTGTCCTTCTGCTCTTCTGTCTATTCACTCTATTAATTTTTGAGAGTTTGATATTGAAACTCCAACTAAAAATATTAATTTACTTTAAAAATTATTGTAATATATAGTAGAACTATATGTAACTTTGCTCTGTATTTTCCAAGTTTTTTGTAAATGTTTTATCATATACTCATAATTTAAAAAATTAAAAACTTTAGACAGACTTTATCCAGTCAAGGGAAAAAAATCATTTTATTTATCATTTACACAAAGCAAACATTTATTGCATTTTACCATATGCGAGGCCCTGATCACATGGACCACAGCCTTGTCTAACTCAATGAAACTATGAGCCATGATGTGTAGGACCACCTAAAATGGATGGGTCATGGTGGAGAGTTCTGACAAAAACATGGTCCACTGGAAAAGGGAATGGCAAACCACTTCAGTATTCTTGCCTTGAGAACCCCATGAACAGTATGAAAAGGCAAAATGATACGACACTGAAAGATGAACTCCCTAGGTCAGTAGGTGCCCAATATGCTTTCTGGAGAACTAACTCCAGAAAGACTGAAGACGTGGAGCCAAAGCAAAAACAATACCCAGTTTTGGATGTGACTGGTGATGAAAGTAAAGTCCGACGCTGTAAAGAGCAATATTTCATAGGAACTTGGAATGTTAGGTCCATGAATCAGGTAAATTGGAAGTGGTCAAACTGGAGATAGCCAGGACTGAACATGGACATTTTAGGAATCAGTGAACTAAAATGGACTGGAATGGGTGAATTTAACTCAGATGACCATTATATCTACTACTGTGGGCACGAATTCCTTAGAAGAAATGGAGTAGCCATCATAGCCAACAAAAGAGTCTGAAATGCAGTACTTAGATACAATCTCAAAAATGACAGAATGATCTCTGTTCGTTTCCAAGGGAAACCATTCAATATTATGGTAATCCAAGTCCCAACCAGGAATGCTGAAGAAACTGACATTGAATGGTTCTATGAAGACCTACAAGACCTTCTAGAACTAACACCCAAAGAGATATCTTTTTCATTTTAGGGGACTGGAATGCAAAAGTAGGAAGTCAAGAAACACCTCGGGTAACAGGCAAATTTGGCCTTGAAGTACAGAATGAAGCAGGGCAAAGGCTAATAGAGTTCTCCCAAGAGAATGCACTGGTTATAGCAAACACCCTCTTCCAACAACACAAGAGAAGACTCTACACATGGACATCACCAGATGGTCGACACTGAAATCAGACTGATTATATTCTTTACAGCCAAAGATGGAGAAGCTCTATACAGTCAGCCAAAAAAAAAAAAAAAAAGTCCTGGAGCTGACTGTGGCTCATATCATGAACTCCTTATTGCAAAATTCAGATACAAATTGAAGAAAGCATGGAAAACCACTAGACCATTCAGGTATGATGTAAATAAAATCCCTTATGTTTATACAGTGGAAGTGACAAATAGATTCAAGGGATTAGATCTTATAGACAAAGTGCCTGAAGAACTATGGACAGAAGTTCATGACATTGTACAGGAGGCAGTGATCAAGACCACCCGCAAGAAAAAGATATGCAAAAACGTGAAATGGTGTCTGAGGAGGCCTTACAAATAGCTGAGAAAAGAAAAGACACAAAAGGCAAAGGAGGAAAGGAAAGATATACCCATTTGAATGCACAGATCCAAAGAATAGCAGGGAGAGACAAGAAAGCCTTCCTCAGTGATGAATGCAAAGAAATAGAGGAAAACAATATAATGGGAAAGACTAGAGATCTCTTCAAGAAAATTAGAGATACCAAGGGAACGTTTCATGCAAAGATGGGCACAATAAAGGACAGAAATGGTATGGAGCTAACAGAAGCAGAAGATATTAAGAAGAGGTGGCAAGAATACACAGAAAAACTATACGAAAAAGATCATCATGACCCAGAAAACCAAGATGGTGTGATCACTCACCTAGAGCCAGACATCCTGGAATGTGAAGCAAGTGGGCTTTAGGAAGTATCACTATGAACAAAGCTAGTGAAGGTGATGGAATTCCAGTTGAGCTATTTCAAATCTTAAAAGATGATGCCGTGAAAGTGCTGCACTCAATATACTAGCAAATTTGGAAAATTCAGCAGTGGCCACAGGACTGGAAAAGGTCAGTTTTCATTCCAATCCCAAAGAAAGACAATGCCAAGGAATGCTCAAACTACCACACAACTGCATTCATCTCACACGTTAGTAAAAGTAATGCTCAAAATTGTCCAAGTCAGGCTCCAACAGTATGTGAACTATGAACTTCCAGATATTCAAGCTGGATTTAGAAAAGACAGAGGAACCAGAGATCAAATGGCCAACATCCTTTGGATCATTGAAAAAGAATGAGAGTTCCAGAAAAACATCTATTTCTGCTTTATTGACTATGCCAAAGCCTTTGAATGTGTGGTTCACAACAAACTGTGGAAAATTCTTACAGAGATGGGAATGCCAGACCTCCTGTCCTGCCTCCTGAGAAATCTGTATACACGTCAAGAAGCAACAGATAGAACTGGACATGGAACAACAGACTGGTTCTAAATCAGGAAAGGAGTACATGAAGGGTGCATATTGTCACCCTGCTTATTTAACTTATATGCTGAGTACATCATGAGAAATGCCAGGCTGGATGAAGTACAAGCTGGAATCAAGATTGCTGGGAGAAATATCAATAACCTCAGACTGCAGATGACAACATCCTTATGGCAGAAAGCAAAGAACTAAGGAGCCTCCTGATGAAAGTGAAAGAGGAGAGTGAAAAAGTTGGATTAAAACTCAACGTTCAGAAAACTAAGGTCATGCATCTGGTCCCATCACTAAATAGCAAATAGATGGGGAAACAATGGAAACAGTGAGAGACTTTATTTTGGGGGGCTCCAAAATCACTGCAGATGGTGACTGCTGCTGCTGCTGCTAAGTCGCTTTAGTCATGTCCGACTCTGTGTGACCCCAGAGACAGCAGTCCACCAGGTTCCCCCATCCTTGGGATTCTCCAGGCAAGAACACTGGAGTGGGTTGCCATTTCCTTCTCCAATGCATGAAAGTAAAAAGTTAAAGTGAAGTCGCTCAGTCGCGTCTGACTCTTCGTGACCCCATGGACTGCAGCCCACCAGGCTCCTCCATCCATGGGATTGCAGCCATTAAATTAAAAGATGCTTGTTCCTTGGAAGAAAAGCTATGACCAACCTAGACATATTAAAAAGCAGACACATTACTTTGCCAATAAAGATCCATCTAGTCAAAGCTATGGTTTTTCCAGTAGTCATATGTGGATGTGAGAGTTGAACCATAAAGAAAGCTGAGCACTGAAAAATTGATGCTTTTGAACTATGGTGTTGGAGAAGACTCTTGAGAATCTCTTGGACTGCAAGGATATCCAACCAGTCCATCCTAAAGGAGATCAGTCCTGAATATTCATTGGAAGAACTGATGCTGAAGTTGATACTCCATATTTTGGCCCCCTATGCGAAGAACTGACTCTCTGGAAAAGATCCTGATGCTGGAAAATATTGAAGGCTGGAGGAGAAGGGGACGATAGAATATGAGACGGTTGGACAGAATCACTGACTCGATGGACATGAGTTTGAGTAAGCTCTGGGAGTTGGTGATGGACAGAGAGCCTGGGGTGCTGCAGTCCATCAGGTCTCTAAAAGTTGGGCAGGACTGAGTGAATGAACTGAGGCCTGATTGCTGGTATTATAAAGGTACACTGAATATAATTTTTGGCCTCAGTGAGTGCACTATACAATAGAAGAAATGTTAAGAAAACCAGTGAGTATAAAGCAGGGTGACAAGTGTTATGACAGAGGGATAATAAATTATTTAAAAAGCTGAATTCAGCTTATCCTTAGTTTGTTGGGGCTTCTAATTATGATAGAAATATAATAGATTTAAATATTTAAAATATTGCATGCATATCAAACTTAAAGTTTGGAGCTTTCACAAAGAGGAGCTATCTGGCAACTGATCACAAATGAAAATTAAAGGGTCCACACAGATAAGGAGAGGAAAGATATTCCACATAGAAGGGATGGCATATACAAAAGTGCATGCCTTTTATTTATTTATTTATTTTTTGCATGCCTTTTATATTAAGCAGGCTGCAAGTAGTTCTATTATGCATTGGTTGTGGAAGGGTTCAGGTTGGTTGGGTTGGGAGTATGAAAAAAGAACCCATCAACTCCCCAAATTAAGTAGGTGCCAGATCAAGACGGGCCTTTAATGGACATCCTTATCAGTTTGGGGAGCTACTGAAGTATTTGAAGTATGATGATAAAATTTTAATTAATATCCTAAGAATAGCATTTGTCCTAAGAATGGACAAACAAAACGTGTATATTCAGTGGAATATTATTCGACAGTGGAAAGAAATTAAGTGCTGACATCAAGGAACTTGAAAACAATGCTAAGTGAAATAAGCCATTCACAAAGACCACATACTGTATGATTCCATTTATGTGAAATGTCAAGAAGAGGCAAATGCATATCAATATTGCTCTTATTATTTTTAAATTATTAAAAATAATTTGTATTAAAATAAGTATTAATAGAAGATAATATTATAATGGCTTTGCCTGTTATTCAGAAAATTATCTCTCTTGCTAATCTGTAGACTTAATGACTCACTTAAACCCATAACTTTGTGTGTATGTGTGTATGTAAGTGGTTTAACAAGCAGAGCCTAATTAAAGTATTTCCATGTATTTTACTTTAGCAATTCAGGTCTTTATGAGACATTAAGGCTTTTGAATGATTTTTATCTTCTGATTTTAGCTTATTTTCTTTTCCATTCAAAGATGAAACTCTAGATAGGCATTACATTTTTAGAAAAGTACATAACTTTAACCAGTAATTTGACTTCTAGAATTTAGGTTAAGGAAATAACTGGATAAGTATGCAGTAAGGATTTACCAATATGTTCATTATATTATTTGTAATAATAAAAATTAGAAACCACACCAAAAAATAAATTATGGTAAATCTATATAATAGAATGATATGTGGTCATTAAAAATGAAGTCCTTAGGTGAGGACTTCATTAGATACAGAAGTATACTGGTGCTTAGCAAAAACAAGCAAGTTATAAAACATTATGTGTGGCATAATACTATTTTCAATGAAACATGTTTAAATGTATATTTTTGTGGAAAAGTGTCTGGAAGGATATACTCCTAAACTTAGCAGTGGCTGTACTGGGTAATGAGACATTGTATATATGTGTAAATATGTGTGTGTATACATATACATGCATATTATGTATATGTATATATGATGTTATATTACCTAGCACAACCACTGTTAATGTTTAGGGGTATACCCTTACATATATATATATATATATA
>NW_024070212.1:74273503-74566252 GCF_014754425.2 Oryx dammah
CAAGTGTCTTTTAATTTCATGGCTGCAGTCACCATCTGCAGTGATTTTGGAGCCCACAAAAAGAAAATCTCTCACTGTTTCCGTTGTTTCCCCATCTATTTGCCATGAAGTGATGGGACCGGATGCCATGATCTTTGTTTTTTGAATGTTGAGTTTTAAGCCAGCTTTTTCACTCTCTTCTTTCACTTTCATCAAGAGACTCTTCAGTTCTTCTTCGCTTTCTGCCATAAGGGTGGGGTCATCTGCATATCTGAGGTTATTAATAATTCTCCTGGAAATCTTGATTCCAGCTTGTGCTTCATCCAGCCTGCCATTTCCCATGATGTACTCTGCATGTAAGTTAAATAAGCAGGGTGACAATATACAGCCTTGACATACTCCTTTTCCTATTTGGAACCAATCTGTTGTTCCATGTCCAGTTCTTACTGTTGCTTCCTGACCTGCATACAGGTTTCTCAAGAAGCAGGTCAGGTAGTCTGGAATTCCCATCTCTTGAAGAATTTTCCACAGTTTGTTGTGATCCACACAGTCAAAGGCTTTGGTGTAGTCAATAAAGCAGAGGTAGATGATTTTCTGGAACTCTCTTGCTTTTTCAGTGACCCAATGGATGTTGGCAATTTGATCTCTGGTTCCTCTGCCTTTTCTACATCCAGCTTGAACATCTGGAAGTTCATGGTTCACATACTGTTGAAGCCTGGCTTGTAGAATTTTGAGCATTACTTTGCTAGCGTGTGAGATGAATGCAATTGTGCAGTAGTTTGAATATTCTTTGGTATTGCCTTTCAGTTTGTTCAAATTCATGTCCATTGAGTTGGTGATGCTATTTAACCATCCTCAGTAATCCACTTCTCCCACTGCCCTCAATCTTTCCCAGCATCAGGGTCTTTTCCAGTAAGTTGACTCTTTGCAATCCCAAAGAAAGGCAATGTCAAAGAATGTTTTTAACGATGTGTTCCTTTGTAATTTTCCTTATGTTATCTCCCCAAGCAGATTTCTCTACTTCTAATCTCATCACATCTTCCCTTTGTTATGCATTTGACCTCTTGATTAACCACCACTATTCCTTCAAATATTCAGCACAAATGTCACCTTTTATTTATTTGTTAGCCAACCATTCCTTATTCCATAACACCTGGTGCTGGAGGTAGTGTTCATTTGCTAAGTTGTGTCCAGCTCTTTGGGACCCCATGGACTGCAACATACCAGCCTCCTCTGTCCTCCACTATCCCCCAGAATTTGCTCAAATTCATGTCCACTGAGTTGGTGATGCTATCTAACCATCTCCTCCTTGGTCACCTACTTCTCCTGCCCTCAATCTTTCCCAGCATCCCAGGTCTTTTCCAATAAATCAATTCTTTGCATTAGGTGGCAAAAGTATTGGAGCTTCAGTTTCAGCAACAGTTCTCCCAGTGAATATATCTAGGGTTGATTTCCTTTATGAATTACTGGTATCTCCCTCAAATTTGGCACTAATTCTACTGAAATAGCCTGTTCATGTTCCCATTACAGGGTGAGCTTCTTCCAATCAGACTTTATCTTTGTATCCTCACTTCTGTTATAGCATATAACATGGAGCATGGGCTCAATAAATGAATAATCTATAAGGAATATTTTCAGTAAACACCAATCTATATGGTCCTTCTTTGCTATATTAATAAGTTACTTTTGAACCATTTTAAAAATTAGGATTAGCAATGCTGTACATGTTTGGACAGCTGAGAAGGTGAATGGTAGAGGTACTGAACAAAATACAGACTGAGTTAAGAGGACATAGGAGGAGAAACATGACGAGAACTCATACAGCCTTTCAGATCTTGCTATAGGAAACTCTGTCCTATGACCTCTCTGTTTACCTCTCCCTCTTATAATTTTTACTATCCCTTTAATTGTAGCACTCTGTCTTCAACCCTTTTAAGTCTGTGCTAAAGTTCTCTTGTGCTTCCTTACTTCATAGCATTCAGTAATGTTATGTTAAGGAGAAAACTATGTTAGCCAGTTAGTTTCTTCTGTTATATAAGAAGTTAGGCATGAACAACAATGAGGGGTGGCCTAGCCAACAAGCATGCAAGCTGATCTCTACATCCCATCCCAGAAAAGCACAGGAGAGCTCACAGATATGCTATAAAAATAATGACAGAGACTTTTCCAACTCCTGCACAGGCACCCCAGGCACATAGCATATACAAACTAACCTCAGGGGATTCCTCAAGTAACCTTAGACGCTAGGAGCCCATTAGGGTTCATAATTATTCTATACATACATGCATCTCATTATAACAGACTGAATTATTGGAAGACATGTGAAATAGTCTGTTGTTATATAACTTGCAACTGTCAGTCAGCCTTGAGTGTATGCCCATTTGCATTTTCTTTCCTGATTGGTGGTGGATACAAGTCCTATTTTGCACAGGGCAGAACCAAGAGGAGTAGACAGTAAGTATAAAAAGTGAAGCCAAGAGGAATCCTGATGACTCCTTTAGGATTATCTGCTCTCACATCTCGGGAGTGTACTATCCCCTGTTTCATAAAAGATCTGTCTTCTTGAGCTGTAACTGAGCTGTAATTGTCTGTTGTTTTAGGCCCTTTGTTGGGAAGAGACAAGAACCAAGGGAGAGAAATAAACCAACCTGACATTTTGAAAGGCGTTAAGAATATCAGTAGATATTCTGGGCCCATCTCTTCCTTTTACAGGGTAAGCTTGATATAATCAGGAGTCTTGATATTTTTGTTTGATGGATTTACAGGGAAGCTTCTCTTCTGACTGTTAATTCTGGAGACTGATATCTTTCTAGAAAGATGACATTCAATAAATTACTCCAATGGCCAAATAAGGATAGAAGAATCAGCATAAGTGAAATAACTTTGAATTCCAACTCTGCAGCTGGAATGGGAAAACGCCCAATACAAATTCAAATCTCCCACTTTCTTTTATGAAACAAGACAGCATTATACAAGTCCTCATAGTACAGCCACAGCTGGCACCTCCAGCAAAGCCTGAGAGGCTTTTGTTCTTCATGTTTCAAAAGCAGCCCATGAAAACCGAGCATCAGTCTCAAGCAATTGCAACTGGTAAGGGATGGGAAAATGTGAAATTTTATTGCTCATGAAATTGGTGTTTCAAATAAGGTGGCTCACATCTCTTAGACTGCTTGTTTCACAGCAGCGCTAGAGGGTTCTGAGAGAGTTGAATGGATGCAGGTGGATAGGGTCCTCTCCAGGTCAAAATGGTTACGTTGTCTCAAATGAGGACCTGACCCTCAGCTGCTCCCATGGTATTTGCTGGGTATAATTTTATGTCAGTGACCGATTTTAAACAGACTGTGCTATGGATGCTGAATTGTTGGACATTCTGCTCATTGTGAAATGTAAAACAGTGATTTGAAGGGATGTTTCCATGACTGCAAACTTTCTTCTTGAAAAATAGGTACAGTGTGCTGATTTTTTTTTTTTTTTAACCTCAGGAAAAAACAGGAAACTGTAGAGAGAGACATGGAGAGAAAAGAAGCCCCATAAAGGTTTGTTTTCTTTAAAGAAACAAGAGATAAAATAGATCAAAGCTTCTAAGCAATCTCTAGACTTCAAAATGAATACAAGAACATTTAAGTCATTTGAAAGATCATCTTTTTGAAGGTCAGTGTGGTTTTGCCTGCATACATCTTTATATTGATAACACTATAAAATAATAAAGTCAAATTATAAAGCAGAAGGAGCTTGAGGAATTTTTTAATCTCAGGCTCCTAATTTTACATATGAGAAAATGGAGATACCAAGAGGTTGTATGTAACCTTTTCAAGAAATGGC
This sequence comes from Oryx dammah, assembly GCF_014754425.2. Taxonomy (NCBI): domain Eukaryota; kingdom Metazoa; phylum Chordata; class Mammalia; order Artiodactyla; family Bovidae; genus Oryx; species Oryx dammah. Next base: position 74,277,305 of record NW_024070212.1, read on the forward strand.
AAGAACTGGAACACACATTTTAAAATGTTAATTACCATGCTTTCTCCATTATGACAGGTCCAGTTACAGGAAATTTACACTATTTTTTTTTAATCAAGTAAGGCAGTTAGATATATGACTTTCAGGATAATAATGAATCACAGGTCTGGTCATAATTGAAAGAACTGTCACACATAACATACTTTTACCTGTAAAAAAAAATCCTACACATAAAAGTTTGCCTTGCAATGACCTGTGAGTAAAACATTTGACTACTATTTTTACTCTTTGTAATTTTTTTCAACATCACCACAAACAGATTAGGAAAACAAAGGACTACCTATTATGCATACTCATCCAAGAAGAATATATACAATGGCCAACAGAGTATCAGACATTTTCAATTTTTACCTCCTTTGGAACACAGTCATCGATTATTGCTGAAGATCACTGAGAGTTTGCCTTAGCTCATTCTTCATTTCTCATCCCTGGCTTATTCATTACTGTTTCTGAGGAAATTTCAGTTTGGTTAAGGTACTGATATTATCTATTGTCTCTCAGCATCATTCCCACTGCCTTTTTACATAGTTCAGCAATTACAAGCTTGAAAATACCTTAACCCCAGCTCTTGTGCAGAGATTATATATGCATTTTGGTTTCTTTCAACAAGATGCACTCCTTCAAGATTTGGGAGACGGAAAGGAGGTAGAGCTCATTCTTGTCAAGTTCCAACAGGTGTCAGTGCTCAAGATGGCTAGGCTCTTTGAGTCAGTGTCCAGGCACCAGCTACAGGAATGTGAGGTAGTAGCAACTGTGTGTACAGCAGCAAATGTTTGATTTGCAACTTGCTGAATCTTGAAATCAGTAGTTATGAGAACTCCTGACTTCCCTAAACCCTCATTTTGTAAGCAACTAAATTCTTCCATTAAATCTCTTTCTTCCTGAAAAGCATAGAATTGTTTTTCTTTCCTGCAATAACTCCTAATATAGTTACTATTTTAAGAGGAAATGTTTTAGGTCTAAGATCTTTTCTTTCCATGTCCTAAATTTTTCAGACTTTTCCAGAGTCCATGATCCTGTGACAATGTTTGTCTCTCCTTCTTTCCAGACTTCTGATTAATTTGTAGAAAATCTGGCTGCTGGAAGTAGGCATAGCAATGAATTTAGAGCCTGGAGTTGGGAGGCATTTTCTAGTTATTTATTACCAAGTGATGACAGGATAAAAAAAATCAAATCCTTAGCATAGCTCATAAGATTGCTTTTTTACATCTGTGACTCTATTTCTGTTTTGTAAATAACTTCATTTGTACCAGTTTTTTAGATTCCACACATAAGCGATATTATGTGATACTTGTCTTTCTCTGTCTGACTTACTTCACTCTGTATGACAATCTCTAGGTCCATCCATGTTGCAGCAAATGGTAATATTTCATTTTTATTTTTGGCTGAGTAATATTTCATTTATATATATATATATATACACACATACATATATACATGCATACATACCTGCCACATCTTCTTTATTCATTCCTTTATAAATGGACATTTGAGTTGCTTCAAAGTCCTGGCTATGGTAAATAGTGCTGCAGTGAATATTAAAGTGCATATATCTTTTCAAATTATGGTTTTATCTGGATATAGACCCAGGAGTGGGATTGCTGGATCATATGGTAGCTCTATTTTCAGCTTTATTTTAAAAACAAACTTATTAAACAAATTTACAGTAACCAGGGAAGAAGGGGAGAGGGGAAGGATAACTTGTGAGACTGAGATGGGCACATACACACTACTCCATAAAAAAATAGATAACTAATAAGGACCTACTGTATAGCACAGGGAACTTTACTCAATACTCTGCAATGACCTATATGGGAAAAGAACCAAAAAAGAGTGAACAAGTGTATATGTATAACTGATTCATTTTAATGTACAGCAGAAACTAACACAACATTGTGAATCAACTATGTTCTGATAAGAAAAAAAAAAAAAACCTCAAGGGTGGAGCAAGAAAAAACATATGGGCCATGAGAAGGGCTATGATTCAGCCTCATTTTAAGCCTTCTTCTTAGCTCTGTGTTCCATTGTCATATGGCTTTGCTTCAAGGCTGTGAGCCATCATGTGCCCTCTCACTTCAGGAAATTTATAAATGATCTGGCTTCTTCTTAATATATAAAAGATCTGTAATCCCAAAGAAAGGCAATATCAAACAATGTTCAAACTACTGCACAATTGCATTCATCTCACACTCTAGCAAAGTAATGCTCAAAATTCTCCAAGCCAGGCTTCAACAGTATGTGAACCATGAACTTCCAGATGTACAAGCTTGATTTATAAAAGGCAGAGGAACCAGAGGTCAAATTGCCCACATCAGTTGGATCATCAAAAAACCAAGAGAGCTGCAGAAAATAATTTACTTCTGCTTTATTGACTATGCCAAAGCCTTTGACTGTGTGGATCACAACAAACTGTGGAAAATTCTTCAAGAGATGGGAATACCAGACCACCTTACCTGCCTCCTGAGAAATCTGTATGCAGATCAAGCAGCAACAGTTAGAACTGGACATAGAACAACAGACTGGTTCCAAATCTGGACAGGAGTATGTTAAGGCTGTATATTGTCATCCTGCTTATTTAATTTATATGCAGAGTACATCATGCAAAATGCCAGGCTAGATGAAACACAAGCTGAAATCAAGATTTCCGGGAGAAATATAAATAACCTCAGATATGCAGATGACCCCACTCTTATGGCAGAAAGTGAAGAAGAACTAAAGAGCTTCTGGATGAAAGTGGAAGAGGAGAGTGTAAAAGTTGACTTAAAACTCAGCATTCAAAATCATAGATCATGGTCTCCGGTCCCATCACCTCATGGCAAATAGATGGGGAAACAATGGAAACAGTGACAGACTTTATTTTGGGGGGCTCCAAAATCACTGCAGATGATGACTCCAAGTCATGAAATTAAAAGACGCTTGCTCCTTGGAAAAAAATATATGACCAACCTAGACAGCATATTAAAAAGCAGAGACATTACTTTGCCAGCAAAGATCTGCCTAGTCAAAGATGACCTTTGGTATTTTCAGTATGCATGTATGAATGTGAGAGATGGACTATAAAGAAAGCTGAGCTCCAAACAATTGATGCTTTTGAACTGTGGTGTTGGAGAAGACTCTTGAGCATCCCTTGGACTGCAAAAAGATCAAATCAGTCAATTCTAAATGAAATCAGTCCTGAATATTCATTGAAAGGACTGATGCTGAATCTGAAATTCCATTACTTTGGCCACCTGATGTGAAGAACTGACTTATTGGAAGAGACCCTGATGCTGGGAAAGATTGAAGGCAGGAGGAGAAGGGGATGATAGAGAATGGGAGAGTTGGATGGCATCACTGACTTGATGGACATGAGTTTGAGCAAGCTCTAGGAACTGGTTTTGTACAGGGAAGCCTGGCATACTGCAGTCCACTTGGACCCAAAGAGTCAGACATGATTGAGAGACTGAATTGAATGAGTCAATGCTGTGTTTTTTCCAGTAGTTATGAGTGGATGTGAGAGTTGTACCATAAAAAAGGCTGAGCATCAAGAACTGTTGCTTTCAAATTGTGATGCTGGAGAATACTCCTGAGAGCCCCTTGGACAGCAAGGAATTCAAACCAGTCAATCCTAAAGAAAATCAACCTTGAATATTCATTGGAAGGAATGATGCTGAGGTTGAAATTCCAATACTCTGGCCACCTGATGCAAAAAGCTGACCTACTAGAAAAGACCCTGATGCTGGGAAAGATTGAGGATAGGAGAAGAGGGTGGCAGAGGATGAGACGGTTCATTGTTATCCCCAACTCAATGGACATGAGTTTGAGAAAATTCCAGGAGAGAGTGAAAGACAGGAAAGCTTGGCATGCTGCAGTCCCTGAGGTCACAAAGATTCATAAGTAACTTAGAGATTGAACGACAACAATAGAAGCCCTAGCTGGCCAAACAAAGATCTTTGCGTACACAGAAAGAAGAAGAGTTAGAGAGAAGAGAAAGAAGCAGACAGATAAGCAGAAAGAAAGGGAAGAGAGAATAAAGATGAGGGAGAAAGAGAACAATTTCTGGCTAACTCATCATTCCAGTCTCTAGCCATTAGATTCAACCAACCCGAGAACTCAGATATCATGAAACAGAGACAAGTTGTTTCCATAATGTTTTGTTAGAATTCCCAACTCACAGAATTAGGAGATAAAATAGGAAGAAAAAGCTTTAAGCTAAGTTTTGGAATAATTTGTTCATGGCAATAAATACCTGAAACAATGTCTCTCATAATTGTTTATTGAAAAATATGTTTGTTGAAAAGTATTTGTTGAATGAATGGCTAATTAAGCAAATACATATTAAAACAATGTGTCTCTTCTCTAGCCCCATCACATTAGTAATAATCAGCAAGATTGCCAATAACATGTTAGAGACACAATGGTTAAACAAGATTCTCAGATACCATTGAGAAGGATACAAATTGGTATATTCTCCTTGAAGAACAAGATGCATGTGTGTGTGTTCAGTCACATCCAACTCTCTGAAACCCCATAGACTATAACCTGCCAGGCTCCTCTGTCCATGGGATTTCCTAGGCAAGGATACTGGAGTGGGTTTTCATTTCCTCCTCCAAGAAATCTTCCTGACCTAGGGATTGAACGTGCATCTCCTGTGGCTCCTGCATAATGAGGCAGAATCTTTACCACTAAGCCACCTGGGAAGCCCAAAGAACAGGTAGAAATCTCTATTAAAAGTTAAAACACATGTTCCCCTTAGTCATGCTCCTGTACTTCTGGGGATGTATTCCATAGATATACTCATGTGTGCAGAAACACGTGTACAAATATGTTCACTCACTGCAAAATAGTTTGTGAATATTAAAATCTTGAAATAATATAAATTTTCATCAATAGGAGGTCAGTTAAATAAATTACATCTTTTCAACAGAATAACTTTCCCCTGCTGACAAATATCAGGCAAAATCAATAGATGCAAACATCATACTATCTCTGAAGTGCTTTATCAAATGAGAAAATCAAGGTGCAGAATACTGCATACTGCCCACTGTGCAATAATGTGTAAAAGGAAGAGATATGTGATTCCTGTAGAACCACCCTACTTTTTGGAAGTTGATTAAGAAATTGGTAATAGTGGTTATCATTAGAAGGTGGACTAGTGATCTAGAATGGTGAAAATTTACTTTTCACTGAATTTATTTCTGTACTGTTAATTACTTTCAACCATACTTGTTTTACTTTGGATTCAAAACCAAATAAATCTAGCACTCAATCACAGTTTTCAACTGACATGAAGAGTTAAAAGATGTTATCAGTAGCTAAGATATGGAAGCAATCTAAATGTCCATCTACAGAGGAATGGGAAAAAAAAAGATGTGGTAATATATACAATGGAATATTACTCAGCCATTAAAAAGAATGAATTCATATCATTTGCAGCAACATGGGTGGACCTAGAGAGTATCATATTGAGTGAAGTAAGTCAGACAGAGAAGGAGAAATATCCTGTGGCATCCCTTATATGTGGAATCTAAAATAAAATTATACAAATGAATTTACTTACAAAACAGAAAGATACAGATTTAGAAAGTGAACTTATAGTTGCTGAGGGGAAGGGATAGTCAGGGAGTTTGGGATGATCATGTACACACTCTATTTTTAGAATGGATAACCAACAAAGACCTATTGCATAGCACATGGAACTCTGCTCAATGTTATCTGGCAGCCTGGATGGGAGTGGGGGTTGGGGAAGAATGTATACATGTATATATCTATATCTATATCTATATCTATATCTATATATACATATATATAGACTCAGTCCCTTGGCTATTCACCTGAAACTATCACAACATTGTTAAATGGCTATACCACAAATACAAAATAAAAAAGTTCAAAAAAAAAAGTTATCACAAAAATATAATTCTAGTTTAAACTCAGAAGAGTTGTGTCTAACACAGAATAGGCAAACTCAGGAATGTTTCCACTGAGACGAAGTTATATCTGGGATTCTGGAAAACTAGGTAAGCCTAAAGAGTTTAGTGACCTTATGTCAGGACTTCTAGCTCTTAGCCTTTGGGACTTCAGCTTCTTTTATGGAGTATAATTCAGAATAATGTTGATATCATTACACATGTTTATATCAATTTGCAGTTAAAAGTTTGAAAGGAATCAACTATGGGCAAGAGAATGCATCCCCTGAACGTGAAAATGTTCTCCCTCCTTCAGCCCAATTCGCATTATTAATGCAGTGAATGGTCATACACATTTTGAGAACAATCACTAAGTAAGTATTTTGAATTTTGCTTGTTTTAGTAAAGAAAAGGAAAGAGACAAAGGAATTCATTATAATTCCTTATAAAAATAAGAAATTAATTATAAAGTCCTTTGACCTACCATGCATGTTAGTGTTAACAGGGCGTCTGTGGGCTAGAGCCAGCACATAGGGAACATTTTCTCTGCCTTTGCCTGTTGTGAGCCAATATCAAGACACCAAAGAAATTCACTTTTTTTCTACCTTATCCACTCTTATCATCTGGTAACACTTCATCTTTTCCACAGAAAAGCATATGAGCTTCTGCCTGAACATTATAGGCAATGAATGATTTTTATATACCAAATTCCCATTGGAAACTATAAAACCTTTAGGGTCTCATACAGGTAATATGGATTTTCCTATTGCTTTCCCAGTCTGATCAAAGTCACAACAAGATGGGCCTCTTTTTAAGAGTTTCTGTTAATCCACTGCAGATTTACTGTTACATTTTAAAAGCTAATACAGACTTGTTCCCAATTTTTTAAAATTAAATTACCAGCAAAGCACTCCTTAACTTGTCATTCACTGTCTTTGTAAAAATAATTAGCTTTATAAATAATTCGATTCTATTATTTTCATGAATGAATGTAAGTTCTCCATGAAGCCTATTTGTATTATTTATTTTAAAAGCTGAGATGATTTTTTTTTTTTAAGCTGAGATGATTGCTTAGATAAGGCATAGAGGGAAGAAAAACTTCCCTGGTGGATTAATTTGATGCAAAGATTGAGAACTGAAAGGAATGATAAAAGATGTTTCCTGCTTGATTATTTTTGTTTTCATGCTGCTTCATTCTCAGTAATTGAAAAACTAAAATATTTTAATCTGTTCTTTCTTTTTTTAATAGAACATAACCTAAAGGTTTTTCCTTCCTTTTCCTTTTCTTTCTTTCCTCCTTCCCATTCTTTCTCCTTTCAGTCACAGTTCCAAGTCATTGTATGCAATCACATTCTATTTTAATAAGCCCTGTTTTGAATTCACCCCTACAATTCTTAACTTCTACCTGAAGTCTAATGCATATGCCAAAATTGACACTGAATGTATCTTGCTCTAAAGTTCTTTCTGGTAGGATGGTAAAATATAGCCTTTTATCATTTCCTTGCATACATTTAAAAATCATTTTCACCTAGAGAGGTAGCATGTTAGTTCTCTATTGCTGTCATAAAAGCAATATTGTTTAGTGGCTTAAACAATAAAAATTTATTAACTTGTATTTTCTGTAGACCAGAAGTCTGACATGGACTTCACCAAGATGTCATTAGCCCTGTGTTCTTTTCAGAAGGCTATAGAGAAGAATCTGTTTTCTTGTCTTTTCTAGTTTCTAGAAACTGCTTGAATTCTTTGGCTTGTGGCCTCTCTCCATCAGCAAAGGTACAGTGGGTCTTTCTCATATTGCATTACTCTGACCTATTCTTCTGTCTCTCCCATCCACTTTTAAGGACTTTGTGATTACTCCAGTCTGCCCAGATAACCCAGGATAGTTCCATTTGAAAAATTCATTCTCCTTTGGTATGTACTGTAACATATTTATAAGTTCTGGGAATTAGGACGTGGTGATTTGGCAGTTAGGGTAAAGGCATTACCTCATAGAAAATGTGTGGTCTTTAATGTTTTAAAACTTAAATGTCTTTAATGTTGACTGGATCTATACTTGCATCTCGGAGTAGCCTCTTACCAAGTGAATGAACCTGTCCAGATAAGTTAATCTCTATGCTTAGTTCCATTTGAAAAATAAGTTTAAAGATTCCTAACTTTCAAGATCTGTCCTGAGGACTACAAATAATATAAAATGTCTGGATCAGGGCAGAAAGAAAGTCAAGAGGGGACATTACTGATCTTATTTAACTTATAATATGCTATTTTTTACATCATTACCTCCTTTTCTAGAATATACATTAACCAAATGATAAATATTCATTAAATAGTTGATTATTAGATTATCAGATATAAAGAAAATTGAGTAGGAGTTGGTAAAGCAAGATAGAAACCCATGTATGAGAATGGAAAGTGCCTTCAACAAGGTTATTTGGGGGAAAATAGTCCAGAATAAAATGCATCATATGCCTGAAAATCACATTGTGTTAGATTGTATGCCCCAAGAGGGTGAGGGCTCTGCATGTCTTATTCAATGCAAATTTCCTGGCATCTCACCAAGCACCCATCACATAGTAGAGAGGCAATAAATATTTGTTGGATGAAACAAAAAGAAGTAGGCATGAAACCTGGATAGATTTCTGGGCTTGCACAGACTAAATATTTGGAAGTTAACTGGTGTCGCTCCGCTGTTCAGTTAATTTACCTCTAAAAGATCTAATACCCCACTAAAACCCTAGGTCAGAATTAATTTAATAAACTTCATTATTGATAATAACTGTCATTCATCAAACACCTACTACATAGAGATATGAGCTTTATTGATGGTCTTTAATTAAACACTACAAGACTATGTGGCAAGTATTTATCTTCACACATGAGAGCTGGATTTAGAAAAGGCAGAGGAACAAGAAAACAAACTGTCAATATCCTTTGGATCATCGAAAAAGCAAGAGAGTTCCAGAAAAACATCTACTTCTGCTTTATTGACTATGCTAAAACCTTTGACTGTGTGGATCACAACAAGCTGTGGAAAATTATTCAAGAGATGGCAATATCAAACCACCTTACCTGCCACCTGAGAAATCTCTATGCAGGTCAAGAAGCAACAGTTAGAACTGGACATGGAAAAACAGATTGGTTCCAGATCAGGAAAGAAGTACATCAAGGCTGTATATTGTCACCCTGCTTATTTAACTTATATGCAGAGTACATATGACAAATGCTGGGCTGGATGAAGCACAAGCTGGAATCAAGATTGCCAGGAAAATTATCGATAACCTCATATACGCAGATAACACCACCCTTATGGCAGAAAGTGAAGAGGAACTAAAAAGCCTCTTGATGAAGGTAAAAGAGGAGAGTGAAAAGTTGGCTTAAAGCTCAACATCCAGAAAATGAAGATCATGGCATCTGGTCCCATCACCTCATGGGAAATAGATGGGAAAACAATGGAAACAGTGACAGACTTTATTTTTGTGGGATCCAAATCACTGCAGATGATGACTGCAGCCATGAAATTAAAAGACGCTTGCTCCTTGGAAGAAAAGTTATGACCAACCTAGATAGCTTATTTAAAAGCAGAGACATTACTTTGCCAACAAACGTCCATCTAGTCAAAGCTATGATTTTTCCAGTAGTCACGTATGGATGTAAGAGTTGGACTATAAAGAAAGCTGAGTGCAGAAAAACTGATGCTTTTGAACTGTGGTGTTGGAGAAGACTCTTGAGAGTCCCTTGGACTGCAAGGAGATCAAACCAGTCAATTCTAAAGGAGTCAAATCCTGAATATTCATTAGAAGTGCTGATGATGCTAAAGCTGAAACTCCAATACTTTGGCCACCTGATGCAAAGAGCGAACTCATTGGAAAAGACCCTGATGCTGGGAAAGATTGAAGGCAGGAGGAGAAGGGGACAATGGAGGATGAGATGCTTGGCTGGCATCACTGACTCAATGGATATGAATTTGAGCAAGCTCTGGGAGTTGGTGATACAGGGAAGCTTGGCAAGCTGCAGTCCATGGGGTTGCAAAGAGTCAGACACAACTGAGTGACTGAACTGAACTTGAGAGCTGGGGTTCAGAAAAGAGATTTAATATGTCCAAAGTGATTCACCACTTTAATGGTAGAAGTAGAATTAAGCATAGACTTCTTTTTTCCCCAAAGAGCATGCTCTTCGTCAATTATGCTAGTTCCCATGAAACAATCTTTTTGAGCATTTGTGTAGTGTGTCAGGTCACTTCTAAGTGCTAGAAATATGAAGATAAAATGTTAACTATAGCTTCTACTCTCAAAAATACAGCTCTAATATATTATGAAATGTTAGTCACTCAGTTGTGTCTGACTCTGCCACCCCATGGACACTGCAGTTTTCCAGGCTCCTCTGTCCAAGGGATTCTCCAGGCAAGAATACTGGAGTGGGTTACCATTTCCTTATACTGATAGCTATATTAGCAGTATAACAAAGTACTTTGCAGAACATAGACAAGACAACTATTTTTTAGTGTTTGGAGGATTAGAAAATTTTCCCCCTCCAGTTTTTTTTTAATAGAGCTATAACTGACATACAACATTACAGTAGTTTCAGGTGTACAACATAGTGGCTCAATATTTAAATATATTGTAAAATGATCACAATAAATTTAGTTACAGTCTATCACCATAAAATGTTATTACAATACTTTGACTATATTCCACATGCTATGAATTATATTCCCATGACTTATTTATGACTGGAAGATTTTACCTCTTAATCACTTTCACTTATTTTTCCCATCCTCCCACCCCACCTGTCTGGCAACCACCAGTTTGTTCCTTGTATCTTTGAATTTGTTTCCATTTTGCTTCTCTTGTTCATTTTGTTTTCAGATTCCATGTATGTTAAATCATATGGTGTTTTTCTTTCTCTCTCTTATTTCACTTAGTGTAATATCCTTTATATCCATCTACATTGTTGTAAACATCATGATTTCATTATTTTTATAGCTGAGTAATATTCCTGTATGTGTGTGTGTGTGCATTTGTCTGTATATACATATGAAAAGTGAAATTGAAAATGTTAATTGCTCAATCGTGTCTGACTTTTTACAACTTCATGGACTATAGCCCACCAGGCTCCTCTATCCATGGAATCATCCAGGAACAAAACCGGAGTGGGTTGCCATTTCCTTCTCCAGGGGATCTTCCTAACCCACAGATCAAACCTGGGTCTCCTGCATTGCCAGCCAGGTTCTTTACCGTCTGAACCACCAGGAAAGCTGTATGTACATATACATCCATACACAGATACACACACACACACACACACACACACATATACACATAGCAAATCTTCTTTATCCATTCATATACTGATGGACACTTAGGTTGCTTCCATCTTGGCCATTGTAAATGATTCTACAATAGGGGTGCATATATCCTCTCAAATTTATGTTTTTATTTTCTGCAAATATATACTCCAAAGTAGAATTGCTGGACCACTTGGTAGTTACATTTTTAATTTTTTGAGGAACCTCTATGCTGTTTTCCATAGTAGTTGCACCAATTTACATTCCAACTAACAGTGTATAAGAGTTCCCTTTTCTCTACATCTTTTCCAACCTTTGTTATTTCTTACTTTTTTGATAAGAGTCATACTAACAGGTACAAGGTGATATCTCACTGTAGTTTTGACTTGCATTTTCCTGATGATTAGTGATGCTGAGCATCTTTTCATGTCTGATGGCCATCTATATGTCTTCTTTAGAATAAAGTCTACTCAAAACCTCTGTGCATTTTAATTGATTGTGCTTTTTCTATTATGTTTTATGGGTTATTTATATATTTTGATATCAAGTCCATATCAGATAATCATTTACAAATATTTTATCCGATTCCATCGGTTGCCTTTTTGTTTTGTCAATGGTATCCTTCACCATGTGAAAGATTTTAGTTTGATGCAGTCCTATTTGTTACTTGTGCTTTTGTTATCCTTGCCTAAGGATTCATGTCCAAAACAACAAATTAAGACCAATGTCAAAAAGATTACCCTATTTGTTTTTCTTTTAGAAGAAAAGATTGCCTTTTCTTCTAGAACTTTGATAGTTTCAGATCTTGTATTTAAGTCTTTAATCAATTTAGAGTTTATAATTTTATGTGGCATTTCAGTTAAGTCGTTCAGTCATATCTGACTCTTTGCAAACCCATAGACTGCAGTACACCAGGCCTCTCTGTCCATCACCAACTCTCGGAGTTTACTCAAACTCATGTCCATTGAGTTGGTGATGCCATTCAACTATCTCATCCTCTGTCATCTCCTTCTCCTCCCACCTTCGAATCATTCCCAGCATCAGGGTCTTTCCAAATGAGACAATTCTTCACATCAGATGGCCAAAGTATTGGAGTTTCACCTTCAACATCAGTCCTTCCAGTGAATATTCAGGACTGCTTTCCTTTAGGATGGACTGGTTAGATCTCCTTGCTGTCCAAGGGACTCTCAAGAGTCTTCTCCAACATCACATTTCAAAAGCATCAATTCTTCAGTGCTCAGCTTTCTTTACGGTCCAGCTCTCACATACATACATGACTACTGGAAAAACCATAGCTTTGACTAGACAGACCTTTGTTAGAAAAGTAATGTCTCTGCTTTTAATATGCTGTCTAGGTTAGTCATAACTTTTCTTCCAAGGAGCAAGTGTCTTTAAATTTCATGGCTGCAGTCACCATCTGCAGTGATTTTGGAGCCCAAGAAATAAAATCTCTCACTGTATCCATTGTTTCCCCATCCATTTGCCATGAAGTGATGGGACCAGATGCCATGATTTTAGTTTTCTGAATGTTGAGTTTTAAGCCAACTTTTTCACTCTCCTCTTTCACTTTCATCAAGAGGCTCTTTAGTTCTTCTATGCTTTCTGCCATAATGGTGGGGTCATCTGCCTATCTGAGGTTACTTATATTTCTCCCGGCAATCTTGATTCCAGCTTGTGCTTCATCCAGCCCAGTGTTTCTCATGCTGTACTCTGTATATAGGTTAAATAAGCAGGGTGACAATATACAGCCTTGATGTACTCCTTCCCCAATTTGAAACCAGTCTGTTGTTCCATGTCAAGTTCTAGCTGTTGCTTCCTGACCTACATACAGATTTCTCAAGAGGCAGGTCAGGCGGTCTGGTATTCCCATCTCTTTAAGAATGCTCCACACTTTGTTATGATCTACAGAGTCAAAGATTTTGGCATAGTCAATAAAGAAGTAAGTGTTTTTTTGGAACTGTCTTGATTTTTCGATCATCTAACAGATGTTGACAATTTGATCTTGGTTCCTCTGCCTTTTCTAAAACAGGCTTGAACATCTGGAAGTTCATGGTTCACATACTGTTGAAGCCTGGCTTAGAGAATTTTGAGCATTATTTGCTAGTGTGTGAGATGAGTGCACTTTTGCGGTAGTTTGAGCATTCTTTGGCATTGCCTTTTTTGGGGATTGGAATGAAAACTGACATTTTCCAGTCCTGTGGACACAGGTGAGTTTTCCAAATTTCCTGGCATATTGATTGTATTTGAGTGCATCAGTTTTACAGCATCATATTTTAGGATTTGAAATAGTTCAATGTGGTATAAGAAAGTGGTCCAATTTTGAATGTAGCTTTCCAGTTTTCCTTATTGATTTTCTGTCTTGATGATCCATCTATTGATGTAAGTGAGGCATTAAAGCTCCCTATCATTATTGTATTGCCATCTATTTCTCTCTTTCTGTTAACATTCACCTTTTATTTAGTACCTATTTATGTAGGTTGGAGAAGGGAATGGCAAATCCCAAGGACAGAGGAGCCTGGTAGGCTGCAGTCCATGGGTTGCAAAGACTCAGGCATGACAGTGATTTCACAGTGTATTTTTCAGTTCACTTGAAACTTTGGCTTGGTGTTTTCTTTCTCTTTGTTGAAGTTCTCACTGTGTTCATTTCCTGTGATTGGTAAGTATTTTTATGACAATTTCTTTGAATTTTTATCAGGTAGATTGCTTATCTCCATTTCCTTAAGGTAATTTTCAGAGGGTTTGCCTTGTGCTGTGGTTTGGAACACATTCCTCTGTCTCCTCATTTGGCCTATCTCATGTGTTTATCTATATGTCTTAGGTAACAAGGCTACCTACCTCAGTCTTAAGTGTTCTTCTATAGGAGCTGTTCTGTGTGGCCTAGGAGCACTATCTCTTGTGGCCACAAGGTGAGGCACTTTATGGGTGTTCCTCATGTGAGCTGCATGCACCCACCAGCTGTGATACGGTTGTGGCTGCTGCATAGGAATAGTGAGATTCAGGGCACTCATTTGGCTCAATTGTGGTTTAACCACTTGGGGAGAGAGACAGGAAACTCGCTTGCTTGTTCCAGTTGTAGCTTGATCTCTGAATAGTGAGTCAGGGTTCAGAGCACTTGTCCAGCCTGGGTACAGCTCATCTCCTTGTGCAAGAAGAGGCGCTAGAGGCTCTCAATAGGCCTTGTTGCAGCTTGGTCTCTGTGTGGGGTGACCAAGGCTCAGGCCACTCACCAAGTGGCAGCTCAGTGTTATGCAGAGTGGATGGGATACAGGGTACTTGTTCAACCTTATTACAGTGTGGGATGGGCAGAGCATGTCCTCCAGTGCTGGCAGACTAGAGGGAGGGCACCACAAATCATGCCCATCAGCACTGTCACCATTAAGTTAGGATTAGATTACAAAAATGGCATCTGTCAATGCTTCTATCCCTAGATAAAGTCCCCATGGGTTCCTGCCTTTCCAGAAGCTGTTTTAAAATTAGTAATTGGGTCTCTATCACTTATGGTCTAGGTGTTTTTCAATCTGTTCTTTTTTGTGCTGAATCTAAGGAAGATTGAGTTTTCATATGAGCCCTTTTAGAGTGGGATCTCCATTACTTACAGTTCTATGATTCACTTAGTCTTAATCTCCACTGATTTTCAAATCAGGCATTTTGGGAGCTTGTCTTCTTGGTGCCAGCTCCCAGGGTCAAGGTGCCCTACACGAGGAACAATCCCTCCCATCATTCCTCAAGGGAGAGTTCTGTATTTGGCGATTCCTCCTAATTGTGGAGTCATTGCACCTGGTGTGCTGTCCTGGATGAGGTCATGTCTCTGCCTCTCCTATTTTGCTGTGGGAGTGCTGCTCTCAGATCCTTTTCAGAGAAAAACTATTTCATATGTAGATGTAAATTTCTTGTGTCTGTAAAAGGAGGTAAGTTCAGGATATTCCAATACTACCATGTTGAACTCTTCCCCTCTCCAGTTCTTTACAAGTGCCATTCCGCATGCCCAGAAACTGTTCCTGTTGCTAACTGATCCCTGAGATCTCAGTTAAATCGTCATACCAAACCAACACAATATTGTAAAGCAATTATCCTCCGATTAAAAATTAATAAAAGTCATACCCGGCAATCCCTGACATTCAAGATTAGCTTAAACCTTCCTGCTTAATATTCCCAAAAAGCTATACTTTCCCAATAACTGTTATTTAAAAGTATTGAATATGTGGCCACACACACAATGTGGATTATCTCATTTGATCACCAAAACCATAGTAGAGATATGAAAATGGAAGCTAAATGTTAGTAAATTTCTCATGGTAATGGTTAATATGGAATGGATCAAGTATTTAAATCTGGACAATTGTTTAGATTAATATACCAGTTATGGTAAATTTCACACCTTAATTGACAACTTGTAAAAGAATGGTTATAAACTGAGCCTTGAAGGATTGGAAGGAATTTACTAAGATTTCAGACAGAAAGGGATTTTGGAATCAATATGGTGGACTGACTGGCATTAGAGTGACTACCAGCAACAAAACCAATTGGAAGGCTGTACATAATTACCCAGGTGAGAGATGACAGAACATGAACTAGAACAGAAATCAGCAAACGTTTTCTGAAAAGGGCCAGATAGTAAATATATAGATTTTGGAACTACTCAATTCTGACATTGTAGCACCAAAGCAACTTCAGATAAATACATTAACAAATGAACATGACTATGTTCCAATAAAACTTAAATAAGCCAAAATAGTTGGAAGGCTGGATACAGCCTGCAGGCAGCTGTTTTTTGACCCCTGAACTAGAATACTGGAAATGCAATCAGAAGAGTCTTTGTGTCTTGCAATGGTAGTAGTGTGTGTGAACTAGAGAAACATTTCAAGTGCAAAACTGACAGGATTTATTGACTAACTGACTATAGAGCTTGGGAAAAGGAAGAGTTGAAGAAAATCTTGATTTCCCTGCCACAGGAAATCAAGGATATTAAGGAAGATAAACTAGTGTAGAGGTAAAGAGTGATAATAATAACAATTCAAGATCCAAATAAAAAGTTTCAGATGGAAAAGAACATCCAATAATAGCCAAAGCTCAGAATAAGAATGAAAAGACAGATAGATGGGGAGTTCCTAGATATAGTCTTATAAATCCATTTCAGGGTTACATTATTACAAATCCCTATCCTTATACTTGGCTACTTAATTCTGTGGGCTTTTTTTTTTTTTTTTTGATGATTCAGAGTTTCTCTCTGTTCTTATCAAGAGGGACACAGGCTGAACTGTTTATGCAATAAGTCCCATAGCCCAGTGCATAGCTTAATTCACTATGAAAATTTTCAAGGAAGTACTTTGTAAGATCTTTTGGAAATTTAGTGCTTAATGGAAAATCTTTGAATCCTCAATTGACTTACAAATGAAGGAGGAAAGTAATTTCTACAGATAGATCCAGTTTCCCTGCCTTGAGGTTTGCTACTTGTACAACGGAAAGATTATGCACCAAATTGTATGCCAAAAGATGAATTCCTCTGTTTCACTGGAAGAAAGTTTTAGAAAGAATGGGAAAGGTGAATACTAGGTGAATACTCACTGATTTTAATTTAAAGTTACACCCCTTTCCATTACAGAAATATTCTTTTAGACATTTTTCTATGCTACAAAACCTCATTTAACACTAAGAATTTAGGTACTAGATGGACTTAAAGATATTATGAATGACTAACACTTGTTATGAGTTATATTCAGATTAATAGTCTATATCAATATACACATTTCCCTCTCTGAAAATTTTAAAAGGCATTTGAAGGAATCAAGCAATCTAAGGAGTCTGCACAAATGACTTCCCTTCTTGCAAGATGTAGCAAGATGTAGTGATTTCTCTGAGCACAGAGGAATTAAACTTATTAAAGTGAAGGCGGAATCTTTGCCAATAAGTGCTTCACCAGGATTCATAAACTGGCTTGGGAAGGAAGGAATAGAACATCAGAATCTAGCTACGTGTCATTAGTCTTTCTGCCCTTGCAAAAACATGAGTCATACACTCACATAACTCATGTGAACTCTGAATTGCAACAAATTCTGAAATCTTGGAAATGTCAATAGGTGAGTAGTAAGAGAAAGCAAGGATTCAGGGACCAAAAGAGGCTGAAAGGCTATGTCCTCCCCCAACCCCAGGCTGCAGTCTAGCTAATAGTGTTTAAGGGATAGAAAAAACACAGGTTTAGGGGGAAGATCTTAACCAAGACCCACAATGGATCAGATCTGGCCCTCAGAGAAAAAAGTTGGCAATGTCTAGATCACATACCAAAAAGTCAGGTGCAGGGAAGAACATACGGAGGGTTGGTAGACAGCCTGGAGACCCAACCAGCAGAGAAAATAAGCACCATCACAAATATGAGCTGGCTAAGGCTAAACACTGATGAATTAATATATGCCCAATCCACTCTAGATACATCAGGACTCAGTCGTGTCCAACTCTTGCACACCCCATGGACTGGAGCACACCAGCTTCCCTGTGCATCACCAAATCCCGGAGCTTACTCAAACTCATGTCCATTGGGTTGGTGATGCCATCCAACCCTCTCATCCTCTGTCATCAACTTCTCCTGCCTTCTATCTTTGCCAGCATCAGGGTCTTTTCAAATGAATCGATTCTTCACATCAGGTGGCCAAAGTATTGCAGTTTCAGCTTCAGCATCAGTCCTTCTAATGAATATTCAGGACTGATTTCCTTTAGGATTGACTGGATGGATCTCCTTGCAGTCCAAGGGACTCTCAAGAGTCTTCTCCAACACCACAGTTCAAAGCATCAATTCTTCGACTCTCAGCTTACTTTATGGTCCAACTCTCACATCCATATGTGACTACTGGAAAAACAATAGCTTTGACTAGAAGGACAAAAGTAATGTCCTTGGCAAAGTAATGTCTCTGCTTTTTAATATGCTGTCTAGGTTGGTCATAGCTTTTCTTCCAAGGAGCAAGTGTCTTTTAATTTCATGGCTGTAGTCACCATCTGCAGTGATTTTGGAGCCCCAAAATATAAAGTCTGACACAGTTTCCACTGTTTCCCCATTTATTTGCTATGAAGTGATTGAACCAGATAGTTTTCTGAATATTGAGCTTTAAGCCAACTTTTTCACTCTCCTCTTTCACTTTCATCAAGAGGCTCTTTATTTCTTCACTTTCTGCCATAAGGGTGGTGTCATCTGCATATCTGAGGTTATTGATATTTCTCCTGGCAATCTTTATTCTAGCTTGTGCTTCAGTCAGCCCAGCATTTCTCTTGATGTACTCTATATATGTTAAATATGCAGGGTGACAATATACAGCCTTGACATACTCCTTTCCCAATTTGGAACCAGTCCGTTGTTCCATGTCCGTTTCTAACTGTTGCTTCTTGACCTACATACAGATGTCTCAGGTTACAGATAAGGTGGTGTTCTATTTGCATCTCTTTAAGAATTGTTCACAGTTTGTTGTGATCTAAACAGTCAAAGGCTTTAGTCTAGTCAGTGAAGCAGAAGTAGATGTTTTTCCATAATTCCCTTGCTTTTTCTGTCATCCAGCGGATGTTGGCAATTTGATCTCTGGTTCCTCTGCCTTTTCTAAATACAGCTTGATGATCTGGAATTTCATGGTTCATGTACTATTGAAGCCTGGCTTGCAGAATTTTTAGCATTCTTTGTAGAAATTTTAGCATTACTTTGCTAGCATGTGAAAGTGAAAGTGAAAGTCGCTCAGTCATGTCCAACTCTTTGGGATACCATGGAATTCTCCAGGCCAGAATACTGGAGTGAGTAGCCTTTCCCTTTTCCAGAAGATCTTCCCTACCCAGGGATCAAACCCAGGTCTCCCACATTGCAGGCAAATTCTTTACCAACTGAGCCACAAGGGAAGTGTGTGAGATGAGTGCAATTTTGTGGTAGTTTGAGCATTCTTTGGCATTGCCTTTCTTTGGGATTGGAATGAAAACTGACCTTTTCCAGTCCTCTGGCCACTGCTGAGTTTTCCAAATTTGCTGGCATATTGAGTCCAGCACTTTCATAGCATCATCTTTTAGAATTTGAAATAGCTCAACTGGAATTCCATCACTTCCACTAGCTTTGTTCATAGTGACGCTTCCTAAGGCCCACTTGACTTCACATTCCAAAGTGTCTGGTTCTAGGTGAGTGATCACACCATCATGGTTATCTTCATGAAGATCTTTTTTGTGTAGTTCTTCTGTGTGTTCTTGCTACCTCTTAATATCTTCTGCTTCTGTTAGGTCCATACCATTTCTTTCCTTTACTGTGTCCATCTTTGCATGAAATGTTCCCTTGCTATCTCTAATTTTCTTGAAGAGATCTCAAGAAAAAGGAGATCTGAGATCTCAAGAAAAGGAGAGGACTTCAGGCCAGGGAGAGGGATTACAGTATGGTTGTTGATGAATAAGGGGAACAATGATGGAGTTGTGAAGGAAGCTGAATGCTGGAGTCAAGAGATCCTGTACCAAGTAGAAGAATAAAGATGATATTGGAAAACTCAGTTGGGAAAGAATCTGCCTGCAATGCAGGAGACCCCAATTCAATTCTTGGGTTGGGAAGATCTGCTGGAGAGGGGAAAAGCTACCCACTCCAGTATTCTTGGGCTTCCCTTTTGGCTCAGCTGGTAAAGAATCCACCTGCAATCTGGGAGACCTGAGTTTGATCTCTGGGTTGGGAAGATCCACTGAAGAAAGGAAAAGTTACCCACTCCAGTATTTTGGCCTGGAGAATTATAGTGCACAAGGTCACAAAGAGTCAGGCATGACTGAGTGACATTCACTTCACTTCAGGAAATGGCTAAGGGGGTTTGCATGAATAAAGCAAGAGACAAGTGGTGGAGTGAGGATATTTGGATCATCTTGGAAATGAAATAAGAACATTGAACAAAAGTTGAGCTGTTGCCTTTTAGCAAAGATTTACTTACAGACCAGGCACTTTATAGCATATATATAATGCTCATTAAAAATGTTACATCAGGGATTTCCCTGATGGTCCAGTGGTTAAGACTCTGCACTTCCAAGCCAGGGGTCATGGGTTCAATCTCTGGTCAGGGAACTAATATCCCACATGCCACATGGAGCAGCCACAAAAAGAAAAAGATGTTGCAATAGTCCAGATACTAAGTTTGGAAGGTGTGTGTCAGTTCATCTGGCAGGAAAAGGAAGTCAGGGCATCCTGACTATCACATGTACTATATGTGTCCCCAGCTAAAAATGAATGTGTCATAACTAGAAAACAGCAGGTATTCTGACAGAGCCTTGATTTGTGGAAATGGGGCTCCAGACAGGTTGGGAAGATAAGCATTAACCATGTTATGCTAAAAGACTTGTGTAATATATTACACAGGGTTCTACTGTATTGCATGTTTGCTCCCAGTCAGGAAATGTCATCCCCCAGCATTGTGAGGTCAGGGAACATTCTGGAAGAAAAATTAGGAGGCTGTTACAAAACCCCATTGAGCTAGGAGTACATGAAAGAGGGAGAAACAAGAGCATTTCAATTATAGAACCTATCAAAATGCTTTTTAAAAAAATTTTTTAAAGACTTCCTATTTAATCCTGACAACAACACAGCACAATAGATACACAATTGGATTTTGAGCAACTCGGGGGCTAGGGACATCAATCCTCAGTGCTAGGAAATCCCTGCTATAACTAATGGTCAGCCCTCTGTATACATGGTTCCTCCACATCTGTAGTTCCCATCTACAGATTTAACCAACCTCAGGTTGTGTAGGACTCCAGTATTTACTATTGAAAAAATTCCACAGATAAGTGGACCCATGCAGTTCAAACCCAAGTTGTTCAAAGATCAACTGTATATTAACAACAGCTCATATTTATTGAGCCACTATCATGCCAAGCACCAAATCTTAGGGATATATTTGAGCACATTGATTAAGAGCTTTTACTGCTTACTAGCTATATGGCCTTGGGAAATGAATCTCCTAGGCCTCAGTTTTCTCATCTGTAAAAACAGGGAGTTTTGCAGTGTTTTTGTGAAGACTAGTGAAGTATAGTGTACTTAGAATTATTCCTTGCAGGGCTTCCCAGGTGGTACAGAATCCACCTGCTAATGCAGAAGACCCAAGAGACACAGATTCGATCCCTAAGTCAGGAAGATCCCCTGGAGTAGGAAATGGCAACCCACTCCAGTATTCTTGTCTGGAAAATTCCATGGACACAGGAGCCTGGTGGGCTACAGTCCAGGGGGTCACAAAGAGTCAGGCATGACTGAGTACAACAACTATGAGAAAATAGTAAGCAACCAAAAAATATTAGCTATCATTATATTTAAATTTCACAGTACTTTTATTACTTTGTGTGTGCCATGGCACTGAAGAGGAAGCAGAATCTCAATGAGAAATTTAGTGACTTGTCAATCAGAATTAGGCTCTTTTGATTCCTAACCTTACACAGGAGAGAAGAACCACATGGCTTCCAGTCCTCACAACTGCCAATTCATCATGATACACAAGAAACTGTGATTGAGGTAGATGTCACCATCCAAGGCTTATCCATTAGTGGCTTCTATGAAAGGTCTTTCTGAGCCAAATAAGGATCTCTTTTCTTATCTAATTTATTGTGCTGCTTCTCAGAATCCTTTTACAGCATTTCTATCTTTCCTGACATTTAATTTGCAATCCCAGGAAACCAGAAACTTTCACATATGCAGTTGCCTAGGCTTCCAAAGCAGGGGGATACTCCCTTAACTAGGCAACAGATATTTCCAGCAGAAATCTCAAGTCAGTTAACATGGTAACACACAGTGGATGTTCAGTTATGTTTGCAATGAGTCAGCCACATTTCTCTGCCCAGAGCTTCTCAGGGTTGATAGTGCCATGTAAACAGAAAAATCACGGTTGACCCTAATTATGATAAAGGCATGGTCCTACATCCTATTAAAACTATTGTTAGTCTAATGGTATTGTTCATATAATTTTAATTGTACTAGTAAAGCTACCTTTACCATGGTTGGTAACTTACATGTCTTACAGGTAAGGCTTAAAAGAGGTCTGTTAATTTGTCCAAGGTCACACAGCTAGTATATTGTTTGTTTTTTTTTTTAATGGCTGCTATCACAAAGGACCATGAATTTAGTAGCTTAAAACAACACTAATTTATTTTCTTACAGTTCTGGGGATGATAAATCCAAGTCTCACAAGGCTAAAATGAAGGAGTCAACAAAATTGTTGCATTTCTTTCTGGAAGCTCTAGGAACCCATTTCTTTGCCTTTTCTACCTTTTTGAGACTGCCTACATATCCAGGTTCATGGCTCTGTTCCTTATCCTTCAAAACCAACAATGTTGTCATTCCGACCTCTGCTTTCATGGTCATATCAATTTCTCTGCTTTCTACTTACATCTTATAATTGGAAGGACCCTTATGATTACATTGGTCTGGCCTGGCTAATCTGGAATAACGTCCTCATTTTAAGATCAGCCAATTAGCAACCATAAGCCTACCTGCAACTTAAATCTCCTTTGCCATGTAACCTAACACAGTCCAGGTTCTGGGCATTAGCATATGCATATCTTTGAAGAGTCATTATTCTGCCAATCACAGCTAATACAACTAGGAAAGCCAGGATTGCAATCTAAATATATCTGATTCTGAAGGCTATGTTCTTAACCATCATACTGTATCAAACTACTGCAAAAACATCAAGTCCTCATCTTCAAAAGGAAATGACTGAGAATGGGTCTCATGGTTCTCAGAGATTTGTTCCCCCAAGCAACTTAATGATTAATATTTATGTTGTTAATCTGAAATTCTGTGATCTTATTTGAGCACCACAAAGAGCAGAATAAAGTGGGCAGCAAAAGGGTAATTGTTAGCCCCACTTCAGGTAGTAGGACCTGAGAAAATAAGTGTCTTGAGCAGAGTTTCACTTTAAATAAATGACAGAGCCATCTCAAACTCTGAGGTTTTGATCTGGACTCTTTCGGGTCTCCTAATTAGGTGATATCAAAAGAACTCCAGTTTTAAAAAGTCATTTACAGCTGGACTCAATTTGAACTCCTCCACATTCTGGCTGCATGGCACTTAGGTCCCTCAACCCCTTTGAGTCTTTGTTTCTTCATCTGTAAATGGAAAATAAGAACACCTGTTCTGAAAGATTGTTAGGTAAAAGAGAGATAATGATAGAAGTAGCCTAGCACACAATGGGTGTATAATAGTATTATCCATTTATTACTGCATGAAAAACCAGTTGACTTCACAATTACTCTATGGTATTACATCATACTGTTCAGAAAGTTTTTGGTAAATATGCAACTAGAGCCAACTTCCTCAGAATAAATAGGCAAAATTCCCTATTCCATGTCATGAATTCATTCCTCTAGAGAGGCGCATCCTCATTTTATGACTTTCTAGGACTCACCTGGATGAAGGTGGAATTTGACTGGGCTACAAGTAATCAGAAAGACACTTCAAAACTCTATTAGAATCTCTAGGACTTTCATTTTGTTGTAGTGTTTTATTCAGTTTTTATTAGTATTCTAATAAAGAATTCTCCATGGTCTCTGTATTCTCCATGGTCCAGAACCACAGATTGGAAATAAAATGGCTCTATCTGGAGGATGCTTTCCTTGAGTGTCTTGCTCTAAACTCTAAAGAGGGAATTTTCATCAAGGCTCACTCAGTTGTGTCCAACTCTTTGCGACCCCATGAATTGCAGCACACCAGGCCTCCCTGTCCATCACCAACACCCAGAGTTCACTCAGAGTTGCGTCCATCGAGTCAGTGATGCCATCCAGCCATCTCATCCTCGATCGTCCCCTTCTCCTCCTGCCCCCAATCCCTCCCAGCATCAAAGTCTTCTCCAATGAGTCAACTTTTTGCATGAGGTGGACAAAGTATTGGAGTTTCAGCTTTAGCATCATTCCTTCCCAAGAAATCCCAAGGCTGATCTCCTTCAGAATGGACTGGTTGGATCTCCTTGCAGTCCAAGGGACTCTCAAGAGTCTTCTCCAACACCACAGTTCAAAAGCATCAATTCTTCGGCGCTCAGCCTTCTTCACAGTCCAACTCTCACATCCATACATGACCACAGGAAAAACCATAGCCTTGACTAGACAGACATTAGTCAGCAAAGTAATGTCTCTGCTTTTCAATATGCTATCTAGGTTGGTCATAACTTTTCTTCCAAGGAGTAAGCGTCTTTTAATTTCATGACTGCAGTCACCATCTTCAGTGATTTTGGAGCCCCTCAAAATAAAGTCTGACACTGTTTCCACTGTTTCTCCATCTATTTCCCATGGAGTGATGGGACCAGATGCCATGATCTTCGTTTTCTGAATGTTGAGCTTTAAGCCAACTTTTGCACTACTGAACTGAACTGAACTGAACCAGTACAGAGATGCTCATGGAGGAAAAAATGAAAGTAGCAAGACATTCTAAGTGCATGAGACTCACTGGAAACTGCACATCAACTCCCCAAGCCAACAGCCAATTCTTTACCTATCAAAATCCTATGTGTCCTTGGTCACTCTGTTTAGGAATCTCTCCACATTTGCCTGCATAACTAATGCTCCTTCCTCTTTACCTGCAACATATTGTTCAGCCATTTGATTTCTATGTCTTGTAGTAGGAATTATAATCTATGTAACTCTCCCACTATTTTGGTGACTGCTATCTATCCAACTCCCCATTTCCAAGGTCTGAGTACAGAAAGCTTTACTAAGTGTCCCATGAGGTAAATCTACATATCTGCATGTTAAAGGTGCTGGTAGTATCAAAGAGTCAAAGGTTATCTGCAAGCTGCATGATTTCCAGCTCATTCAAGGAGTATCTACTGAGCACTTATTCAGCACCTGATCTCATGAGGAATGAAAGACAAGTGTATGCTCTGTGCTCAGAGAACTTGCACTGTGATAGAAGAGGGAGATAAAAAGACTGCTTTAAGTCACTGAGTAAGGGTACAGGGGGCCATGAGAATACATAGAAGAGGATGTACCCTGGACTAAGCGATCTCTTATGAAAACTGTTTTGGTCCTGGTTTTAGTTTCTCACCTAAAATAAGGGAGTTGGAATAAGCCCAAGGCCATGGGTATGTCTAGCCCACATATGTGAGATCCACCTACTGCATTGGCCTGCATAGAGGTTTCTTTCTTTTTCCTAAACAAATATCAGAAGTGTAGGCAACATGGGCCCCGTTTTTCCACTGACAATGATCTGCTGAACTGAGATGTGGATGTCATCTTCATCTGCATGCTCTCCAGTCCCTCTAGGCCCTGCCACCTGCTATGAACTCTCTTGCATGGGTACCAAGTATCTTTTGCCAATTTTCACCAGGTAATAAGTCACCCCCCTCACAAACTGTAGGATTAGCTGTTATATAATGTACTTACCAATTTGAATAATCTGTCTTTCTGTTTACTTAAACCTCTGAATAAATTATTAACCCAGCCTTAATACTTGAATCAGGAATACAGAGATTAATTAAGACATAGCTCTTGACTTCAACAGAGGAATTAAGGTGAAACCAACTGTAGCAAACGATTGAAACAGAGTGTGACATGTGCCAGTAGGAAGGGAGGCATGAAACAAGAGAGAAAGCACAAATTCTTCTGAGAGACAGACAAGTTTTACAGCAGAACCTCATCAGGAAAAGAGCAAGGGGAGGAGATTTATCAGTGGACTGCATGTATTTGGGCATACTGTAGGTTTAAAGTAGCTGGTTACAAAACAATTAGAATTAGCTAAATTCTGAGATGAGCATGTACAAAGACAAAGAGGTGAGTGATAAAGATTTTCTATTCTAGGAGCCAAAATTACTTAAGCAGAGTTGTGTATAGAATTCACACTGTGAAGAAATGAGATATGAGGCTGAGAAGGCAGAAAACAATCCAGTAATGTGGGATCTTGTGTGTCATGCTGATGAGTTTTAATTTATTCTGAAGATAATAAGTTACCACAGTAAGGGATTAAGTAGAGAGCCCATGAATAGATCTGTGGGGTTTGGTGAAAGATTACTCTGTCAGGAGAGTGGGTGGTCAACTGGAGGGGAACAGGCTATTAATACAGAAATGAATTATCAGGCCATTGTGAAAACTCTGGCAAGACAAGATATATCAGTTAGGATCTGTATGTTTCAAATCAGAGAAATCCCTAGTCAAATTTAGCTAATCAACCTGTAAACTTATTGGCTCATGTAATGAAAATAGTAGCATGGGCTTCAAGTATGGCTTAATGCAGGGTCCCCTGATCCATTTTTCTGCTCTTCCCTTGCCTATGCTTCATTCTCTGGCTGGCTTCCCTCACCGTGGTAAATTAATCCAGGGTCAATATCATCAGTAAAATATCCCAGAAATAATCTCCTTGCATCTCTTTGGCAAAACGAATCACGTGCTCTTGATTCAGTCTTTTGTCTCAGAATGTGAAAAACTAGGTTCCTGATCCAATTACTAGGGTAAGGTATACATATATAATTACCACTGGATTGGCCAAACATACCCCTGAATCTGGGGATTGGAATAGCTTCCCCTGAATTTCCCATATAGAGGTGAACTGTACATAAATGCACAAGATTTAGATCACTACTAGAAAGAGAAAAGTAGTGCTTAGGATGTAGTCATCAAATCCTAGGATGATGATGCCCTGAGAAGTGTCAGGAGTGAAGTAAAGGAGAGGATAGAGAAATGTTAAAGAGACAGAAGGATCAAGATTCAGCCATTTATTGAATGTGGGAGGCAAAGAAAGGGAATTGAGAAAGAATGTCCTTCTTTCAGACACAGATAACTAGAGTACCTGGAGGATAAGCATATTTTGAAGTAAAGATAATGAGTTGACTTTTGATCATGTTAGTCAGCCCTGACTCTTAACTATTCAAGTGATGTCTACAGATTAGTTATATGGTTAAGACTGACTCACAGGGAATGGGACAAGAAATAAAGATTAAGAGCATGATGGGATCATAGACGGAATCCACCAGTGACAGGGTTATGTGAGAAAAGCAACTTCTGGACATGTTATGATAAAATTGTTTTTAAGAGACATGATGCATACAAGAGGGCAAATCTCACCTCAGAGATAATAGAGATCCTAGTAACCTCTGAGAATGATCTCTCCATCTTCAGACCAAGGAGTTCCAGCTGAGTGACTGAGTTGATAAGCAGCTTTGTCATCTCCTTTTAGTGTTTCTTCAAATGAGCTAAAATGTACTGTAGCTGCCATTGATGTCTGCCCTCTGGGAGTTTACAATGTTAGACAAGAGTTCAGTGTATTTAGGATACAAACTGTGTCTGAAAATATGCCCTCATCATAAAAGAGAAGCAATGGATTTCTAGTGTCCAGAAATATTATAGGGCTGACTGGAATTTGACTCATATTTGATCATATGTAGCTTGTCAGGATATTAAATATTACAGAGGTAGCTCATCACTGCAGATTAATGAAGTCACCAGAATCATTTAGAAAGCAATTGAGTGACTAATTTTAATTAGAAATTTGATTGCTACTATTGAAATGAAACAAGAGGAACTTATACCCCTCACCCATAAATGTTTTTCCCATTGAAACAACAATTACTATGTCAATCTTTAGTTCATTAGTGGGTCCTTGCTAAGATTAGATGATTTCCAAAGAATAGATTATTATTTTAAACAGAGAATACAAAGTAGCAGGACTTCAATCAGGAAAATTCCTAGAGTCAGAAAGACAGGATTTAAAAAAATGACATTTTCTGAACCTGAGGTAATCTAGTGAAAGAAGATGTATATAAAGAGATCACATTAATTGTCCTCCTAGGAAATAAGATTTTTCCAATAAATATAATTACAGGTATGATACTAACAGGTTGGGATGTTTTCCTCAGGTTGGTAAGGAGTCAAGGAAGAAATCCATTTAAAAACAAAGATGTATGAAAACCTGAAAATGTTTACCATGAAATTTTCTAATTAGGTAAGATGTTGATTAGCATGTGTTTTTAGAAAGAAGGGACCAGAGAATAGAAAATGTCATTTGTCAGATCTTATTCTCACATGGAGAGGGAGAGACAGAAAGGGAGAGTAAGAGGGAAGAGGAGATAAGAGACACACACACACATATGGAAAATAGGCATTTTCCTTATCAAACTGTCAAATGCTAGAATAATAACCATTCTGTGGGCTCTCCCTGGACTGTAACATTTATCTCCAACTATAATCTGTTTATCTCTAACTTGGCTTCCTATGCATCCCAGGACTTGATGAGGGTAGAAAAGGGAAGAGTCAGGACTGAAAGCCTAACAAAATCAAAATACAATTTTCTATATTAATACTTTGCACATAATTCATACAACACTTTGCAAAATACCTGCCTCCCAAGAAACCCGTGTGCAGGTCAAGAAACAACAGTTGGAACCCACATGAAGCAATGGACTGTTTCAAAATTGGGAAAGGAGTACATTAAGGCTGCATATTGTGCCCCTGCTTATTTAATTTCTATGCACAGTACATCATGCACAATGCTGGGCTGCAAGAAGCACAAGCTGGAACCAAGAGAAATATCAACCTCAGATATGCAGATGATACCATCAAAATGACAGAAAACTAAGAGGAACTAAAGAGTCCCTTAATGAAGGAGAAAGAGGAAAGTAAAAAAGTTGGCCTAAAACTCAACATTCAGAAAACTAAGTTCATGGCATCCAGTCCCATCATTTCATGGCAAATAGATGGGTAAAAAATGGAAACAGTGACAGACTTTATTTTCTTCAGCTTCAAAGTCACTGCAGATGGTGAATGCAGCCATGAAATTAAAAGAAACTTGCTCCTTGGAAGAAAAGCTATGACAAAACTAGACAGTGTAGGGACACATGTACACCCATGGCTGATTCAAGTCCGTCAGTTCAGTAGCTCAGTCATGTCCGACTCTTTGCGACCCCATGAATCACAGCACAGGCCTCTCTGTTCATCATCAACTCCCGGAGTTTACTCAAACTCATGTCCGTCGAGTCAGTGATGTCATCCAGCCGTCTCATCCTCTGTCATCTCCTTCTCCTCCTGCCCTCAAATCCCTCCCAGCATCAGGGTCTTTTCCAATGAGTCAACTCTTCACATGAGGTGGTCAAAGTACTGGAGTTTCAACTTTAGCATCATTCCTTCCAAAGAAATCCCAGGGCTGATCTCCTTCAGAATGGACTGGTTGGATCTCCTTGCAGTCCAAGGGACTCTTAAGAGTCTTCTCCAACACCACAGTTCAAAAGCATCAATTCTTTGGCGCTCAGCCTTCTTCACAGTCCAGCTCTCACATCCATGACCACTGGAAAAACCATAGCCTTGACTAGACGGAACTTTGTTGGCAAAGGAATGTCTCTGCTTTTAAATATGCTATCTAGTTTGGTGATAACTTTCCTTCCAAGGAGTAAGTGTCTTTTAATTTCATGGCTGCAGTCACCATCTGCAGTGATTTTGGAGCCCCCAAAATTTCAAACTTAAATTGAAGAAAGTAGGGAAAACCACTAGACCATTCAGGTATGACCTAAATCTAATCCCTTAGGATTATACAGTGGGAGTGAGTAGTAGATTTAAGGGACTAGATCTGATAGATAGAATGCCTGATGAACTGTGGATGGAGGTTCATGACATTGTACAGGAGACAGGGATCAAGACCATCCCCATGGAAAAGAAATGCAAAAAAGGAAAATGGCTATCTGAGGAGGCCTTAGAAATAGCTGTGAAAAGAAGAGAAGTGAAAAGCAAAGGAGAAAATAAAAGATATAAACATCTGAATGCTGAGTTCCAAAGAATAGTAAGGAGAGATAAGAAAGCCTTCCTTACCAATCAATGCAAAGAAATAGAGGAAAAGAACAGAATGGGAAAGACTAGAGATCTCTTCAAAAAAATTAGAGATACCAAGGGAACATTTCATGCAAAGATGGGCTCGATAAAGGACAGAAATTGTATGGACCTAACAGAAGCAGAAGATATTAAGAAGAGGTGGCAAGAATACACAGAAGAACTGTGCAAAAAAGATCTTCATGACCCAGATAATCACGATGGTATGATCACTCACCTAGAGCCAGACATCCTGGAATGTGAAGTCATGTGGGCCTTAGAAAGCATCACTATGAACAAAGCTAGTGGAGGTGATAGGATTCCAGTTGAACTATTTCAAATCCTGAAAGATGATTCAAATCAATATATATATATAGTGGTGGCAAAAACCACCACAATACTGTAAAGTAATTAGCCTCCAATTAAAATAAATGTATTACTTAAAAAATAAAAAGCACACATTACTTTCCCGACAAAGGTCTGTATAGTAAAGCTATGGTTTTTCAAGTAGTCATGTACAGATGTGAGAGCTGGACCATAAAGAAGGCTGAACGCCGAAGAACTAATGCTTTTAAACTGTGGTGTTGGATAAGACTCTTGAGAGTCCCTTGGACAGCAAGGAGATCAAACCACTCAGGCTTGATGATTCAAGCCCATAACTTTTATCATGCTCTTTACTTCTAACTGAATGCCACTGCTGATCTGACAGGAGGTATCAGTTGGCAACCCAAAGGTTGAGGATCCCAGTTCTAGAATCTTTTAGAAATGATTTTTTTAAAGCCTTTTTAAAAAGCTATTTACCCATTCACTCTTTCATTTAAAAGATTTTAAGTAAGATATCCACAGTGGACACTTCATTACAGTTACCACATACACAGCTTCTCAGTTCACTTTATCCACAGATTTTTCTAAATCAAAGCAGAATGATCAGGAACACTGCATTGCATAAATTCCAAGGACATTGTAATGTATTTAAATAGTGTTCTCTGAGGACTTTCAACACTTTACTTCTGAACAGGCTCTAGTCAAATTTCAAGGAAACAAACTGTTTCTTTTTGGATGCAAAAATGCAAACTTTATGGCTGTTTTGGAGAATTAGTAAATCGGAGGTTTACTTTGAGAGGAGATCGGGTTTTCATAGTAGTAGCTTTATCATTATTCTTAAACTCATCACCAAAGACTTGTACTTGAATGTTTTTCTTGTTATGGAAAAGTGTTTTCCAGTTGTTTCTATACCTCCTTTATAAAGGGTACCAGGGAAGTTCTGGTACCTTTAAAAACCCAAGTTAGAGAGAACATAAAGAAGATACAAATCTGACTGTGCTGCATCTATTCCAGCCATGGATGGACATGGAAAAATGTACTATTCATCTCACAAGACCAGCCTGGTATTAATACATATGGTCTCTTTATAGTCTTTTTCACTGCAGTTGAATGGTGGTTAATGGTAATTCCATTCAATTTGATCAGGTCAAAAATCTTGGAGTAATTCCTAACTATTTTCTCTCTCTCACATCGAATACCTAGTTCAACCATAAATTATATAATCTCCAACTACCATTTAAACCTCCCCATGAGTTTTCTGGACATAGATTTGCTTTCTGACCTCAGATACAACTGAAGCCACTGTGTACAGGACCATCAGAGTTAGATGTCTCGTGTCTCTTCCTCTGCTTTTACTCACTGTGCCAAATATTCTCTTGTACCAACTTAATAATGGAACCAGGAGCACATGGTTTGAAAGATGGGTTGAAGTAAGCATTTAAAGAACAAGTAAAACAGATACTATAGGAACTATTCCAGGCTATGAACCAACATGGAAATGTCTCTTATTCATTCCATAAAACCAGCCTAGTGTCAATACAGGTTGGAAACTAGAAGCCCAGAACCAATGCTTACAGATCTAGTGTGGGTCATGATGCTTGGGAATGCTACCTGTATCTCCGGATGCCTCCCCTACCCACATTCCCACCCCATCCTCAGAGATCGTTTCTTTTAAGAAGTGATGCCAAAACCTCCAGGAAGGCTTTTGGTTTCCTAATATAGGAATTCCCCTTCCTCTTTCTTCTTTTCTCTAGATCACAGATATGAGGTATTTCCATATAAAATTTCTATTTTTGATTATATCACTTATATTTTTCCATCTCAATAAAATCTAAGGTCAGTGTTACCAGGTAGATTACAATACATAAATATAAAGATTTGTCTTGTCACCTGAGGAACTCACTAAGGTGAGACAACTATCAATCCCTAGATTACTATAATAGATTTTCTATATTTTTCAGTAGATTCAATCATCTGTAGTAATTTCATATACTCATCAAATCAATGTTTGGGGTGAAGAAATAAATTTAGTCACCATGATTCTAAAGCCAAATAGATTTAAATAGCAATTATTTTGCATACGGACTTTCACTTTTTCCTTCTCTCTTACTTTGATTTCTGTTCCCACTAACCCCAAAGGAATATAAAATACTCTGGAGTCACCCTTGTATAAATTTGAATTGACAGATCTTCTAGACTTGGAACCCAGTTCATATGGCACTTGAAAACTCAGCAGATCTCTTCTTTTGTCTCCTTTGTGTGAGGGTTACTATGATGATGAGAAGATACAGCAAATGTTGTCGTTATTAAAGTTGATAATATTTCTTAGCAGCTCTCCCTGAGCAAGTTTGGACTGAGACATTACCTAACTTCCATGGTAGTGGATGACATGAGAGTAGTAAAAATGATGATCAAAATATATGTGCCTTGTTTTATTTTATCCTAGATTCCAAGTTGCCTGGTTTCAAAATGAATGTACCCTTATCCCTATCACCATTACTTTATAACATTCTCTCTGCCTCTTGGGGTTTTTGGTAGTACTTCTCACTATCTGAACATATATGTGTGACACACAAATATACATATACACATATATATTTGTTTAGTTGTTTTACAATAAAAATGTATCTTCCATGAAGGCTGAAGTATCTAAATATTGTGTAATGTATTTCTTCTTTCCCTACAGATTATGTCTAGCTTTATATACAAAAACTATTTTGATTGATCTTTGCATTTCTCTCACCTTCCTTTTATCCTTGTAATTTATGGAAGGAGATGAGACTTAACTTTGAGTATATATCATGTACTAAATATTGTAGTAGGCAACTTCATATCTAAATTCATTTAATATTCCTAGCTATTCTATAATTTAGGGTAGCTAAATCATTATCCTTATCATCACCAATAAAAAACACTGACATTTCTGTTTCACAAATGGAAAACTGTAAATTAAAAAAAAATTCTTACCCAAGATAATGGTAAAGCCAAATTTTATACTGAGATCTCAGTTCTCAGATGATGGTTCTAATGATATCAGTGATGATGGTTCTAATAATAATGTTAGTGATACATTGTATTTCTCCAGTATTTTATGTGTCAGACTCTTTGCTAAGATCTTTATTAATATTACCTCTTTAATACTAAAAATATTAGTCACATCTTATATAATGCTAGCTATATGCTAGGTACTGTTCTAAACAGTCTAGGTTATTACCTAAATTAATCCTCACAAAGTCCCTATGAAGCTGTAGCAGAAATTGTTAGCTGATCACCAAAATAATTTCTTTTCCTCCTTGACAGTTATCAAGACTGCCTTCCTCAGTCTTCCAAGCTATTAGATAAGGGAGTATAACTGAGATGTTATCAATGGATTGTGGGTGGAGGTGATGTAAACCTCATTCAGGCTCAGGCTATAAGAATTACTTGCATGATCTTTCATTTTCTGGTTAGTGGAATGGACGTGACCCCCAGGGCAACTTTGGAAATGGTGTGCTGAAGATGCTTAAGTTGCCACAGCTTGAGCCCCTGAATGATGGTGTGAACTAGAGAACCACCCCAGCCCCACATCTCCATCCTATGTTGCTAGCTATGCAGTGAGCTGCTCATCTATTAGATAAGCTGCTGAATTTGGATGGTGTGTTTCTTATAGGAATTAGCTTGTTTCTGTGTTAAATACTGTTTTTACCCACATTTCATAACCGAGGAAAATGAGGCACTGAGAATTTAAGTAACTTAGAAGTATAGTTGATTAATACAGGTTTGAACTGCACATGTACACATATATGTAGATATATTTTCATTTCACAGATCCTTAAGTTAACTAAGTATGGGGGAAATTTTGTCCTTGATTACAAATCACAATGTATGGAATAAAAAGACCTAGGGTTTGAGACCTGACTCTATCCAACCTGTTTCAGCTTCTTGTCCTTGGGTGAGTCACTCATCATACCCTTGGTTTCTGAGACAGAGACAGCAGTATGTATTTTTTCTTTTTCTTTTTTTTTGACTGTGTTAGCACCACTAACCTCCAAGTTTTTCAAGGGTCAACTGTAGTTATCACTTTTAAAAAAGGAAACTGAGTCTCAGTGAAGTTGACTATTTGGTCATACTACATAAGTCAGGTTCAGTTAACAAAATACAATCCACATTAAGGTATTCAATAAGGGATATTTAACAAGCAGAACTATTCACTAAAAGGCTGGAGATGCTGACAGGGCAAATAGGAGACTGAGGCAACACAGAGCAGGAACAGAGGGAAGCCACCACCAGTTTCTAAGACTGGAAAGACAAAGTATAGGTAATGTTATTACTACTAGAGCCCAAGGGCTAGGGTGGTCCAGTGTAAGCTAGAACCAATATCCTTCAATAATTGGGAAATGTGAGGAGAAATAGAAGGACAGCCAAGGCTCTGTGTAAAGCAGAGACATCAGGAGAGAAAGAGCCCGGCTTCTTTCTCATTTGCAGGCTTCTCCCCAGACCTTCCATTAGTTGATCCTAGCTAGAATCCAATTAGCAAAAGAGCATGTGAAATGCATTTTGCCTAAGCCAGTGCTCTGCAATACAGAATGGAACAAGGGAAGCAAAGGGGATGGATCTAAGAGCAAATAGGCAAGGGACTCGAATATAAACTAAGGGCTAACAGTGCAAACCTGTGATTGAAACTCAGGCCTATACACCTCCCAAGACACATCTAGACCTAGTCTTTCTAATATGCTATGCTCTCTTTGAAGTGAACATAGCTCTTTCTTTGTACATAGTATATCTTAAATAAATGTTTCCTTTCATTGCTTGTACCATTTAAAAATCATTTAATTCATAGCATAGACAGAATCTGTCTTTTTAAAACATAAGGCAAGTAAATGATTCACTACTTTTCTACCACCTCTCCAGATAGTTCTAGATAAACATAACAATCATATGGATGTCAGAAGATGTCACCACAATAATAACAAGCAGCCGAACATGATCGTGTTTGTAATGGGCTTTGTAGTTGGACAAATTTGGTTTTAACTATCTGTCAATCACATCTACCAACTAGCTGGGAATAAAATTACTTAACTTAATTGAGCCTTAGTTCCTTTACCTGTGACATGGGAATACTCATACCAGCAGTTCATAGCTGCACTCATAGTAGAATTTATGAGGAACAAATTAAGTTATATATATATAACCTCATTAAGTTCCTGACGAGCAGTCAATCTAGTAGTAACTATTGTTGTAGCTGTGGCTGTTGGTATCAAGTCATTTAGTAAGGAAAGACTGCTAGAATTGGGATGGAATGGAATGCAGTTTCGAGCAAACCACAATTTCTTCAAAATAATCAGTGCATTCAACTAAAATTCAAAGCATGCAAAAAGTCAGGGTTTTTGGCTAGATAGACTCCCTCAAATGACATGCTACAAACCTTTGGCATTTTGACAGGTTTGAAAAAATATATATTTATTTTAGACATTGAAGATTCAAAAATTCATTTTAGTTCACTCTAGTCATAGTACTTCAGAATAATTTCATCATTTGCAATGAACCCTCAACAGAAAACGAATTTCAACTGATGACATTCTATTGTAACAGTAAAGAAGTTTATATAAGGACATTGAAGAGGTTATCAAGAACTTAGGTCAATTTAAATTATTTTGTTATTTTTTTCACTTGGGACTAGAAAGCAATATTAGCTTAAAATTCTTACCTAAATATGTTTCCACTGCCATGTCAAGGCCAGGATTCTCTGTGTCAAATGAGTTTTAGGTGATAAATTCCCTAAGATAGAAAGCAGATATGTGATCATTCATAGGAATAAATTGGCAGATACACTTTTTCTTATTTTGATTCTAGTATGAATTCAATCTGAATATTGATAAGAAGTGGCTGTTGGAATTCCCAGGAACCAGTGAATTCAAGTCTGATTCCAAGAGTACAGAAGCATCATTATTAACTACCTATTCTTAGAGACATTTATAGTCTCATCACCACAATAAATTATTTTGCCTTAGGGTATGCTGTTGGACGTACAAATAATTTTCTTTTTCCCATTCTGCACTGTATCTGTTGGTGAGTTGAGTTAAACTCACATGTCATTTTTGACATGATCATATGCTAACTAAACTATAAATTGACATTTTTCCACCCTGAACATTGACCCACAGTGTACATCACTCTGAGCCAAGGCCATTCTGGTTTAAGGAAGAGGGAGACATAAGGGAAAGAAGAAGCAAGACTAAGAGAGAATTTCAGAGTACTCAGAACTAAACAAGTGTGGGCAGCCTCCTAGCCAGTAGGACAGCCTCTGCACCTGTGGTCCTTCTTCAAGTGGAAAACTTTAAAATACCCTTGGTGGTGGTGGTGGTTTAGTCACTAAGCCGTATCTGACTCTTACGACCCCGTGAACTGTAGGTGCCAGGCTCCTTTGTCCATGGGATTCTCCACGCAATAATACTGGAGTGGGTTGCCATTTCTTTCTCCATAAAATACCCCTGAAGGCCAGCATTTTTCTATTTTTGATTTTTCCTTTTATTAAGATTAATGACTTAGAATTGGGTGTATGGTTAATTAGGGCCACTAATATCCCCTCAAAGGATGATATGAAGAAATAGTCAACACCTTCATAAAGTGACTTCCCCACATCTCCTCACTGTCTCTATAACCAGAGTGTCCATTGTATTTCATTCCAAGTTTAGTATACTAACACATCCCCATTAACTGAAAAGAACAGAAATAAGATACTGCATATCCCTTATGGATAGTTCATTTATCCCCCCAAAATATTTATTGAGCAACTGTTATATGTCAGGCACAGTCCTAATATTGGTGGTGGCGGTGGTTAGTCACCAAGTCATGTCAGACTCTCTGTGACCCCCTTGGACTGCACCCTGCCAGGTGGCTCCTCTGTCCATGGGATTCTCCAGGCAAGAATACTGGAGTGGGTTGTCATTTCCTTCTCCAGGGGGTCTGCCTGACCCAGGGATCGAACAGGCATCTCCTGTGTCTCCTGCGCTGGCACACAGATTCTTTACCTGAGCCACCTGGGAAGCCCACATGTCAGACACAGTCCCAGATCTAGGGACGGCTATCAGTTCAGTTCAGTTCAGTCACTCAGTCATGTCCGACTCTTTGCGACCCCATGAATCGCAGCACGCCAGGCCTCCCTGTCCATCACCAACTCCCGGAGTTCACTCAGACACACGTCCATTGAGTCGGTGATGCATCCAGCCATCTCATCCTCTGTCGTCCCCTTCTCCTCCTGCCCCCAATCCCTCCCAGCATCAGGGATGGCTATTGCAATGTTCAAACAGATGAAATTACTACTCTTGTTGAGTTTGCATTCTAGTGGGGGAATGACATAATAAACAAGTTAAATACAAGCATCACTCTAGTATTTGTAAAAGCTCTGGGATCTGAGAGTCAGTCTTGTGATGGGTACAGTTATTTAAAATATCAGTCTCAAGGCACTTGCAGAAAAATGACCTTGTTCATTTGAATATTAGAAAATTGGCAGTAATTCATGAACATTTGCTGGACAATGTACTGGCTCATTTCAAGAGAGAATTCTTAGAGAACAGGTCTTGGAGCATGACTAGAAAATATTCCCACTCAGTCAGCAAGCTGGCCAACTCTGGCTAGTCATTCTTAGTTTTGTATTTCAGTGTGACTCCTGGGTTCTTGCACGGCACTCCTCAAAGTGACCTTATCCCTGCCTGGACCTGTCTAACTATGAGACTTGGTGGATCTGACAGAACCTAGCCTGTGATGAGCAGTTGAGTTCACATGCTTGCTTAATGGCTCGTGGTCAGAGCTCTACATTATCAGGCCCGAGTAGGACAACATGAGTAGTTTGTTGACTGGTATGCAGTTCATTGCTGCAGATGGCTTGATCTTGCTTCAGAACATTGGAGGGTTATGCTGTGATTTTTGCACTGCATCTTGCCATGAACTCTACACAGTATCTTTTTTTCCAATCACACATGTTTATAACACTATATTTCCTATCCAGATTATATTCTCAATATATCCTGTATCAGTTAAAGAGCTTTACTGCTCTAGAATCGTTAATAGTTAATAGCTTTGCTAATTATGTGGCAAACGGGTCATAGGCATACATATAAAATATGTGCTTCCAGAATGCAGAGGCATTTACCAAGTGTTATGCCTCCTTCTTGGACGTGGGGTATCTCTTCTTGGCTGCTCCAGCAAAGCACAGCTGCTGCTCCTTACCTTGGATGAGGGGTATCTCCTCACGGTGGCCCCCTCCTGACCTTGAAGGTGGAGTAGCTCCTCTCGGCCCTCCTGCACCTGTGCAGCCACTGCTCCTTGGATGTGAGGTAGCTCCTCTTGGCCTCCACCCCTGACCTTGGCGTGGGGTAGCTCTTCTCAGCCGTTCCTACACCGTTGCAGCCTGGCTCTCTAAGCCACCGCCTCTGACTTTGGGAGAGGGGTAGCTCCTCTCAGCCACTCTTCTGCGTGATGCCCCATGCAGGGGTATCTGTCATGATACCCCTGTGTGAAGAGATACCCCACATCCAAGGTAAGAGAAACCCAAGTAAAACGGTATGTGTTGCGAGAGGGTATCAGAGGGCAGACACACTGAAACCATAATCACAGAAAACTAGTCAATCTAATCACATGGAACACAGCCTTGTTTAACTCAATGAGACTAAGGCATGCCATGTGGGGCCACCCAAGACGGGCAGGTCATGGTGGAGAGGTCTGACAGAATGTGGTCCACCGGAGAAGGGAATGGCAAATCACTTCAGTATTCTTGCCTTGAGAACCCCATGAACAGTATGAAAAGGCAAAATGATAGGATACTAAAAGAGGAACTCCCCAGGTCAGTAAGTGTGCAATATGCTACTGGAGATCAGTGGAGAAATAACTCCAGAAAGAATGAAGGGATGGAGCCAAAGCAAAAACAATATCCAGCTGTTGATGTGACTGGAGATAGAAGCAAAGTCCGATGCTATAAAGAGCAATATTGCATAAGAACCTGTAATGTTAGGTCCATGAATCAAGGCAAATTGGAAGTGGTCAAACAAGAGATGGCAAGAGTGAATGTTAACATTCTAGGAATCAGCGAACTAAAATGGACTGGAATGCATGAATTTAACTCAGATGATGATTATATCTACTACTGTGGGCAGGAATCCCTTAGAAGAAGTGGAGTAGCCATCATGGTCAACAAAAGAGTCCAAAGTACAGTACTTGGATGCAATCTCAAAAACAACAGAATGATCTCTGTTCGTTTCCAAGGCAAACCATTCAATATCGCAGTAATCCAAGTCTATGCCCCAACAGTAACACTGAAGAAGCTGAAGTGGAACGGTTCTATGAAGACCTCCATGACCTTTTAGAACTAACACACAAAAAAGATGTCCTTTTCATTCTAGGGGACTGGAATGCAAAAGTAGGAAGTCAAGAAACACCTGGAGTAACAGGCAAATATGGCCTTGGGATACTGAATGAAGCAGGGCAAAAGCTAATAAGAGTTTTGCCAAGAGAACACACTGATCATAGCAAACACCTTCTGCCAACAACACAAGAGAAGACTCTACACATGGACATCGCCAGATGGTCAACACTGAAATCAGATTGACTATATTCACTGCAATGAATAGATGGAGAGGCTCTATACAGTCAGCAAAAACAAGACCGGGAGCTGACTGTGGCTCAGATTACCTATTGCCAAGTTTAGACTTAAATTGAAGAAAGTAGGGAAAATCACTGGACAATTCAGGTATGACCTAAATCAAATCCCATATGATTATACAGTGGAAGTGAGAAATAGATTTAAGGGACTAGAGCTGATAGACAGACTGCCTGATGAACTATGGATGGAGGTTCATGACATTGTACAGGAGACAGGGATCAAGACCATCACCATGGAAAAGAAATGCAAAAAAGCAAAATGGCTGTCTGGGGAGGCCTTACAAATAGCTGTGAAAAGAAAAAAAGTGAAAAGCAAAGGAGAAGAGGAAAGATATAAGCATCTGAATGCAGAATTCCAAAAAATAGCGAGGAGAGATAAGGAAGCCTTCCTCACTGATCAATGCAAAGAAATAGAGGATAACAATAGAATGGGAAAGACTAGAGATCTCTTCAAGAAAATTAGAGATACCAAGGGAACATTTCATGCAAAGATGGGCTCAATAAAGGACAGAAATAGTATGGACCTAACAGAAGCAGAAGATATTAAGAAGAGGTGGCA
The DNA here is from genome assembly GCF_014754425.2 of Oryx dammah. Lineage (NCBI taxonomy): Eukaryota > Metazoa > Chordata > Mammalia > Artiodactyla > Bovidae > Oryx > Oryx dammah. The sequence continues at coordinate 74,317,785 of NW_024070212.1, forward strand.
ATACACAGAACTGTACAAAGAAGATCTTCACGACCCAGATAATCACGATGGTGTGATCACTCACCTAGAGCCAGACATCCTGAATGTGAAGTCAAGTGGGCCTTAGCATTACTAGGAACAAAGGTAGTGAGGTGATGGAATTCCAGTTGAGCTTTTTCAAATGTGAATGATGATTCTATGGAAGTGCTGCACTCAATATGCCAGCAAATTTGGAAAACTCAGCAGTGGCCACAGGACTGGAAAAGGTCAGTTTTCCCTAAGAAAGGCAATGCCAAAGAATGCTCAAACTACTGCACAATTGCACTCATCTCACACACTAGTAAAGTAATGCTCAAAATTCTCCAAGCCAGGCTTCAGCAATACGTGAACCATGAACTTCCTGATGTTCAAGCTGGCTTTTGGAAAAGGCAGAGGCACCAGAGATCAAATTGCCAACATCTGCTGGATCATGGAAAAAGCAAGAGAGTTCCAGTAAAACATCTATTTCTGCTTTCTTGACTATGCCAAAGCCTTTGACTGTGTGGATCACGATAAATTGTGGAAAATTCTTCAAAAGATGGGAATACAAGACCACCTGACCTGCCTCTTGAGAAACCTGTATGCAGGTCAGGAAGCCTCAGTTAGAACTGGATGGAACAACAGACTGGTTCCAAATAGGAAAAGGAGTACGTCAAGGCTGTATATTGTCACCCTGCTAATTTAACTTATATGCAGAGTTCAGTTCAATTCAGTTCAGTCGCTCAGTCATGTCCGACTCTTTGTGACCCCATGAAGCGCAGCACACCAGGCCTCCCTGTCCATCACCAAAGACTGGAGTTCACTCAGACTCACATCCATAGAGTCAGTGATGCCATCCAGCCATCTCATCCTCAGTCGTCCCTTTCCCCTCCTGCCCCCAATCCCTCCCAGCATCAAAGTCTTTTCCAATGAGTCAACTCTTCGCACGAGGTGGCCAAAGTACTGGAGTTTCAGCTTTAGCAGCATTCCTTCCAAAGAAATCCCAAGGCTGACCTCCTTCAGAATGGACTGGTTGAATCTCCTTGCAGCCCAAGGGACTCTCAAGAGTTTCTCCAACACCACAGTTCAAAAGCATCAATTCTTTGGCACTCAGCCTTCTTCACAGTCCAACTCTCATATCCATACATGACCACAGGAAAAACCGTAGCCTTGACTAGACGGACCTTAGTCGGCAAAGTAATGTCTCTGCTTTTCAATATGCTGTCTAGATTGGTCATAACTTTTCTTCCAGGGAGTAAGCATCTTTTAATTTCATGGCTGCAATCACCATCTGCAGTGATTTGGGAACCCAAAAAATAAAAAATAAAGTCTTACACTGTTTCCACTGTTTCTCCATCTATTTCCCATGGAGGGATGGGATCAGATGCCATGAACTTCATTTTCTGAATGTTGAGCTTTAAGCCAACTTTTTCACTCTCCTCCTTCACTTTCATCAAGAGGCTTTTGAGTTCCTTTTCACTTTCTGCCATAAGGGTGGTGTCATCTGCATATCTGAGGTGATTGATATTTCTCCCGGCAATCTTGATTCCACCTTGTGTTTCTTCCAGTCCAGCATTTCTCATGATGTACTCTGCATATAAGTTAAATAAGCAGGGTGACAGTATACAGTCTTGACGTACTCCTTTTCCTATTGGGAACCAGTCTGTTGTTCCATGTCCAGTTCTAACTGTTGCTTCCTGACCTGCATACAGATTTCTCAAGAGGCAGGTTAGGTGGTCTGCTATTCCTATCTCTTTCAGAATTGTCCACAGTTTCTTGTGATCCACTCAGTCAAAGGCTTTGGCATAGTCAATAAAGCAGAAGTAGATGTTTTTCTGGAACTCTCTTGCTTTTTCCATGATCCAGAGGATGTTGGCAATTTTCTCTCTGCCTTTTCTAAAACCAGCTTGAACATCTGGAAGTTCACGGTTCATGTATTGCTGAAGCCTGGCTTGGAGAATTTTGAGCATTACTTTACTAACGTGTGAGATGAGTGCAGTTGTGCACGCTGGGATGGAGGAGGTCCAAGCTGGAATCAAGATTGCCAGGAGAAATGTCAATAACCTCAGATATGCAGATGACACCACTCTTATGGCAGAAAGTGAAGAGGAGTAAAAAGCCTCTTGATGAAAGTGAAAGAGAAGAGTGAAAAAGTTGGCTTAACACTCAACATTCAGAAAACTAAGATCATGACATCTGGTCCCATCACTTCACGGGAAATAGATGGGGAAATAGTAGAAACAGTGTCAGGCTTTATTTTGGGGGACTCCAAAATCACTGCAGATGGTGATTGCAGCCATGAAATTAAAAGACGCTTACTCCTTGGAAGGAAAGTTATGACCAACCTAGATAGCATATTCAAAAGCAGAGACATTCCTTTGCCGACAAAGATCCATCTAGTCAAGGCTATGGTTTTTCCTGTGGTCATGTATGGATATGAGAGTTGGACTGTGAAGAAAGCTGAGTGCTGAAGAACTGATGCTTTTGAACTGTGGTGCTGGAGATGACTCTTGAGAGTCCCTTGGATTGCAAGGAGATCCAACCAATCCATACTAAAGGAGATCAGTCCTGGGTGTTCATTGGAAGGACTGATGCTAAAGGTGAAACTCCGATACTTTGGCCACTTCATGCGAAGAGTTGACTCATTGGAAAAGACTCTGATGCTGGGAGGGATTGGGGGCAGAAGGAAGGGCATGACAGAGGATGAGATGGCTGGGTAGCATCACCAACTCTATGGACATGAGTTTGAATGAACTCCTGGAGTTAGTGATGGACAGGGAGGCCTGGCGTGCTGTGATTCATGCTGTCATAAAGAGTCATTATGACTGAGCAACTGAACTGTATTGATGCTTCCTTCTTAGTAGAGAAAAGTCCAAAATAAAATGATTTATCCCTTGATGTATGGGGGTTATTCTGGCATATCTCAGAATACTGAACCTCTAAAAACTTTAATGATTTGTCAAGACACTAAGACTTTTTAAGATTTACCTTTCAGCCTCTTTTTACATAGAGGAGGGTTTCTAATGTCCTTGCCATGTCTTTCTTATCTGGTTATATATATATATATATAATATATAATGCCTCTGATTCAGTGAACTAAAATGGCATTCTGCTCAGACAATCCAGGTCCCTCTGGATAACATTATGACAGGCCTAGACAGTTGTCACAATCCTGGGGCAAAAATCATAAATGTAAAATGCTGTCCATCCCATGTAAAGGCAAACTGCTTGCATTCCTTCTTCCTGATAAAAACGGAGGGGAAATCCATTTGAAACATCAGTGGACACACTCCATGGTATGTATATGAGTCAGCAGTAATTTGCTGTTCCTAAGATACCATATCTGGCCCAGCAGCTGCAATTCAGACTAGTCCTTCTTTAAATTTATGATAGATACTATCATGCTCCAGGCCTTTTTTTTTTTTTTTTTGAATGATGAGAATGGTGAAATAATTGCTAAGTATAATGGGACCACCAAACTTGCAAACCTTAAATGCATTAAGGTGGGCACTATTTCTACCATTTTCCATTCAGGGTAAGGCTATTACTGTTTTCTGTTGTTATTTTCTTTCCTGTGTGAAGGATTTCCAGAGCTTCCCAATTGGATTTCCCCCATTGACTAGTTTAGGAACTAAAATGGGAAGCTCTGCCAACTACCAGTAGATCCATTCTAGTATACATTTGGAGATAATGAATTAACTACTGTGTGAATCTGTGAAACCAGTCAATTCTCTATGAATAGGTTCTGGACTAGAATTCCATTCTTAAGTGGATACCATATATCCCCACTCTTATGCAAGGGATCTCTGATGGCACTGGGTCACTAGACATCAATGTCAGCTTATACTCATTCAGTTGTTCTTGAAATGACTGGATATTGCTCTTTGTCTCAGCATATGGATAGCTAAGTAAATGTAGATGCCATTGAGAAAGAACAGAGAAAATCATTACTATGCATATTATTGTTGCATTGCAGGGTCCTTCTTCCTGGTGATGCAATATATGCTTCAGTCATTGAGTTACAGGTTTGAAAAAGTTACAGGTTTTTGTTCAGAAACCATGCAAAAGATTGTGACTTCTAATGAGAAGATTGTCATCACCTTCCTCATCACCCATCCTTGATTTCTTCTGTCTGAATAAATTGAACAACTCCCTTATTGGCTGCCCATTTATTTTCCCTTAGGTATGCCAAGTTCTATTAATCATCACTCCAGCTCCTTGCAAGTCAAGCCCCTTTTGATGTTACTCTGATGATCCACTAATGATAATTGCACTCTTTTTGTTTCTTATGATCAAATGCCTCCACCTGGTCTCTATTATTCTGAGGTCCTATTATCCCCATTGTTATTAGGGAAGCTAGCTCTTTAATGGCTTCTCCTGGTGTCAGTCTTAGCCTACAGAGGACAGCTACAGCTGAGGTTCTCAGTGATGCTGGTGATCCTTTCACATATATAATTATTTTTGCTTTGATAAATGCAGTCAACTTTGGACTTTTCCACACACCACAGAGGCTGGTGACTTTCCAACCCTGTAGTCACTCTAATGTACCCACTTTTTTGAAACTGTGGATATCCTTTTCCACCACTGAACCTTTCTCCCCAACTTTGTGCAAGCCATTGCCTTCTCCAGACTTTCAAGTCTGGAGACCTATCCTAGCAGGAAGTAAGCAACATCACCAAGATCTCTGCCTTGATAAGAAATCTTATATCAGGTGAGAGTATCCTTGCATTACTAAATACTCTTTATTCAACTGAGAGGCTATCCAATTGTTAACCCATGAATCTTGAGCTCTCCATGGGTGATGAGTCCATGCCAGTTGGAGGCAGAAAATTCATGAAGCACATGTAGGAAGTTTTAATAGCATGGCCTGGGAGTCACTTCTACTCATGTTGCTTTGGCTCAAATTCAGTCATGACCACAGCTCACTGTAAAGGGAACTGGGAAATACACTTCAACTTTGTGACAAGAGAAGTAGAGAGTACTGTTCTTTGTGAGCAGTTAGCATTCCTATTCCTTACAACAATCGCATAGCCCAGTAGTCTCAAGATTCCTATGAACTAGCCCAGAGCACAAGGCTAGGTATATGCAGGTTCTATAGGACTTTAAGCCTTTTGCTTGTAATCCATATGTAGTCCCCTGATGAGTCAATGTGGACCTCAGAAAGGAATCTTTTTATCAATATTACATAAACCGAATAAAGTCTAATAGCTTTCCTAGCTCCTTTCTACATAAGCATGACTTCAAACTTGATCTTCTGTATATCCCAAGGGCAAGTGTGAGGAAAGGCTACAAAGAAGAACAAGTTAGTCAGGGAGGGACAGAATACACGGGAGAGACAGAGATGGAGAGAGGGGAATAGAGCAAGAGAAAGGAAGAAAAAGGAAGGGAGGGACAGAAAGAAAGAACTTTTGTCCAGTACTTTGGTGATCACAGCCATGAAATTAAAAGATGCTTACTCCTTGGAAGAAAAGTTATGACCAACCTAGATAGCATATTAAAAAGCAGGACATTACTTTGCCAACAAAGGTCCATCTAGTCAAGGCTATGGTTTTTCCAGTAGTCATGTATGGATGTGAGAATTGGATTATAAAGAAAGCTGAGTGCTAAAGAATTGATGCTTTTGAACTGTGGTGTTGGAGAAGACCCTTGAGAGTCCCTTGGACTGCAAGGAGATCCAACCAGTCCATTCTAAAGGAGATCAGTCCTGGGTGTTCATTGGAGGGACTGATATTGAAGCTGAAACTCCAATGCTTTGACCACCTGATGTGAAGAGCTGACTCATTTGAAAAGACCCTGATCCTGGGAAAGATTGAGGGCAGGAGGAGAAGGGGACGACAGAGGATGAGATGGTTGGATGACATCACTGACACAATGGACATGGGTTTGGGTGGACTCCAGGAGTTGGTGATAGACAGAGAGGCCTGGCGTACTGCGGTTCATGGGTTGGCAGAGTCAGACACGACTGAGTGACTGAACTGAACTGAACTAGAGCTAGGAGGCAACTCATATATAAGCCGTTCTCAAGATTGAGTCCATATTTGCCATTAACTGTATGAGGATGAGACAAAGAGGAAAGAAAGAAAGTGGGGGTGGGGGGGGAGCCAGACAATTGCTGCCAGGGTCCAAACTGTTCAACTTCTTTGCTTAGCACAGTGAAAAAACCAACTCTTAGAAACGGGATTCGATAAAATATCCTTTACCTTAAAATTGACTTCTCCTTTGGAAAGAAGAGGGAAAAGATATAAGGTCTGTGAAAGGACACAACTGAACTGCAAAAGGCAGACAATAAACAAATGATCAATATCAGTGGATTTGCCTACCACTGTCTTCTCTTAGGTAAAAAAGCCGGAAATGTCATCACTATTCTCTAGCATTTGTGTGGCCTATAAAAAAACAAATTTGTTTTTATGATTATCTGAAAATTCATTGCTTGCAATATAAGCTCTTGTTAATGGTTTATCAACTATGCCCTCAAAGAAGAAAACTTCAACAGTGAAAAGTTAACTGATTAAAAAATATTTAAAATTTTAAAATGTGCTCTTGCTAGAAATCACTTTGTCAACGGTGATAAGAATATGGTGAAAATGGCATGGTTATGTTAATGCCCATGAGAGTGTTATGATACAGGGCAATTTGCAAGCTGTATCAAGAGTTTCAAAATTATTCACATCCTTTGAACTGACCTTCCCACTTCTAGGTCATTCATCTTAAAAGAAAAAATAATAAATATACTTAAGGACACATAGATTTAAGTATATGTCAAAACCTCACTTATACATTTTTATTATTCAAAAAAGTACGTTCTAATGAGACAAAAGTAGGAAATATTGATTGTGAGAGGTACATGAATTTACACCAGCTAAAATCTCACTCACCAGAAGTAGCCACATTTTCTTGCCTATTCTTCCTAAAGATTATTCAGGCAAAATATAGCATACTACACATTTTCTTCAATAATGCTTTTTGCACTTAACAGATACCAATTTTCCTCAACTTCTTAACACCATACATAAATTTACATTATTTTATTTAGGAACCACACTGCTTTCTCCTGTATGGTCACAACAAAATGTTTTCACAACCCAGTGTTGTTGGACATTTAGGTTGCTTTTGATTATGAAAAAATAGAAAATAGTCCTTCAGATGAATTCCAAGAATTAAAAGCACTCAATATTCAGGGTCTTTGATATATATTGGCAAAATACCTAGGGAAGTTGTACCAACTTACAATTCCACTCTGTGTTTAGAAGTAGCTATTTTCCCACAGTCATGATAACACAAGGTGTTCTATTTTAAACTTTGTAAGTATAACAGGGGAAATGATCTGTTGCTGTTTTAACTTATTACTAGCATATGTGAATATTTTAAGTGATGGTCATCTTTTCTATAGTGAATGATTTATACCTAAAATTTAAACCATCTTTATAACTTTGTTTTATTATCGATTTTTAAAATATTTTAGATAAATTTGTGTGCTATTTCTCCTTAAAATTTACCAATTATTTCCCTTCTGGTTTCTGTTTTGTTTTCTTGTTTACATGACAATTATATAAATATTTACCCATATACATTTCTTGCATTTTATGATACCATTTTAAATATTAAATCATTAATCCATCAGGACTTTATTTAGAATTAAGGTGGCTCAGAGGGTAAAGCGTCTGCTTACAATGCGGGAGACTGGGGTTCGATCCCTGGGTTGGGAAGATCTCTTGGAGAAGGAAATGGCAACCCACTCCAGTACTCTTGCCTGGAAAATTCCACGGACGGAGGAGCCTGGTAGGCTACAGTCCATGGGGTCTCAAAGAATCGGACACGACTGAGCAACTTCAGTGTCAATGTCAAGGTAAGAAGTGGGCTTTAACTTATCATTGTCCATTTTGAGGGGATGGTTTTGAGAAGTCTTTTTATTCCACATTACTGAAACTCCAATACTTTGGCCACCTTATGTGAAGAGTTAACTCATTGGAAAAGATGATGATGCTGGGAGGGTTTGGGGGCAGGAGGAGAAGGGGATGACAGAGGATGAGATGGCTGGATGGCATCACCGACTTGATGGACATGAATTTGAGTAAACTCCGGGAGTTGGTGATGGACAGGGAGGCCTGGCGTGCTGTAATACATGGGGTCGCAAAGAGTCAGACACGACTGAGTGACTGAACTGAACTGAACTGAAATGTGAAATGATATCATTATTTTAGTCTTAATTGGAAATAACTTAAATGCTCCACAATAAAAGATAATTAAATCATCTACCCAATAGCATATTGAGATATAATTAAATATTAAATTTATAATTTATTTGCAATATCATTAAAAATGCATTTATCTTACAATAGGTGTCAGGAGCAGGAGAAGCAAGAAACTGAATTCTATAATTGGGAGGATTACAACTGTATTTTTTCAAATATTCAAAATTTTATATTTAGAAAAACTTAAAAATACACACACATTAAAAAGTGATTATTTTCATGGATTAAAAATGTGGCAGAATTGTAATTTCCCTGTTTTGGGGCTTTACATTTTCTTTTTATGAGTTTGCACAGCTGGTACTACTGATAAAGAACCTACCTGCTAATGCAGGAGATTCAAGAGATGCAGGTTCAGTCCTTGAGTTGGGAAGATATTCTGGAGGAGGGCATGGCAACCCACTCCAGTATTCCTGCCTGGAGAATCCAATGGACAGAAGAGCCTGGTGGGGTATGGTCCATAGTGTCGCAAATAGTTGGACACGACTGAAGCAACTTAGCACATACTCTTCTTGTAATGAAAAAAATACTTATATTTTCTTTACAAATATAATCAGAATACATTCTCCATGTTTAGGGGAAAATATCACAAAAATGTGAATTCAAGGATCTGGAATTTTCACCAAAGGATGGAATTCAGACATTTTGGTATCTCTTTCACCACTATGAGTTTCCATGCTAACATACTATTGGAAAGGATAAATTAGTCAGAATTTTCCAATTCATGTCAGCACCTCTGAACCTTTTCCCCCAAACACAACCATTTATTCTAAGAGGATCCCATTTCACTGTATTATGGGAAGCCTGGATGCCTGCTCAGGGTCCAAGGGGGTCAATTTGCTGTAGAAAATAAATTAGGTACCATCCCTACAGAGTACTTAAGATCTGAAGGAGCTTTAAATGAGCTTGTATGGAATCGTTCACAAGGTGGCTTTAAAGGAGTGCACGCTCTGAGAAATCGTCAGTACTGGAAATGGTATTGATCTATGCTGAGCAACAATTCACTGAAATTGCATAAGATGCTTGTACAACTGCGAGTGTGGTGAAGAAAAAGAGAAACAACAAAACCAGAAAGTACCTCTTAAACCAGATATAATATTCTGCTGTACCCAGAAAAAGACTGTGGGGAAAAACACAAATCTGTAGTGCAGAAGTCTACATTGACTGAGATGTTTTTTACTCTTCCCCATTAACACATTTTCAATGCTTGCCACTATTTATGGAAGGGCAATAAAATGACCACATTACCTCATGGTCAAATTCACCCACTTCTTCACTCCATCTGGAGGAAAAGTGATCTCTATCTGCCCCCAATCAACAAAGAGTCTCACTCTCAAGTCTCTGGTTGTAGAAGAAATGTTTCCTTTGCTTTCTACCTGAGTCATTCCATTCTAATGAAGTAACAGGGTAGGAATCTGGCATTTAAAAAAATACAGAAGACAAAAAACTGATACCCATGGCATGATGTATGACACTGAAAAGAGGAAATAAACATGTGTTTGGATGCTGAGACCTAAGCACTTTACCCGGATAGGATTCCAGGGTTGGCAGGGTTCCTGTGCCTTTACCCTGCTGACAGGAAGTAGCACCCTCCTAGGAATATGCCCTTATGACTATACAGTGGAAGTGAGAAATAGATTTAAGGGACTAGATCTGATAGATAGAATGCCTGATGAACTACGGACAGAGGTTCGTGAGACCGTACAGGAGACAAGGATCAAGACCATCCCCATGAAATAGAAATGAAAAAAAGCAAAATGGCTATCTGGGGAGGCCTTACAATAGCTGTGGAAAGAAGAGAAGCAAAAAGCAAAGGAGGAAAGGAAAGATATAAGCATCTGAATGCAGAGTTCCAAAGAATAGAAAGGAGACATAAGAAAGCCTTCCTTACCGATCAATGCAAAGAAATAGAGGAAAACAACAGAATGGGAAAGACTAAAGATCTCTTCAAGAAAATTAGAGATACCAAGGGAACATTTCATGCAAAGATGGGCTTGATAAAGGACAGAAATGGTATGGACCCAACAGAAACAGAAGATATTAAGAAGAGGTGGCAAGAATACACAGAAGAACTGTACAAAGATATTCATGACCCAGATAATCACAACGGTGTGATAACTCACCTAGAGCCAGACATCCTGAAATGTGAAGTCAAGTGGGCCTTAGAAAGCATCACTACGAACAAAGCTAGGCGAGATGATGGAATTCCAGTTGAGCTTTTTCAAATCCTCAAAGATGATGCTGTGAAAGTGCTGCCCTCAATATGCCAGCAAATTTGGAAAACAGCAGTGACCACCAGACTGGAAAAGGTCAGTTTTCATTCCAATCCCAAAGAAAGGCAATGCCAAAGAATGCTCAAACTACCGCACAATTGCACTCATCTCACACGCTAGTAAAGTAATGCTCAAAATTCTCCAAGCCAGGCTTCAGCAATACGTGAACGGTGAACTTCCTGATGTTCAAGCTGGTTTTAGAAAAGGCAGAGGAACCAGAGATCAAATTGCCAACATCCGCTGGATCATGGAAAAAGCAAGAGAATTCCAGAAAAACATCTATTTCTGCTTTATTGACTATGTCAAAGCCTTTGACTGTGTGGATCACAAGAAACTGGAAAATTCTGAAAGCGATGGGAATACCAGACCACCTGACCTGCCTCTTGAGAAACCTATATGCAGGTCAGGAAGCAACAGTTAGAAATGGACATGGAACAACAGACTGGTTCCAAATAGGAAAAGGAGTACGTCAAAGCTGTATATTGTCACCCTGCTTATTTAACTTATATGCAGAGTACATCATGAGAAATGCTGGGTTTGAAAACACACAGCTGAAATCAAGATTGCTGGGGGAAATATCAATGACCTCAGATATGCAGATGACACCACCCTTATGGCAGAAAGTGAAGAGGAACTAAATAGCCTCTTGATGAAAGTGAAAGAGGAGAGCGAAAAAGCTGACAACACTCAACATTCAGAAAACGAAGATCATGGCATCCGGTCCCATCACTTCATGGGAAATAGATGGGGAATCAGTGGAAACAGTGACAGACTTTATTTTTGGGGGCTCCAAAATCACTGCAGATGGTGACTGCAGCCATGAAATTAAAAGATGCTTACTCCTTGGAAGGAAAGTTATGACCAACCTAGATAGCATATTAAAAAGCAGAGACATTACTTTGCTAACAAATGTCTGTCTAGTCAAGGCTATGGTTTTTCCAGTGGTCATGTATGGATGTGAGAGTTGGACTGTGAAGAAAGTTGAGCACTGAAGAATTGATGCTTTTGAACTGTGGTGTTGGAGAAGACTCTTGAGAGTCTTTTGGACTGCAACGAGATCCAACCAGTCCATTCTAAAGGAGATCAGTCCTGGGTGTTCTTTGGAAAGAATGATGCTAAAGCTGAAACTCCAGTACTTTGGCCACCTCACGTGAAGAGTTGACTCAGCATCACAGACTCTGATGTTGGGAGGGATTGGGGGCAGGAGGAGAAGGGGACGACCGAGGATGAGATGGCTGGATGGCATCACGGACTTGATGGACTTGAGTCTGAGTGAACTCTGGGAGATGGTGATGGACAGGGAGGCCTGACGTGCTGCAATTCATGGGGTTGCAGAGTCGGACATGACTGGGCGACTGAACTGAACTGACTGACTGAGGAATATGCCCAGACTAAAAGAAAAAACCATGATATTAACATTGAAGCATCATCTACAGAGGACTTCCCTGGTGACTCAGCAGTAAAGAATCTGTCTGCCAATGTAAGAGACGCAGGAGACACAGGATCAATCCTTGGGTCAGGGGGATCCTCGAGGAGGAAATGGCTATCCACTCCAGTATTCTTGCTGAGAAAATCCCATGGACAGAGGAACTTGGGAGGCAGCAGTCGACAGGGTCTAAAAGAGTTGAGCCTGACTGAGCACACAGCACATCATCTCCTGAATGGCCCAGTCAGGACACTGAGTTCAGTGGAACCGAGTCATAATGCCTACCTGTGCACTAGAGCCCCCACTTCAGTCAAATTTTTAAATAGTAAGTTATGATTTGAGAGTTCACATACTAAAGAACTATTACATGAATTTCTAATTCCAGATGATATGTAAATACATGTATCTGTGTCTATGTATGTTTGTGCATGTGCATGTGTGTGCTGTATAGCTAATTTTTATATAAAAACACTGTTTATTGAGAGCCAAAATCAAGCAGTTTTGAAATCAATACTCTGAGTGATAATAATTAGAACAACAACAACAACAACAACAAAAAACTGATAAAAAAAAAAAAAAAACTAGAAGCAGAATCTATGCAGGTAGAAGAAACCTAAAATTAATTATGAATAAAGACCCTTATTATAATCAAAGACATTATAATTGCATTAGCAAAGTTACAAAAAAGTAAAATTGAAGTGAAAGTGAAAGTCACTCAGTCATGTCTGAGTCAGTCCATGGAATTCCTCAGGCCAGAATACTGGAGTGGGTAGACCTTCCCTTCTCTAGAAGGATCTTCCCAACCCAGGGATCAAACCAGGGATCAAACCTAGGTCTCCCACATTGCAGGGGGATTCTTTACCATCTAAGCCACAAGGGAAGTCCAAGAATACTGGAGTGGGAAGCCTATCCCTTCTCCTGTGGATCTTCCCAACCCAGGAATTGAACCAGGGTCTTCTGTATTGCAGGTGGATTCTTTACCAACTGAAAGGAACACATAAAAGGAAACAGAGCACTTCAAAGTTAAAAAATACCATCAGGATGCAATAACAATCTAAAACTCCATAAAATAATGGGGAAAATATAGAAGAATCTTGCCAGAAGCAAAGCAAAATAATATCTAAACTTTACTGACCCATTATTAACTTAACATGTATTACCTCATTTATTCCTCACAAGAATCAATGAAGTAGATACTATTATTATGTCATTTTACAGATGAGGAAACTTAAATAACTTATAAATGTTCCCACAGGCAATAAGTAGTGAGATCATAACTTGAACTAACTTACTGAATTCTCCTCTGTAGGGTAAAATTATCTTACTCTTTCTGCTCTGGTCCTGATTTCCATTCTATCCTGATTTTCCATTCTATTCATATACTTATTAAACATTTTGTAACTGTCTCAAATCCCTTTAAAATACAAGTGGACTATCAATACCTTTAGTGAATAAATACACTATAAATGAAGCATCTTGCTCATCTATAAAGTCAAGATGCATAAGCTATATTTCAGTTAAATTATATACATGTCTCTTTCTCTCACTATATTTAATTCTATTATTGAGGTATAGTTGACATATAACATTATGTAAGTTTAAGGTATACAATGTGATGATTTGATACATGTAAAATATTTACCACAATAACATTAATTTAATAAATGTTTCATCTCACATAGTTATCATTTTGTTGTTATTGTTATGTTGAGAATATAAACAAAATGGTATTGTTATCCGTAGTCATCACACTATAACTTAGACCATCAGAACTTATCCTCCTTATAATTGATACTGTGTACCCTTTGACCCACATCTTCCTATTTCCCTTACCTCTCAGCTCTTGGAAGCCACCTTTCTATTCTCTGTTTCTATGACTTCAATGTTTTTGGAGTCCTTATATATAAAGGAGATCATACAGTATTTGTCTTTCTCTGTCTAACTTACCACACAGCATAATGCCTCAAAGCTCAGCCATGTTGTCACAAACGGCAAGATTTCCTTCATTTTTATGGATGAAGAATATTCCAGTGTGTGTGTGTTTGTCAGTGTGTGTATGTAAATATAAATGGTTTTCTTTATCCATTAATTTGTTGATGACACGAGACATGTTTCCACATATTGGCTTCTGTGAATAATGCTGCAATGAACTTGGGAGGGCAGCTATCTCTTCAAGAGAATGATTTTACTTCCTTTGCAAAGGTAATTTCTGAGGGAAGTAACGTATTTTGATCACCCAAAGTTTACCACGCAAATATCTGGACACAGTAAGGGCTCAGAAAATGTTCATGAAAATAATTCTAAATCACTTGAATATTCCACTGGAGTAAAGTTAAAACTGAGTTAAAATGTAAGAGACCATTGATTTCATTTTCCTCTTCCTCCCCAATCCTCCCTAATTGTGTTTGACATCTCCTGGCCACGACAGAGCTCAACCTTCTCTGTTTTCCTCTCCTATACATCCTTACATGGTCTTCAGAAAGCACCGCAATGGCCTCTTCATCTGAGCACCAGAGAATAATGTGTGTGTGTTATGTCCTGGCTCCCAGACATGAATTTTAGCCCCAGTGGAACTTTGTGCTGAATCTCCACATGGGAGATTTCTGTTTCTTGGTGCCCTCAAGGCATCCACTCTGGCCAACTACCACTCCTATTTAATCAAATTTGACAGGTGGCTCATCAGTCTCCCAAATGAAAAGCTTTGTATATTTTCTCATGAGACAGTCAATCTCCTGGGACTTTGCTTGGAGATGAAAGGGTTGGAGTAACATTCCAAACTTTATTTTGATGAAACACTGTATGTAAAAACAAAGTGGGAAGATGGTGATTTGCTTAAAATGCAGGCTTTACAATGCCCCTCCCACAGAAGCCTTGGAGGAGAAATCAAGAAAACAGTTCCACTCTACATTGGGACCTACAGGAAGCTACTTACCCTCATCATGTGACTTAGTCTGCCCTTCAATAAATGAGGCAGTGGGACTAGAGCGATGATTAAAAACTGTCTTCTACAGAGACTTAGAGTCTCATAGTGTCACTTCACGGACCAACTGAAGTATGAGGCTAGGAGAGATTGAGAAAGTAGGGCTCAGGGTCTCCTACCCCTGCATCAATCTGAGAAAGAGTTAACCTTGTTAACAACTCTGTTATTTGTGTAAGATTTCGTTTGTGGGAGGAAAATTCTGATCCATAAATAAATAAATAAATAAAAGAAAATGTCATATTCCATTACATCTAAAATCCTTACCACCAGCCCTTTCAGTGATTCTATAGTATATTGACATCATAGTATTTCTTTACCAGCTGAGCCACCAGGGAAACCTTGTATTTCTTACTTGTCTTTATTTTGAAAAAAATTAGAAATTATTTAGCCTGTCTTGTTACACACACACATCTCCCTTAATCTCACTCTCTTTCTGTTTTTCTCTTTCTCTCCCCCTCTTCCTTCTCGTTTCTTTCTCTTTTGAGTTATTTCCTTGTGTGTAGGTGACTCATCTTAGGAAGAGAATCTGCTCAATTAATGCTCTCAAATGAGTGCTCCCTACACAGGTATCAGTATAGCTGTTTTAACTTATGGTTACATCCCCTAAGATCTGCCTGAATGTCCTATCTCTAAGGGTCACCACTTCTAAAAGTTTTCCTAACACCTTCACACAGAATTGATATATTATGTCCAGCATCTTGTACATACTGAGTTCAAATAAAAGGTACAGTAGGAATTTGTGCATGTATTAACCATATCCACTAGATTATGAGACTATCAAAAAATATAGCTCTTGGTGTTCTTTTGTCTCAGCATCAAACACAGCACTTTGGTATGGAGTGGAATCTAAATACTGTCCAATAAAAGCATGAGATATTTTAAGAAAGAAAAAGCCAGCATTTATTGAGTACTTACTGGATATTAAGCATTATTCTAGGTGCTTTACATGGAATATTTCACTTAATTCTCATAGCAAACCTATGAGCTAGGATTTTAGCCCTTTCAGACTTTCCCTGGAGAAGGCAATGGCACCCCACTCCAGTACTCTTGCCCAGAAAATCCCATGGATGGAGGAGCCTGGTAGGCTGCAGTCCATGGGGTCGAGAAGAGTCGGACGCTACCGAGCAACTTCCCTTTCACTTTTCACTTTCATGCATTGGAGAAGGAAATGGTACCCCACTCCAGTGTTCTTGCCTGGAGAGTCCCAGGGACGGGAGAGCCTGGTGGGCTGCCGTCTATGGGGTCGCACAGAGTCGGACACGACTGAAGTGACTTAGCTTAGCAGCAGACCTTCCCTGGTGGCTCAGACAGTAAAGAGTCTGCCTGCAATGCAGGAGATCCGAGTTCAAGCCCTGGCTTGGGAAGATCCCCTGGAGAAGGAAATGGCAACCCATTCCAGTATCCTTGCCTGGAAAATCCTATGGATAGAAGAGCCTGGCAGACTACAGTCCATGGGGTTAAAAGAGTTGGACATGACTGAGCAACCTCAAAAATGACAGAATGATCTCTGTTCATTTCCAAGGCAAACCATTCAATATCATGGTAATCCAAGACTATGCCCCAATCAGCAATGCTGAAGAAGCTGAAGTTGAATGGTTCTATGAAGACGTATAAGTACTTCTAGAACTAACACCCTCAAAAGATGTCCTTTTCATTATAGGGGACTGGAATGCAAAAGTAGGAAGTCAAGAAACATCTGGAGTAACAGGCCAATTTGGCCTTGGCGTACAGAATGAAGCAGGGCAAAGGCTAATAGAGTTTTGCCAAGAGAATGGACTGGTCATAGCAAACACCTTCTTCCACCAACAAAAGAGAAGACAGTACACATGGACATCACCAGATGGCCAACACTGAAATCAGATTGATTACATTCTTTGTAGCCAAAGATGGAGAAGCTCTATACAGTCAGCAAAATTAAGACCGAGAGCTGACTGTGGCTCAGATCATGAACTCCTTACTGCCAAATTCAGACTTAAATTGAAGAAAGTAGGGAAAACCACTAGACCATTCAGGTATGACCTAAATCAAATCCCTTATGACTGTACAGTGGAAGTGAGAAATAGATTTAAAGGACTAGATCTGATAGAGTGCCTGATGAACTATGGATGGAGGTTCATGACATTGTACAGGAGACAGGGATCAAGACCATCCCCATGGAAAAGAAATGCAAAAAGCAGAAAGGATGTCCAAGGAGGCCTTACAAATAGCTGTGAAAAGAAGCAAAAAGCAAAGGAGAAAAGGAAAATTATACCCATTTGAATGCAGAGTTCCAAAGAATAGCAAGGAGAGATAAGAAAGCCTTCCTCAGAGATCAGTGTAAAGAAATAGAGGAAAACAATAGAGTGGGAAAGACTAGAGATCTCTTCAAGAAAATTAGAGATACCAAGGGAAAATTTAATGCAAAGATGGGCTCAATTAAGGACAGAAATGGTATAGACCTAACAGAAGCAGAAGATATTAAGAAGAGGTGGCAAGAATACAAAGAAGAACTGTACAAAAAGGATCGTCATGACCCAGATAATCACAACGGTGTGATAACTCACATTCACCTACAGCCAGACATCCTGGAATGTGAAGTCAAGTGGGCCTTAGTGGAGGTGATGGAATTCCAGGTAAGCTTTTTCACATCCTAAAAGATGATGCTGTGAAAGTGCTGCACTCAATATGTGAGCAAATTTGGAAAATTCAGCAGTGGCCACAGGACTGAAAAAGGTCAGTTTTCATTCCAATTCCAAAGAAAGGCAATGCCAAAGAATGCTCACACTACTGCACAATTGTACTCATTACACACATTAGTAAAGTAATGCTCAAAATTCTCCAAGCCAGGCTTCAGCAATATGTGATCTGTGAACTTTCAGATGTTCAAGCTGGTTTTTAAAAAAGCAAAGGAACCAGAGATCAAATTGCAAACATCCACTGGATCATCAAAAAAACAAGAGAGTTTCAGAAAAACATGTTTCTGTTTTATTGACTATGCCAAATCCTTTGACTGTGTGGATCATAATAAACTGTGGAAAATTCTGAAGGAGATGGGAATACCAGACCACCTGACCTGTCTCTTGAGAAACCTATATGCAGGTCAGGAAGCAACAGTTAGAACTGGGCATGGAACAACAGACTGGTTCCAAATAGGAAAAGGAGTATGTCAAGGATGTATATCATCACCCTGCTTATTTAACTTATATGCAGAGTACATCATGAGAAATACTGGGTTCGAAGATGCATAGCTGAAATCAAGATTGCCAGGAGATGTATCAATAACCTCCAATATGCAGATGACACCACCCTTATGACAGAAAATGAAGAAGAACTAAAGAGCTTCTTGATGAAAGTGAAAGAGGAGAGTGAAAAAGTTGGCTTAAAGCTCAACATTCAGAAAACTAAGATCATGGCATTTGGCCCCATCACTTCATGGCAAATAGATGGGGAATCAGTAGAACAGTGGCTGACTTTATTTTTCTGGGCTCCAAAATCACTGCAGATGGTGATTGCAGCCATGAAATTAAAAGATGCTTATTCCTTGGAAGGAAAGTTGTTATGACCAACCTAGACAGCATATTAAAAAGCAAAGACATTACTTTGTCCACAAAGTTCCATCTAGTCAAGGCTATGGTTTTTCCAGTAGTCATGTATGGGTGTGAGAGTTGTGCTATAAAGAAAGCTGAGTGCTGAAGAATTTATGCTTTTGAGCTGTGATGTTGGAGAAGACTCTTGAGAGTCCCTTGGACTGCAAGGAGATCCAACCAGTCCACGATAAAGGAGATCAGTCTGGGTGTTCACTGGAAGGTCTGATGTTGAAACTGAAACTCCAATACTTTGGCCACCTAATGTGAAGAGCTGACTTGTTTGAAAAGACCCTTATGCTGGGAAAGATTGAGGGTGGGAGGAGAAGGGGATGACTTAAGATGAGATGGTTGGATGGCATCACAGACTCAGTGGACATGGATTTCGGTAGACTCCAGCAGTTGGTGATGGACAGGCAGGCCTGGTGTGCTGCGGTTCATGGGGTTGCAAAGAGTTGGACAAGACGGAGTGAGTGAAGTGAACTGAACTGAACTGAGCAACTTCAGTTTCTTTCTATCCCTTTTTAACAATAAAGGTACTGAGATTTTGTGAGGTTATATAAGCATAACAGTCACATGGTTAGCAAGCAGAAGAAACAGAATTCAGACACTAGCAGGCTGAATCCAGAAACCCTGCTTTTAACCACTTCACTACTCTGTCTTCTAAGAAATCAATATTCAGTGGTCCGGGTCACTACATGACTCATTTTTACTGCTGCTCGTGATTGTTGAGTGTGCTCTCTAACTTTAAGTCACATACCATAAAATACCAGTCAACTGGAAAGTTCACAGCATCTAGCTAATTGAATTTTTTTTTATTAACATTTTAGTAACCATTCCCCTGCCTCAGTAAGTACAGAATACAGAATACAAGTGACTCCTTATCTTCAAATTTAGACTCTCCTAAGATCTCAAGGACATGAATTTGAATCTTAGGAACATTGTTTCATACATGGCTGTAGGAATTCTGGGAAAATGTGTCTGCTTATTAGATAAACAGGAGTCAGAGTGAAATGATTCAGAAGAAATGATCCAGGAGGCTATGGATTCTGTAAACTGAGACACATGACGAGCTGCTCAAAGAGCCCTACTTATCCTGGAAATGAAAAGACTTTCGGTGTCAATTAAGTTAATCATGACATATTAACATTATCGGCTCACTCACCACTACTCTTTTAGGTCTCACTTGTTGATTCACTTCATTGCCTTTTCCCCTCTGCCTCCAATCTCATTCCCTTCCCCATATGGGAGCATTCTAATGTATTTAATATATCTTTTTTCTTTTTGTGGACACTTGCAAAAATTGTATTGGTATTTGTGCATGTATGTTTTCAATTCACATAAAAAGTATTAAACAGCTTGCTCTTTTGACTCAGCACTATACCACTGAGATCCATTCATAGTGCTCCACGTACATATCTACTCTTTCTAACTGTGGTGTAATTCTTCATAATATTCATCCATCATGTTTTACCTATCCACTCTCCATATTTTAGTCTTCTGAATTTTCTCCAACTCACTGTTATCACAAGTAATCTGGAGTAAAGACTCTTTTCTCTGTCCCTTATGGAACTGCATAAGAATTTCTTTGGTTCATAAATGATGATGATGATCTTCACTGAGTGTATCTAAAGGAACAACATGTACTCAGCCTGGCTCATTAGTGAATCCAGAATATCTACAAAGGTGCACAGTAACACTCAATAGTGCATTCCATTCTATTTCCAGATTGTTGAGTATCCATTATTTGCTGAATGGATGAATGAATGAGCGAATGAGAATGAATGACTATCAACTCTTAAAACTGACATTCTAGGAAAGGAGGTAGGCAGTGAACAAATAAATACAAATGCACTTAAAAGTAACAAGGAATATTAAAAACATGGCAGCATATGAAGAAAGAGACTGACAGAGATCCTAAATATGAGGCCAAAGAAAAAGGTTTGTCATTGATTTTTGAGCAGAGATACAAAAAAAGGGAGAAGGGAGCCATATGGATATCAGTGTAAAAGATTTTCAGCCAGAGGGAAAAACAAATGAAAGGCCTGACATAGCAATATTCTTGGCATACTCATAAGAAAGCTTAGGTGTTAAGAAACAAATTAAATATCTAGATTAGAAAAAATAAGGGTTAGAGCAATTGGATGGAGGTTTGTGACATTGTATAGGAGAGAGAAATCAAGACCACCCCCAAGAAAAAGAAATGCAAAACAGCAAAATGACTGTCTGAGGAGGCCTTACAAATAGCTGTGAAAAGAAGAGAAGTGAAAAGCAAAAGAGAAAAGGAAAGATATACCCATTTGCATGCAGAGATCCAAAGACTAGCAAGGAGAGATAAGAAAGCCTTCCTCAGCGATCAGTGCAAAGAAATAGAGGAAAACAATAGAGTGGGAAAGACTAGAGATCTCTTCAAGAAAATTAGAGATACCAAGGGAACATTTAATGCAAAGATGGGCTCAACAAAGGACAGAAATGATATGAACCTAACAGAAGCAGAAGATATTAAGAAGAGGTGGCAAGAATACACAGATGAACTGTGTAAAGAAGATCCTCATGACCCAGATAATCACAATGGTGTGATAACTCACCTAGAGCCAGAAATCCTGGAATGTGAAGTCAAATGAGTCTTAGGAAGCATCACTATGAAGAAGCTAGTGGAGGTGATGGAATTCCAGTTGAGCTTTTTCAAATCCTCAAAGATGATGCTGTGAAAGTGCTGCACTCAATATGTGAGCAAATTTGGAAAACTCAGCAGTGGCCACGGGACTGAAAAAGGTCAGTTTTCATTCCAATCCCAAAGAAAGGAAATGCCAAAGAATGCTCAAACTACCACACAATTGCACTCATCTCACATGCTAGTAAAGTAATGCTCAAAATTCTCCAAGCCAGGCTTCAACAATATGTGAACCATGAACTTCCAGATGTTCAAGCTGGTTTTAAAAAAAGCAAAGGAACCAGAGATCAAATTGCCAACATCCACTGGATCATCAAAAAAGCAAGAAGAGTTCCAAAAAGTCATCTATTTCTGCCTTATTGACTATGCCAAAGTCTTTGACTGTGTAGATCACAAGAAACTGGAAAATTCTGAAAGAGATGGGAATACCAGACCACCTGACCTCCCTTTTGAGAAATCTGTATGCAGGACAGGAAGCAAGTTAGAACTGGACATGGAACAACAGACTGGTTCCAAATAGGAAAAGGAATATGTCAAGGCTGTATATTGTCACCCTGCTTATTTAACTTATATGCAGAGTACATCATGAGAAACACTGGGCTCGAAGATGCACAGCTGAAATCAAGATTGCCAGGAGAAATATCAATAACCTCAGATATGCAGATGACACCACCCTTATGGCAGAAAGTGAAGAACTAAAGAGCCTCTTGATGAAAGTGAAAGAGAAGAGTGAAAAAGTTGACTTAAAGCTCAACATTCAGAAAACTAAGATCATTTCATCCAGTCCCATCACTTCATGTCAAATAGATGAAGAAACAGTGGAAATAGTAACAGACTTTATTTTCTTGGGCTCCAAAATCACTGCAGATGGTGACTGCAGCCATGAAATTAAAAGACGCTTACTCCTTGGAAGAAAAGTTATGACCAACGTAGATAGCATATTGAAAAGCAGAGATATTACTTTGCCAACAAAGGTCTGTCTAGTAAAAACTGCAGTTTTTCAAGTAGTCATGTATGGATGTGAAAGTGGGCTATAAAGAAAGCTGAGCACTGAAGAATTGATACTTTTGAACTGTGGTGTTGGAGAAGACTCTTGAGAGTCACTTGGACTGCACGGTGATCCAATCAATCCATCCTAAAGGAAATCAGTCCTGAATATTCATTGGAAGTACTGATGTTGATGCTGAAACTCCAATACTTTGGCCACCTCATGCGAAGAACTGACTTATTTGGAGAGACCCTGATTTTGGGAAAGATTGAAGGCAAGAGGAAAAGAGGACAACAGAGGATGAGATGGTTGGATGGTATCACCAACTCAATGGACATGAATTCAAGTAAGCTCCTGGAGTTTTTAATATAAGGGAGGCCTGGCATGCTGCAGTCCATGGGGTTGCAAAGAGTTGGACGTGACTGAGTGACTGAACTAAACTGAGAGCAATTGGCAAACTGTATACCATGGTTAAAACTTATTCTGTGTGACATGAAGATGCTGGAAGCTTTGAAAAGAGGTCATATCATCCAATAGGTTTAGAAAGAACCACTAAGGTTTTTGTGTAGAAACAGACTATAAGGGAGGATTATAGTAGAAAAAGGTGATGAGGTAGGAGGGTAGAGAAATTTCCCAGCTGAGAGATATTTGCTAAAGGAATAATGGTACAGATGTTGAGAAGTAAATGAATTCTAGATGTACTTCAGAAGTGAAACCAATAGGATTGTTGTTGGAACTGAAGAGGAATGTGAGAAAAATAACTGAGTCAAATATAACTCCAAAATGTTGAACCTAAGCAACTGAGTGAATTGGCATATCATTTACTAGGATGAGGAAGGTGCATAAGGAGCAGGTTTGAGGTAGGATTTAGACCAGGAATTTAATTCTGAATGAGTAAGTAGGTAGTGAGGTTTATGACTTAGAAGAATGAGTGTCAGGGAAAAATCTCAGCTTGTAATTATGTTTGAGAGCCATTAGCATATAGAGATGGAGAAGGCAATGGCACCTCACTCCAGTACTCTTGCCTGGAAAGTCCCATGGATGGAGGAGCCTGGTAGGCTGCAGTTCATGGGGTCATGAAAAGTTGGACACGACTGAGTGACTTCACTTTCACTTTTCAGTTTCATGCATTGGAGAAGGAAATGGAAACCCACTCCAATGTTCTTGCCTGGAGAATCCCAGGGATGGGGGAGCCTGGTGGGCTGCCGTCTATGGGGTCACACAGATTCGGACACGACTAAAGTGACTTAGCAGCAGCAGCAGCAGCAGCAGCAGCAGCAGCATATAGAGATAGCTTTAATCTCTGCGACAGGATGAGTTCACCAAAAGTGTAGATGGGGGCTTTCCCAGGTGACAGAGTGGTAAAGAATCCACCTGCCAATGCAGGAGACATAAGAGATGTGGGTTTGATCATTGGGTTGGGAAGATTCCCTAAAGAAGGTAATGGCTACACATTCTAGTATTCTTGCCTAGAGAATCCCAAGAACAGAGGCACCTGGTGGGCTACAGTCCATGGGGTTGCAGAGTCAGACACGACTGAGCAACTGAGTGTGCACAGGCATGCGATTGTAGACAGAATTGATTAAAGTTTCCTAGGACATCTAAGACTTGGAAATTACAAAGATGGAGGATTCAGGTAAGGAGATCATCCAAAAGGACCAACCAAGAAAAACATCATAAAGGGTAGGAGGGCATGATACCCAGAAAGTGAAGTTTAAAAAGTCAAATTAAAAAAAAAGATGTCAAATAAGATGGGATTCTAAAAAACTGGTGTTGTGCGCTGAATTGTGAGGCTACAATTTGTATGTCAAAGTCTTAATCCTCAGTACATCAGAGGATTGGAGATAGGGTGTTTAAGAGGTAATTAAGTTAAAATGAGTTCATTAGATAAATACTTAACTGACTAGAACTGGTGTCTTTAGTAGAGGGGGAAATTAGGACACAGACATTTGCCAAGGGAAAAACCACCTGAAGACACAGGAAAAATATGACCATCTACAAGCCAAGGAGAGAAGCCTCAGGAGAAATCAACCTGGCCAATACTCTAACCTCAAGCTTCTAGCTTTCAGAACTATGAGAAAATAATTTATGTTATTTAAGCCTCTAGTGTGTGGAACATTGTTGTGACAGCCCAAGCCAACTAACAAAATTGGCCACTGTATTTGGGATATGGAGGTCATTGGTGATGTTGAAAGAAACAGTGTCAATAGATAATTGGGCACCAAAGCCTATCTATCCATTAGGTGGACTAGAAAGAAATTTTTAAGGGGATAGATCGAATTGTAGCATTTGATGCTACTTCCAACAGCCCAGTTGTTGAATAAGCTACTTAGAGAGTAGGTAAATTTCTGATTAAGGGAAGAGGGAAGAGTTTGCACAATTAATTATGTCTTTAGTTCATTATTTTATTTTAAAATTCTTATTTCATTCATTGTTAGCACAGTTATGGGAAAAAAGCTTTAAAATATCCAGGAGATGGTCTTATTATATTTGTCTTTTTTTTTCCACAAAAAATGAAAACTGTGAGGAAGTATATAAGATATTCTATTTACTCAAATGTTCTGGTTGATTGGTTTCTCATTAATTCATTAGCTTTATTGAGGTATAGCTGGCAAATAAAATTATAAGAGATTTAAGCATGGAATGTGATGATTTGATATAGGTATACATTCTAAAAAGATTCCCCTCACCAAATTAATGAACACATTCATCATCTTACATATTTACCCTACCTTCCTTCCCTTTTTGTAAGAACATTTAAGTTTTACTCTCTTAATAAATTTAAGTATACAATACAGTGTTATCAACTATAGTCACCACATTATACATTAGATACTCAGAATATATTCATGTTGCAAATGAAAATTTTTACCCTTTTAATCCTATTTAACCAGCCCTCAGGCCCTGGCAACCAGAGAAAGACAAATATTGCATGGTATCACATGTGAAAATCTTTAAAAAAAAATCAAACTCACTGATTAATTATTTTATCTTACATGGAAAACAGGAGCAGTTACAAAATCAATTATGAACCAGTGGTGTAACTTCATGCTGGCTTTTTTTCAGGTTTGATAAGGCTGGTTGGTTCCTGATTCACCTTATGCTCTCCAGAATTCAAGGGTTCGAAAGAGAATCTCACTGATGTAATTCTTTTTTAAAACATGAGCTCAAAACACAGTCTATCTTTATGTGTCGAGTAACAAATTAGAATCAGAACAACGTTCAGTTGATTTGTTCATTTTAAAAAGCCACATTTATTGATGCCAAATTCTTTAGTAACAGGAGAGGAGATCTGAGTTACCCTTTTGATTTGGTTTCCTGGGGCTCATCTCTGTGAAATGCAAGGAAGGTCTCTGGAGGTATGGAATAATGACACTGTTCACTACCATGATTAATCCTTTTCAGAGGACTTCTGGAATCAATCTCTTTCTCTTTCTCAATGTTGTCCAACTCTATTACTGTATCCCTGTACTCCTAGCCAAAGTTATGATTATAAAAATAACAACTCCAAAATTTTAAACAGTACTTTACATTTTAAATAGTACTTTCCAAATAGTACTTTACACATTCACAAATATTATACAGAGATCATTTTAAAAAGATAGAATAAGTATGGACTCTACTGGGTATTTGGAATAAGGAACTGAAGTCTGAAGTCAGGAGGTATTTCAAATGTGCTTACCCCTGAATTTTATTCCTTTGAAACCTGTGAGAGTGCTTTTCTAGCTCTCTAGTATGTTGTGTTTCTATACTTAGAAATAGTGCTCTTTGGTGTCATCTCAAATTCACTTTTATGTTAGGATATTTTATACTCCTTTCAGGATTGGAATATTATTGTGGTCTTATTGGTTGTGTTCCACCCGCTAATTCACATGTTGAGACCTGTCCTCTAAGGTGAAAGGTATTTGGAGATGAGGTCTTTGGGAGGTAATTAGTTCATGAGGGTAGAGCCCTCATGAATCAAATTAGTGTCCCTATAAAAGTGCCCCTAGGAAGCTCCCTTACCCTTTTACCATATGAAGTTATAATGAAAAGACAGTCATCTAGAAATGGGGTCTCACCAGACACAGAATCTTCCATACCCATGATCTTGGACTTCCCAGGAACAAGAACTTGCAAGAAATAAATTTCTGTTGTTTATAAGCCTCCTATTTTATTATATTTTTGTGCAGCAGCTCAAAACAGGTACAAGATGAGTATAGTTAGAAAATTTGAGCCGGGACTCACAGGATTGTTATACGCTTGACAGTGGCAGTTTGTTGGGGAGGGTATCTATAGATATAAGCAATATCTCGGTAGGTGGGTGCTATGAATTGAATGTTTATGACTCCCAAATTCATATGTTGAAGCCTAGATTCCTAATGTATTGATATTTGGAAATGGAGATTCAGGGAGGTCATTAGGTAATAAAGGTGGAACTCTAATGAGTAGGATTAATGAACTTATAAGAAGACAAAAGAGAGATGGTCTCCCTGTCATGTGAGGACACAGCACGAAAAAAGCCATCTACAAATCTACAAACCACAAAGAGGGTCTTTACCAGAATCCTACCATAGTGGCACCCAGATCTCAGACTTTCAAGTTTACACAACTGTGAGAAGTACATGTTTGTTGTTTATATCACCCAGGCTATGACATATTTTTATAGCAGCTGGGACTGACTGAGAGAGTAGATGTCTGTGGTACCCAGTACCACTTGAGGATGTCTGACTTGCTGACTGGCCCATGATTTAAAGACCTATTATGTCACCCAAAAAGACTTTGGCCGTCTGAACTGGGAATGCAACTTGAACACACAGGCAAGTTCTTCTATTTTTGCTACTAAATCTAGCCCCCAATATTTTGTTCTAGAATATGAATTATTATGGTATAGATAAAGGTTGACCCAAGAGGGTTCAACCACAAACACTTTTGTAATTCAGAGCGTCCAAGAGGACCCATAACTTATGTCAGTGTTATCATATTTGACTCCTTGGAGTCATATTTGACTCCTTGCACTTGAGATATTATACCACCTATTTGAATGATTCATGGCCTCCATAAAATAGTCTTTAAAATGTCTAAACCTGACTCACCTCTGGAATCCCATGGAGATCACAGCTATAAGATATATGGAGTAGGAATGTTCATATGTCATTAAAATCTTTCATTTTTAGAAGAGGTTATTGCTCAAAACAAGAACCATTATCACTACCTTTGGCAATCCTTCTGTGAGTAATTATCTTATTTCCCTTCTTTCCCAGACAAAGGTGACATTAACAATGAGGGTAATGAATTAAAAGCATACTTTTTGTTCAGTGTTGTCTTTATGGTAGAAACAGAAGGACTTACAAACACAGAGTTTTGGCATCAAAAATTTAAAATTCAACTTGGCTAATTAGCAACTGAATATCTACTTATAAATTATGTATTTAAACTAAGCCTTAGTTTTCTCAGATACAAAATGAGGACAATATTGAGTCCACAGACTTTCTGAGTATGAAATTTTGTTATAACATTTTGGTTTTTTGCTCCCTCACTCCTCTTAGAATCTATAGCTATTCTTCCTCTTATTAGATTTTCTCAAAAAGTTATCTCAGTCTAACCACAAGCATTACAAGGATGCCAATTTGAATTTATGCTTGCAACCAGAGCCAGTCTCAAAATCAGTCACAGAGGGAGAATACTGAAATAAATTACCCAGTGAAAATTAGCTTTACTCTAGAACCACCCTGCTCTAAGCTCACTCTTCACAATGCCTATCTACTATGTGCTTGACATGAGATGATGAAATTGGCCTCTAATGCTATATAATAGTTTACAAAGTTTTTTTTTTTTAACTTGTGTTTCTCAGATTCACAAAATATGCTTGAGAAGTCTCTGAATTAAGGCAAATATTATTACTCTCTCCACTTTACATAACTAAACTCTCAGGCTCAGAGGGTCAAAGTATCTGGCCAAGTGCTGGAAACAAACTCCAAATTCAGGTCTAGCTGATAGTCAGGCTTAATTTTCTTCCTTTTTGCTGAGTTGCCTTAGAGGCAGTTAAATCCCCTAAGGCTTCTTTTTTCAACATAAATTGCCCTTTCTCTCATGCAGATTTTGTGCAGGAAAATGTTGAGCCTAAGTGGAAAATTTCATGTGTATCCTTCCTTTCACTGACTCATGGACATGAGTTTGGGTAAATTCCAGGAGTTGGTGATGGACAGAAAGGTCTCATGTGCTGCGGTTCATGGGGTCGCAAAGAGTCAGACACGACTGAGCAACTGAACTGAACTGAACTGATCCTTCCTAAATTTTACCTTGATTATTTTGAACACCATTGTAGTCTTGGATGTCTTTGATTCTTGTGTCCAAAATATTTTCTATCCATCCCAGCATTTTGTCATCTACAGATTTGACAAGGCTTGTCTACCATGTCTTCAACCAGTTAAGGAAATTGTTATCCAAAAGTACTAATACATGAGCAAGATCCTGTAGCATGTAATTTAACCATGCTATCTTACAACGTGTATTTCATCTCCAGCTCTACCAAAACTTCTGTGCTATGGAGTGAATGAACTTAAAAGTGGACTGTCCCTGGGTCAAGCCTTGAGATGACTGCAACTAGGGCCAACAACTTGATTTCAGCCTCATTAGAAACTTTGACCTAAAGGTACCCAGGGATGCCATCCTGGGATTCCTGATCCATATAAACTTTGAGATGATATATGTTTAGTGCTTTAAATCATTAGTTAGGGATAATATGCTGTACTGCAATAAATAACTAATGGATTATTGCTCTTCTCTTACCCTCGCTACTGTAATTCCTTCCTAAAAAGTCTCCCCATGAACAGGCTCCCCCTATACATCCTTCATACACTGTCAGAATTATTTTGGTGGAGATTAAATTATGTCATTTTCTAACTTAAAAACATTTCAACAATTCCCAATTGTATCTTGGTTAAAGTCCAGATTTTTTATTAATAAACTATATGCAGGTCAGGAAGCAACAGTTAGAACTGGACATGGAACAACAGACTGGTTTCAAATAGGAAAAGGAGTACGTGAAGGCTGTATATTGTCACCATGCTTATTTAACTTACATGCAGAGTACATCATGAGAAACACTGGACTGGAAGAAACACAAGGTGGAATCAAGATTGCCGGGAGAAATATCAATAACCTCAAATATGCAGATGACACTACCCTTATGGCAGAAAGTGAAGAGGAACTCAAAAGCCTCTTGATGAAAATGAAAGTGGAAAATAAAAAAGTTGGCTTAAAGCTCAACATTCAGAAAATGAAGATCATGGCATCCGGTCCCATCACTTCATGGGAAATAGATGGGGAATCAGTGGAAGCAGTGTCAGACTTTATTTTTGGGGGCTCCAAAATCACTGCAGATGGTGATTGCACCCATGAAATTAAAAGACGCTTACTTCTTGGAAGAAAAGTTATGAGCAACCTAGATAGTATATTCAAAAGCAGAGACATTACTTTGCCGACTAAGGTCCGTCTAGTCAAGTCTATGGTTTTTCCAGTGGTCATGTATGGATGCGAGAGTTGGACTGTGAAGAGGGCTGAGCGCTGAAGAATTGATGCTTTTGAACTGTGGTGTTGGAGAAGACTCTTGAGAGTCCCTTGGGCTGCAAGGAGATCCAACCCGTCCATTCTGAAGGAGATCAGCCCTGGGATTTCTTCGGAAGGAATGATGCTAAGGCTGAAACTCCAGTACTTTGGCCACCTCATGCGAAGAGTTGACTCATTAGAAAAGACTCTGATGCTGGGAGGGATTGGGGGCAGGAGGAGAAGGGGACAACAGAGGATGAGATGGCTGGATGGCATCACAGACTCGATGGATGTGAGTCTGAGTGAACTCTGGGAGTTGGTGATGGACAGGGAGGCCTGGTGTGCTGCGATTCATGGGGTCACAAAGAGTTGGACATGACTGAGTGACTGAACTGAACTGAACTTCAGAACCCACTATCAATTCACTTTTCTGGTATTATCTTCTATTATGCCACCCTACTATGATCCTGCCAAACCAAAACAGCTTCTCATATTTTCTACTGCACAGTATATTCAGTTGGAGATGTTAATATCCATCTTCACCTCCCATCAAATTCTTGATCTTTCAAGGAAAATTTTAAACGCTAGCTTTTTTTGACAAATGGGCCACAATTAACTCTGATGAAAATGATTTTTCTTTGTCCTCTGTGTTTCCTTACCCATTAATGATCTCTCAACTACAGCATCCATTTTAGTTCATTTTGTATTACGGACTAGGATATCCATATGTGTTTGCCTATTTGAATAAACTCCCTGAAGAGACAAACTCTGTATTACTCATCTTTTTATCTCTGTATTCTCAATAGGGTATTTTGCTCATGGTAGGTGCTCACCAGTAGGTTGACTCAATTAATTCAAAACTTACCTGGGGAATAGATTTTTCTACCCATGATCTATTCTTTGCTCTCAGAAATAAAATAACACTCCATTGCTCATTCACTTTATACCTAAATTTGAGCTCCTTAACATACTACTAATCATAAGATTTACGTTTCCATGCCACTCAGCCTAGACATTAAGAAAGGGCAAATGGAAAGAGGAGAGGAATGTAGATCAAAAAAGTGAAAGAAAAATCACAAGAAAGAATGATTTTTTTTTTCATTCAGTTCCTTCTCAACATATAGTATGGGAAGTCAAAGGGAAAGACTTAATGTAAATAGACCTGGATACAAATATTAGGCTCAAGCCTTTTAATCTAAAGTCCCTTGGCCTCAATTTCTTTTAGTGGTAAAAGTAAAGCAATAAGAATACCTGGCATGTACGTTTGTAAAGGGAGATGAGATAACCTGGTTAAGACATTCCACAACCATGGGTATTCTTTCACTTCACTTCACCTGCATGGTCCTAAAACTTCATTTCCAATTGTTTCAGATTTTGTTCAACAAAAACCAGAAGAGTTTAAGAAATAGGCAAAAGGTAAATGAGGAAGAAAGACAATCTGTCAGGGAAAATAAGGAAGGGAAGAGGCAAGGGCCAGAGGAAAAAAAAAAAAGAAAGAAAGAAAGAAAGACAGACAGACAGACAATAATGTATTCACACATTTGTAGGGTTATTTATTTATCTTACATTCCCCAGCTGAGACGGAGACTCTCATAATATGGAGAGTCATTCCAGATACAATTACATGCAGAGAAGTTGTGCTGGTAGAGAACATAAACCAGCAGGAAACCTTTGCATTACCTGTTGTAGTTTCACAAAACCCACTACTGCTATTTTTTAGAAACCTGGAGTAGTGGGTTTAATATGCCAGGTAATTTCCTTGATCTCATGGAGACTTTAAATCAATGCAGGCCATATCATACAGCTGCTTTACTGTAATTTTCAAGAATATATCCCAAACTTTATATTTGTAGGGTGTCCCGGAGGAATATCACAAATTACTTTCCCCTTACAAAGACTGAGCTCAGTGCCCTGAGGCTGCACAGTTCTAAAGAAAGTGAACTGGCAGTGTTTGGTGCCAAGTTTGAGGCATATAAAGTAAGAACTGACTATAGCTATTGCTGGAGGTTCTCCAAAATGTCCTGTTCCATCCTCTATGGTGCACATCATGGTGTGGTACTGAATTATTGCTCTTTTTCACTATAACATCAGATCTTTTTTTCACTGTAAAATGAACTATTCTGTCTAAATGACACACTCTATCTAAAAATGGAAACTCAGAGAAATATGTTATTTGAAGAATCATAAAATTGACATTTTTTTAAAAACTCATTTCTCCTGCTATAAGCACAAAATTTCAAGATGATCATGGGAAATAATATTATATCCCATAAATGAAATAGCATGCTTACCTCTTTGGGGGATGACAAGATTAAACAACTTTATAAACCAGAAGTGGATATTTCATAGAGACTTTCATAAAGGAGCTATAACTTTCAATGCAAAACCCATTATATTTCATTAAGAGACACTATAAAAATCAGTGCTATCTTCTTTCTAGAAACTCAAGAGAAGTCCAGTATTTTCCCAAGCATCTGCGTCTCACTGACACCTCCCAAACTCTTACTAGCAAGAGGAGATAGTCTGAGATGAACCAGTCAGAGGAAAACCAAGGAGTTCTCAGATCCAAAGACAAGCTCATTTAATGAATGACTGAAGGACTATTCTAAGACAGACAGCAGAATAACACTGGCATAACAGGAGAAGCAAATAGCTTTTTCAGAACAAGCAACTATTCCTTTTGATTTGCTATATACTAGTCTTACTCACAAGGAAACGAGTCAAGTTTCCTGAACTTAGGTTCTCAATAATTCCTATTTCTAATTCATATCCTTTCCTTCTAGGATTGAAATGAAGATCTTATAATAGGACTGATACTCAGAGTTACATTTATATATCACAGAGGCATGAGTGTCATTAAAATGTTAAGATGCTTTTTTAGTGTTTGATAAAGACTCCTACACTGAGCCCCTAGACTTCTCTCATCACCATAGCCACTGCAGCCCCATGCCCAAGAACCCCTGAATCTTCCCACATAACAACCTAAAGGTTACTATCTGGCATCACAATGAGATGTGCCCCAGAATCTAGTAGCTAAACATATTCAACATTTGTTGCTGTTATTGTTTAGTCATCAAGTCGTGTCTGACTCTTTTGCAACCCCATGGACTGCAGCCCTTCAGGCTCCTCTGTCCATGGGATTTCCCGGGCAAGAATACTGGCATGTGTTGTCATTTCCTACTCCAAAAGATCTTTCCAACAGGGATCAAACTTACATCTCCTGCATTGGCAGGCAGATTCTTTACCACTGAGCCATCAGGGAAGTTCAAGTTCAATATTAGCCCTGTTTAAAAAATCAAAAAGACAATGGAGATAAGTTAAGTGGGTGGGTATAATACAATAGGAGGTGATAGGAAATGTGGAAAACTGGAAAGTATATACCCATAAAAAAAAAAAAGTAGCTGCTCTGTCATGTGAGGAAGTAGGCTAATAAAGCTTAATATTCTGAAATTTCAAAAGAAGCCAGAAATCTTGATTCTAATGAGGAACCTCATGACTTCTTAATACTTGCAATGAAGAGTGCCTTTTGCAAAATAATGTGTGTGTCAAATCAAATCCATGGACCACAAGTTTGTGACCTCTGCTTTAGGGATCATGGAGTTTTTGTGACCTTGTCAGAGCTCCTTCATCTGTCATACTTGAAGCAAGTCTGGGGGGAAATCTGGCACTCTCAATTATAGAACTAAAAGTAACTTCAAATTGGAACTCTGAGATAACTAAGTAAAACTGATAATTATGTCAAAACTTCTCTTTTTTATTGTATTTTAAGTCTTGCCAAATGCATTCAAGTACATTGTCTTAGATTTTCCTCATAAATCAGGTAACTATTATTACGTTCTTTTTACAGCTGAGGAAAATGGATCCAGAAGGATGAAGGAAACTGCTTTAACATCACCAAAATGTATGGTAGCACTGGGTTTTGAGCACCAGTGGATCTGTGTCTCCAACACATTCTTTAAATAGTCTATGCTGTTCTCAACTTCACTGATATCCCAGGCATGACCTCAGGCCATCACCCCAGAATAATCACTTTTTGGTTTGTATATTTCACATTTATTTGAAATTATCTTTGATACATCTAAATAACTTCTTAAAGGCAAACCATGTTTTGAGGATGGACTAAATTACTGTTCCCAATTCTTTAATAAAATTATACATCAAACTCTTGATCATGTGACTTTGTAAGGCCTCTTTGTCGTCTTTCCCTAACAGATTGATATCAAACTTAGTCAAGAGAATTTCTTTGGCAAATGGATGAGGGCAGAAGGCACATTGTACCAATTTGAGGGCTTAAGAGGCATCATGTGTTTCTACTTTTTCTCCTGACCCCTGTGATCAGCTCATTTCCCAGTTCTCTTCTGCTCCTGATTTAACCACAGAAGGAAATATGTGAAGCAGATCCAGATTTGACCTGCCACGTAGGGCTAAGCCCAGCCTAACTCAGCCAAGATCAGCAGAACTGTACATGACTCATAGGTCCATGAGTGAGAAAAATACAAATTTGTTGATATAAGCTACTGAGATTTTGGGAGCAGCAATATCTGACTGCTTTACCGTTGTAACCATCCTTAGGAAAATAATCATTTTCATGCTTATGCCTTTTAAAATCTATCTGAACAATAAAGAGAATTCTATAAATAGCTCAATAATAATAAAAGGAGAATATAAGCTTTTGGGGAATGGTGTTCTTATATCTTCTAAACTAATATTCCTACAGAAAATTAAGGAAGGTTCTAAGCAAAAAAAATAGAAAAGAAAACTCCATATATTAATAGGGATATAATAAATTTGAGATATCAGGTGATTAATGCCTTATAAGACATTGTTATTGATCCTTGTTCAGATCAACCGTTATTAAAGAAACACTTTTGTTAGCTGTTCTATTTGGAAAAGGCAAACAGAAAAACAAAACAAGGGAATAACAACAAAACAACAAAATCCTTTGTTTTCTTTATTGGTTGAATTATTTCCACCTGCAATTGATTGAAACCATTTTTTTTCCCCTCTTTTACTTCTTTCAGATTCTTTGAACTGGGATGAAAGTCATGACTCTGAATATCTGAAAAAAAAAAAATCATCATAGTTGTTTTTAACCCAGGTTATGCTTTTGAATCACCTGGGAAGCTTTCTTTAAAACACAAATACTCAGAACTTTCTCCTAGAAATTCTGATTTAATTGGCCTAAGTAGGGCTGGGACAAAGGCACACTGTGACACCTCTCCCCAGGTGATTCTAACAGGAAACCAGGGTTGAAAACTACTGTCTTTACAGGAGATAGATTGCCAACTTT
Organism: Oryx dammah; assembly: GCF_014754425.2. NCBI lineage: Eukaryota > Metazoa > Chordata > Mammalia > Artiodactyla > Bovidae > Oryx > Oryx dammah. Next base: position 74,352,755 of record NW_024070212.1, read on the forward strand.
TTTAAAAAGTTAATAAAAATATTTTTACAATAAGAGACAACATATTAAAGAATGCTTTGAACTAAAAAAAAAAAAAAAGTCCCAGGAAAGCATGTTGGCTAATAAAATGAAAAGTTGAGTATGTCACCTTTTTCAATTAACACCTTCTTTGAAGTAAACTACCAACTGAGTAATGAACACATCTCACCCATTCCAGCTAGGAGAGAGCTGATCCTGGCAGCTGGAAGGGCAACATCACTCATATTTCTCATTCTTAATCATTGACTCAAGATAGGAAATGGATTTTCTTTAATTGAAATGTCTGGATAATAATTGAGTCCCTAATTATCAGTAAACTACAGAAAACAATGAGATTTTAAGTCTTGCTTTGCAAACATAGTATATTTTCTGGCTTTTGGAATATGGCCAGGTCATTACTCTTTGTGTTCAAAATATATGTTCTATCTATTGAAAGCTCAGAGTCACAAGAGCATTCTTGATCCATTTTAAAAGGTTCCACTGAGCTCAGTTAAAACATATGAGTAGAGGATAGGGGGTTGTCAATAAATGAGATCTGCTATAAAATCTAAGCACTTGTCACCAATTTTTGCAGATTTTCAAAGGAGAGAAATACATATAATGCTGCACATTTACTGATTATAATTTAGGAGAGTTGGAGCTGAAAGATGTGATTTGCAGGCTGAAAGTTAAGAGCTAAGCTTACTCCAGAAATCAGTTTTGTTCACATGCTTCTCCCCCTCTCTTATTTCCTAAATTCAGTAACTAAATGTTAAGGATTCTCTCTCTCTCTTTCTCTCAGAACTGTTATTAATGTCCTTCATTTCACAGTCTTCCTACAACTGGCAGTATTAAACCCCCAGCATCTCTGCCACCATCCCAGTCCATTTTGTACACTGCCTCTAGGGTTAGCTTTGTAAACACAAATCTGACATAGTACTGCTATCATACAAATGTTTTGGTTCCTTATATCAAACAATATCAATTCTAAAATCACAGCTTTTGCATATATGGTAATGTACCATATAATCTGGGCCCAGATGAATTTCTAATATAACTCTTTCTATTCCATGCAACCTACAGTTATTATATCATAGCCAGCTTCATGATTGTTCAACCTCGGTATTCACACAGGGTCCTATCCTCAGAAAGACTTCTTTGGTTAATGCTCTGTTGTTGCTTTCTTGAAATTCCTAATAATCCTCCTTTCGAACATCTGTTTTATTTTTATTTTTATTTTTTTCGAACATCTGTTTTAATAAGTGAAGTCTAATGGAACAACGGAACATGTGCATGACCAGAGGAGGTATACACACTGCATGTCTGCAGTTCTTTAATGCTGTCTCCACAAATAGCATCTGTGATGCCCCAATGAACACAGAATTCCAGAAAATATATATGCATGTATTTTCTTTAAAAGAATTGTGTCATTTTGGTGATTCCACATATGAGTTAAATATTTGCATTTAAAACTGATATAAAACTATTATTGTGCAATAAGGGCATCCCTGGTGGCTCAATGTTAAGAATCTGCCTTCCAATACAGGAAATGTGGGTTTGATCCCTGGGTTGAGAAGATCCCCTGGAGAAGGAAATGGCAACCCACTCCAGTATTCTTGCCTGGGAAATTCCATGGACAGAGAAGCCTGGCAGGCTACAGTCTGTGAGGTCACAAAAAAGTCAGACACGACTTAACAACTAAGTAACAGCAACAATTGTGCAATATAAAGGTGAATGGAAAAATTCATGATAATATTTAAAATTAAAATTTTTTTTTTTTTTTGTTTAGGAAAATTTAAAAAAAAAAAAAAAAAACACCATGACAAGTCCAGAGAAAGACTGGAAGAAACTTTTAATAGCATTTTTTATTCTTTTTTTTTTAATCAAACAATCCCAGTTTTCATTTTGCAACTGAGCTTTGAAAAGTATGTAGCCAGCTTTGCATCACTTAACTTCTGCTCTTTCTTCAAATACTTTCATTGCACATGCATTCTTCTGCCTACAGTGTTCTTCTAAACCTGAGAATTCCTACTCATCCTTCATAGCCCAACATGAATGTCACCTTCTCTGTGACAATTTTCCTTAAGTCCTTAGGACAAAGTCGGGTACTGCTTTCATACTATTAACTGTGATGCCTTTAAGGCAGGGCCTGGGCACTATTGTAATAACTAGCACATATGTAGGCATTTAGTAAAAAATTCACTGAATGAAATGCCAGTCGAGGAATTAAGTAGTAAAAGGCTTTTTATTCTATGATTTGTCCTAGACTCCTACACTCTTCTAGAGATGACATTGCTTTTGTCACAGGATCACACTGGTTGTCTAATGAAAGTACTTGTAATTTAAAGCAGTTTTCTGCTTACTGAGTCAAGACCCCTTTATCTTTTCCTTTCAAGATGAGAGCATAACTGGTACAGCCAAAGGTGATCTTATTTCCAGCCATTAAACAATGTTAATTTCATGGACTAAAGAGAGAAGAAGCTTATGCAAATGAAAATGATTTTTGCCGGTACACGGTTTATTAATATGAATAGGTTAGCAATTCATGATCCATAGCCTTCCCCAACAGGTATGATTCAGAAGGTCAAGGTTTTTTTTTTTTTTTTTTTTCTGAAAAGAGACCCATATTTAATATGCAGATGACTTCTCAGAGGTAGGCTCAGAACCACTCACATTCCAAATAGTTTCTTCTACTGTACAAAAATCAATGAACTGCAGAGCAAATGTGAAAAGGAAAACTGAATTTCTCTGTGAAATCCCACAGAATTCAGAACAGGCACAAAGATATGACTTACTGAACTTGATCCAACACTTTAACCCATTCAAGTACATGTCAAATATATCTATTATAAAGTAGAACACTTCTGGAATGGAAATGTAATTTTTCATGGTGAAGGGTGCTGATAGTATTTCTGGTCATGCACATGTTCCGTTGTTCCATTAGACTTCACTTATTAAAACAGATGTTCGAAAAAAAAAACTTTAATAGTTTCCATGCATCATTAGTACACATAGGTTATGGATCTTTCATGTTAATATCTGGGCAGAATATAAAATGAAATATATTCATGAAGAACAAAATGAAAGATCACTTAGCTAAAGTAGGTATTTATCATGTCTAGATATACTCATCCTTCTTTGTTTTAAAGCCATTTTTCTTTAGAGAGAATACTCTTAATCAAGTGCCCCTGAAATGCCAGTTTTGTATTGTTTCTGTTAACAGCTGGGTGGAGCAGATTGTCTTTGCTCTAATCTGATGCTCCTTGAAATTAAACCGTAAATGTATAAAATACTGGTTAAGGTACATTTTGAAAACTGCAAAGATTTTTTTTTTTTAATGATAAATGTCTGTAAGTATGTATGGTACATATGGAGATCTACCTTCCTTTTGAACTCAGCCTATCAGAGAGATATTTTAATAAATCAAGAGTACCAGAATAGAACCCAAATATGAGAGTAGGAAGAGAAAAAAAAAGCATAAATGATTTAGTCTATTTTTTTTTTAGCTCTGCTGGAAATCTTTGTCTACCAGTAATAAAAAGATAACAGGTTAAGTAAGGAAATGTAAATTTGGAAAACTCAGCAGTAGCCACAGGACTGGAAAAGATCAGTTTTCATTCCAATCCCAAAGAAGGGCAATGCCAAAGGATGTTCAAATCACTGTACAATTGAACTCATTTCACATACTAGCAAGGTTATGCTCAAAATCTTTAAAGCTAGATTTTAGCAGTAGGTGAATCAAGAACTTCCAGATGTACAACTTGGGTTTTGAAGAGGCGGAAGAACCAGAGATCAAATTGCCAACAATTGTTGGATCATAGAGAAAGCAAGGGAATTCCGAGAAAATATCTACACCTGTTTCGTTGACTACACTAAAGCCTTTGACTGTGTAGATCACAACAAACTGTGGAAAATTCTTAAAGAGATGGGAATATCAGACCACCTTACCTGTCTCCTGAGAAACCTGTATGTGGGTCAAGAAGCAACAGTTAGAACAGGACATGGAACAATGGACTGTTTCAAAATTGGGAAAAGAGTATGTCAAGGTTGTATAGTGTCACACTACTTATTTCCCTTATATGCAGAGTACATCATGTGAAATGCCAGGCTGGATGACTCACAAAGTAGAATCAAGACTTCTGGGAGAAATATCAACAACCTCAGATATGCAGATGATACCACCCTAATGGTAGAAAGTGAAGAGGAACTAAAGACTTTGCCTCTTGATGAGAGTGAAAGAAGAGAGTGAAAAAGCTGGTTTGACACTCAACACTATAAAAACTAAGATCATCACATCCTGTACCATCAGATAATAGCAAATAGAAGGGGGGGGGGAGTGAAAGCCATGACACATTTATTTTCTTGGCCTTCAAAATCACTGTGTATGGTGATCACGAAATTAAAAGATGCTTGCTCCCTGGAAGGAAAGCTATGACAAAGCTAGACAGCATATTAGGAAGCAGAGACATCACTTTGCCAACAAAGGTCCATATAGCCAAGTGTCAGTTGCTCAGTCATGTCCAACTCTTTGCAACCCCATGGACTTTAGCCCCTCAGGCTCCTGTGTCCATGGCATTCTCCAGGCAAGAATACTGGAATGAGTTGCCATTCCCTTCTCCAGAGGAACTTCCTGACCTAGGGATCAAACCTGGGCCTCCCATATTATAGTCAGTTTCTTTACTGTCTAAGCCATAGGGAATCCCCCAACTAGCCAAAGCTATGGCTTTCCAGTAGTCATCAATGGATATGAGAGTTGAACAATAAATAAGTTTGAGTACTGAAGAATTGCTTTTGAATAGTAGTACTGGAAAAGACTTTTGAGAGTCCCTAGGACTGCAAGAGATCAAATCAGTCAATCCTAAAGGAAATCAATCTTGAATATTCATTGGAAGGACTGATGCTGAAGGTGAAGCTCCAATACCTCAGTCACCCGACGTGAAGAGCCAGCTCATCGGAAAAGACCTTGATGCTGGGAAAGATTCAAGGGAAAAGGAGAAAGGGGAGACAGAGGATGAAACTGACTATGAAATTGGATCACTGACTTAATAGACATGAACTTGAGCAGACTCCAGGAGATAGCGGAGGACAGAGGACGCTAACGGGCTGTGGTCCATGGGGTCACAAAGAGTCAGACACAACTTAGCGACTGAGCAAGAAAATGTAAATGACCAAAATACAAACAAGAGCACACCTGATCAATTACAGAATCCTACCAATTCTCCTTTCAAGATAGGTTTTTAAAATCTGTTAGACATCTTACCATCTCTATTTCCAAAACCATAATGAAGGACAACAAAGAATTGGATTCCTTAAAAATCTCCTTAAAAGAGAAGTTACAGCTGAGTCCACAGAAATACCAAGGATTATAAGAGACTACTATGAACAACTGTATGCCAATAAAATGGACAACCTGGAGGAAATGGACAGATTCTTATAAAAGTAATCTCCCAAGACTAAGCCAGGAAGAAACAGAACATATGAACAGATCAATCACAATCACTGAAATTGAAACTGTTATTAAAAAGAAAATCCCAACAAAGTCCAGGATGTGATGGATTCACAGGCAAATTCTATCAAACATTAAGAGAAGAGTTAAAAGTTATTCATCTGAAACTGTCCCAGAAAATCACAGGGGAAGGAAAACATCCAAACTCATTCTATGAGGCCACCATCACCATGATACCCAAATAAGCAAAGATACTACAAAAAAAGGAAAGAAAAGTACAGGCCAATATCACTGATAAACATAGATTAAAAAAAAAAAAATCCTCAACAAAATACTAGTAATCCAAATCCAACAATACACTTAAAAGATCATACACAATGATCAAGTGGAATTCATCCCAGGGATGCAAGGATTTTTCAGTATCTGCAAGTCAATTAATGTGATATACCTCATCAACAAATTGAAGAATAAAAACCATATTATCAATTCAATAAATGCAGAAAAAGCTTTTGACAAAATTCACACCCATTTATGATAAAAACTCTCCAGAAAGTGGGCATAGAGGGAACACCATTCAACATAATAAAGGCTATTTATGACAAACCTACAGCTAACATCACACTCAACAGTGAAACCTGAAAACATTTCCTCTAAGATCAGGAACAAAATAAGAATGTCCACACTCACCACTTTTATTCAACATTATTTTAGAAGTCCTGTATACAGCAATCAGAGAAGAAAAACAGGTAAAGGGAAATCAAATTGTAAAAGAAGAAATTAAACTGTCACTATTTGCAGATGACATGATACTATAAATAGAAGATCCTAAAGATGTTACCAGAAAACTATTAGATCTCATCAATAAATTTGGTAAAGTTGCAGGTTACAAAATTAATACACAGAAATCTGTTGCTTTTCTATACACTAACAATGAAAGATCAGAAAGAGAAATTCATGAAATAATTCCATTTAACATTGAATCAAAAAGAATAAAACACCAGGAATAAGCCTACCTAACAAAAGACCTATAAGATGCTAATGAAAGAAATCAAAGAGGAAACAAGCAACAGGAAAGATACACCATGTTTGTGGACTGGAATAATCAATATTTCAAAATGACTACACTACCCAAGGCAATCTAAAGATTCAGTACAATCCCTATCAAATCACAATGGTATTTTTCACAGATCTGAAACAAAAAAGTCTTAAATTTATATGGAGACAGAAAAGATCCTGAACAGCTAAAACAACTTGATGAAGAAAAATAAAGCTGGAAGAATCAGGCTTTCTGACTTCAGACTATACTATAAAGCTACAGTCACCAAAAGAGTATAGTACTGACACAAAAATAGATCAATGGAACAGGATAGAAAACCCAGAAATAAACCCATGCATCTATGGTCAATTAATTTATAACGAAGAAGGCAAGACTATACAATGTTGGAAAGAGGGTCTCTAAAATGAACAGTGCAGGAGAGACTGGACATGTAAAAAATAAAATAAAGTTAGATCATTCTTTAACACCATACACAAAAATAAACTCAAAATGGATTACAAACCTAAATGTGAGACTGGATACTATAAAAAAAAAAAAAAAATTCCAAGAGGTGATCATGTCACTGTGACATAAATCATGGCAATATATTTTTCAATCCATCTCCCAGAATAATGAAAATAAAAGCAAACATAAACAAATGGAGCCTACTTAAATTCCAAAGCTTTTGCATAGCAAAGGAATCAATAAACAAAATGAAAAGACAGCACAGAGATTTGGAGAAAATATTTGCAAATGATGAGACTGACAAGAGACTAGTTTACAAAATTTACAAACCAGCTCATGGTGCTCAACAGCATCAAAACAAAACAACAAACAGGAGACCTAAATAGACATTTCTCCAAAGAAGACACACAGATGGCCAAAAGGTGCATGAAAAGATGTAAAACATTGCTGATAGAGAAATGCAAATCAAAACTACAGTGAGATATCACCTCACACCAGTCAGAATGGCCATCATCAAAAATCCGTAAACAATGCTGGAGAGAGTGTGGAGAGAAGGGAACCCTCCTACACCGTGGGGATGTAAACTGGTACAGCCACTCTGGAGAACAGTATGGAGGTTCCTTAAAAACAGAGCTAACATATGACCCCGTAATCCCACTTCTGGGCATATATATGGAGAAAAACATTATCCAAAAGGAAGCTTGCACCCCAGCATTCATTATAGCACTGTTTACAATAGCCAAGATATGGAAGCTATCTAAATGTTCACAGACTGAGGAACGTATAAAGAAGATGTTGTACATACGTACAGTGGAATATTACTCAGCCATTATAAAGAATGAATCTCGGGATTGAGGCCATTTGTAGCAACACGGGTGGACCTAGAGATTGTCATAAGCCAGGCAGAGAAGGAGAAATATCCTATGACAACCCTTATATGTGGAGTCTAAAAAGAAACGATACAAATGAACTTATTTACAAAATAGAAAGACTCACAGACTTAGAAAATGAACTTACGGTTGCCAGCAGGGGGAAGAATGGGAGGAAGGGATAATTAGGGAGTTTCAGATGGACATGTACATATTGCTATATTTAAAATGGATAACCATAAGGACCTACTGCATAGCACAGGAATGTCTGCTCAACGTTATGTGGCAGCTTGGATGGGAGGGGAGTTTGGGACAGAATAAATACATGCATATGAATGGCTGAATCCCTTTCCTCTTAACCTGAAACTATCACAATACTGTTAATCAACCACACCTCAGTAAAAAATTAAAACTTTAAAAAAATTCTCCTTAACAATCATACCTCAAGATAGCCTTCTTCCAGCTTTCCACACTACAAATTATCACATTTAGAAGTAATTTTGACCAATTGCCTGCAAAGCTTAAATCTCTGCAATGACGTTCCATTGCTCTAAAATCCCAAACTCTAGTCCTGGTTTACGAGTCCTCCGGGCTCATAGAACTGCTTCTATATCAAGGCTGAACTTCTTCAACTTCTCAGTCTCAACTTTGTTATCTAAAATTTAATCACCTGAACTTTGACTCCAAACCATCATTCTCTCCATTGTGGTCTGGCTAACTCCTACTGAAGAGACAACTAGCCCTAAAAAATGATGACAGTACAGAGAACTTCCTGCCCTCCAGGAATAGATTCTCAGGTTATGTATGCTTTATCACCTTATATTTTTTCTTTCCTAATGCTTATCCCAATTAGTATGAATTTATTTCATCCTAATTGTTATAAGGACATAGCACAATGTTTGTTCAGCATCAATATTTTCTACTTTTTTAAGATCTGTGAGAGTAGGAATATAACTGCCTTATATAGCTCTCTATAGCTACTATCAATAGTTTAATAGTATTAGATAAATAATAGGTGCTTGGTTTCCGCTAAGCGAATTGGAACACAGTTTACAAATGCTGGTTGGGCTCTTCTAAAGAGGCTATGAAAGCCAAGCCAGAGATTTTGGACTTGATTCTGTAGGGAATGGAAAGCAAGTGAATGTATTTGAGCAAGGAAATAGCAAAATAAAAACAATTGTTTAGAAACAGTGATCTAATAGCTTTCTGGAGAATGGTCCCAGATAAAAGGCTACTACAGAACTCTAGTTAAGACTAAGTAACTTATAACCTAAACATATTGTAGAGAAGATGGACAGTGAGAATAAAAAGAAATGGAAAGATGTCATTCCATTTTTTTCCCCATAAATTACTTGGGTGTAGTCATTTTATTTCATTAGGCAACCTCTTTTTATTCTGTGACTGTAACAGGAGGATTGTAATAGGGTACACAGATTGCAATAGGGAAGAACAAATCTGACTCCATACTAGATCTTCTCTGTTCACATGCTTAGTCATGCTGGCTCTGTAAGTTTTGTAAAAGAATGTTGCCTATAGCCTGATATACACAAGACAGCCTATTCTCAGGACTCTGTGAACTTTAGAGTCCACTCAAATAGAGATAACAAAGTTGTAGCACAGAGAATAGTATTTGTTTTGTCGGAGATTTACAGGAACATCGTGATCCAACCTATGTGGACAAGAACATGGGATTTCAACACCAAGAAGTTTGTAACAACTAACCAGGTACCTCCCTCACAAAGCGCTTTGCTGAAACCCTCAAGGAGTTTGGGGTTTTTAGGGCACGAGCCACCGGTCTCCTTGCATGACCCTGCAATAAACCTTCCTCTGCTTCAGTCTCCAATGTTTTGGCCTGTTTGGTCTTACTGTGTGTTGGGCACATGCCTTACACCAATAATAGGATTGTGGCACTGCCACCAGAGCTCAGGTATCTAAGTGGTGGCCAAGGCTCAGGTTTTTAATGAGACCGGTCCAGAAACATACATGGCAGAGGCCTGAAAGCAACACATTTCATTACCCTCTTTGAGTGTCCCTCTTTTCTTATTTTTTTCCTCTATTTTTTATGTCTAACATATAGATATACATGCATATCACTATATCTAGACTTATATCTATATCTATCTGTTACATCATAGTCATATTCTTCCACATGCTCTACATTTCCAATCAGTAATCGGACCCGCCACACAGATAGCTTCTGCTCCTCATAAACCAATGATCCTCAAATATTTTCCTATATTCTCCTGATTGTCAGACCTAAATATTCAACATCATACTAAACATCCCTGTTCAGATGTCCCACCGATCACTCTTAACTCAGTATGTCCTGAGCTGTATTCATTAGCTTTATTGGATGTGAGAAGAGTAGAGACAGTGAAATATTATTATTTGTGGTTAATGTATCCATGAAAATTCTTTGTATATAATATTTAGCAGTGAGTATTCTTTTAGCTATATACTGATGAGAAAACAAGAAGGCATAAAGATAGGATAACACACTCCATATCAAACTCTACCCATGAGCAGAGACAAGCACTTTGCCCTAAAGGAGAGAAGTCAGTAAAAAGTAAAAAATCATAGCATTTGTTTTAAAATACTAATTGAAAAAAATGCCAACATTCCTTCTGAACTAAATATATAAAAGGCTATAGTTAAAAAGCCTAAAAGCATTCCCTAAAATGAATCCATTTTTAATGTAATTTTAAAAGCCTGTGTTATTCTTAAATAGTGTGCAAATGGAAACCTCAATTTTCTTTATTTATTAATGAATTCAAAATATTCCAAGTGGCTGTTCTTGCTGTTGAAAGGTGCTAGATGGCCAGGTGCTGATCCATGGTTAATTAAACAAAAAGAAACTGTTTTTCAAAAAGCGGTATGGAACTCTGTGAGAATAGCTCTGCCTTTCAAGCATTCCATCTGTCAACCTCAAAAATAAAATATCCAGCTATTTTACCAGCAAACCTCAGGAATAGCAAGAGAGTTGGAAATCTGGACAGCCAATCTATGGTAAATCATAGCAGGGTAAATTGGGGAGGGTTGTTTTGGATAAAAGTTTATCAGAGAAGAACCAGAGTTTGAGGTTGTGGCAGCTTCCTGTTGGCTGCAAGTGGTGGTTAGTGCACTGTTGTCGAGGAAGAGTGGAGGGGTGTGGATTAAGCTCAGGATATGAAATTCCCATAAGAAAACCACTCTCCCCACTAGAAATAGCATTCTAAATCATCAAGGACAGGAAATTAAGAAGAGAATTTTGTGTAAGCAATTTTACACAAACAGATCTTGTTGAAATAATTCTTGTCTTCCTTCTTGCTGCTAGCTATGCAGACTACAAAAAGTCTCATGTGCGTAAAAACCTCCCATCAGGGATTCCTGACTCCATTTTAAATAGAGTTTTCCTTTATTTTCAGATATCTTCTCAAATATTTGTATTTCTCTGACTGATTCAATCAAATGGTGCATCTGTGTGCATGGCAATTTGTTTGTCCATTTTGTTCCCTGTTTTTAAAAGTCCAAACTTATATACAACATCTGTATCTTTTTCATGCTATGTTACTTCTACAGAGCTCGTACAATGTGATTAACACGCACAAGCAGTGCAATTTGGCTTCTGCATGGCATAAATCAGACACTCGATACACGCTTGTCAAATGAGTGAAGCACTCCACTTTAACTGCTATCTCTAAGTGATCAGTTGACTCCATACAGAAGAAGCCATTGACTTCTTTTTATTCCTTAATATTTATCTTTGTTTCTATTTGCCATCTTCCCAGCCACCTGGTCCAAATTTATCTGGACAGAAATCTCACGTTTGCCTACATCTCTAGGTCTATTTATGGCATTTCTGCTGCCTGGAATGCCACTGGGCCACATCCCTGTCACTCTGCCTGGTGGAAAATTCACCCATCATCAAAGTGTCACTCCGAATACTTTCAACATTTAAATGAAGCCCTCCCTGTTCACTCTAGCTAATGATACTGTCCTGCCTTCTCCAAACGTATATTTCATTTGCATCACTCACATGGTACTGTTCTCTTTCTACCTGGCATTTTAACTTTCTAGAGCTTATCATTCCATCTAAAATACTAAAAATTTTAAAGACAGCATCCGTATCGAAGAAAATATTTTCGATTGTCCTTTAGGTCTCTTAAGTTATAGTTCATATACAATTTTAAGCTTGACATGAAGGAACAAGAAGTTAGAAAATACAAAAAGCAAATGCACATCTCCCTAAACTATAGTTCCCTGGGACCATTTATATGAGAGCAAATAATTCTTGTGTCCTTGAGGACATTAGCATAATGCAGATCAGTGGAATAATTGATGTGTATAAAATACACCCTGAATCCTAAATAAATAATGTGTTAATTACTTATTAATAATATCTTATTTATTATGCAGCTATAATGATTTAATAAATTTACCAGAAGAGTTAACTTTTAATAAATTATTAATAACTATATTACCAATATATTATTCATTATTAAGTGATAATGGTTGAACAAATTTTCTAAGAGATTTAACATTTACAAACATTTTTACATCTACTATAAAACTTAATCTTCACAATAAGACCAAATGATAGAAAATGTTAAATCTACCAGATTTTACAGAAGGAAATGCTGAAAGTCAATGGATTCAGTAAGATGTCCTAAGGTCACACAGTTAAAAAGTAGAAAAATCAGGGTCTAAATTTTAGTGTTCTAATTTCAGTGAGCAAAACAGACATAGTCTGCACTTTCTGCTTGATGAGGCACTGAGAAGCTAGAAACAAAAATAAGTGAACAAGGAGTATTTTTTTGATGGAGACTAACGGTAGGCAGAGAGCAGAACATTTTGAGATAAAGTGATCAGGGAAGACATCATGGAAAGCATTATTTTTAAGCTAAGGATTGAAGGATGAGCCAGACATTAAAGGAAACAAACAAAAACAGTGGAAGAGCACTGAAGTATAGAAACAGGTTTGTGCAAAGGCCTTAAAATAAATGCATGACTTATCACAACATAAAACATCCTTCATGAAGTGGCTCCCAAGTATGAATTATGCACCAACTACTCCATGCCTTCCACCATTCATACCAGAAGAAAACCCCAAACATTTTGTGAACTACATATTCTTTCATACTTTTGCATATGTTTTCTCTTCTACCTGAAATATCTTTTCCTGGAATCTCTACACAGAAGAAAAATATATTTAATCTGAAAATTTTTTCTCAGGTGGTAGTAATTCTCTCACAGTTTCTCTATCCCTACTCCAGTTTAGCTAAATGATCCTCTCCCATATATTTTAACATTACTCTCATTTTTATTCACAATTTCAATAAAGAATGATTTATATAACATAACATCACCTGTTGAGTTATGCAAGCAACATCACAATCTAATTTTAGAATATTTGCATCACTCAAGAAATAAAATGTACAGTGCTTCCCTATTCTTTTCTTCAGCTCTGGGCAACTGCTAATTTACTTTCTAACTCTATAAGATTTGTCTTTTCTGGACATTCTACATAAATGGAACCATACAATATGTGTTCTTCCATGTTTGATTTCTTTCACTTGGCATAACATCGTTTTTGAGATTCATCTGAGATATAGCATGTTCATTATTTTTATTGATAACTTTACATTGAATGGAAACACCAAAACTTATACATTCACCAGCTGATAGACATTTAGACTAACCTACTTTTATCTATTGTGAATGATGCTGCCATGAACAAACATTCACATAAGATTATTTGCAAGGACATATGTTTTCTTCATTTTCCCTAGGTAGATATCCAGGAGTAGTACTGCTGAATCACATAATATTCCACCTTCCTTTCACTTCCATGCTTCCATGCATCCTTCTCGCAGCATGCACAGCATTCTTTAATCGTTGATTTATTTGTCTTTGCTTTTACATATCTATCTCCCCCTATTGGGCTATGAGCATCATTACAGCAGGCAGCATGGCAACAATTTCTTTAGCAGTTATAGGTACATAGTAGGATTCATAAACTTCCTAAAATCTGATCCCAGATCCTCTTCTTAAAGATGGGAGCATTCATGTTCACAGCTGCAGAGGGTGCTTGCCTGCTGAGGCTCACAAATGAGCTTCTCCCCAAGAACTGCCGTTTGCCAAGAAGCTGGTTTGCACAAGGGTATTTTCCTTTCCTATAGGCCTCCCAGATCCAAGTATTGATCTGGGTAAGGATACAAGGACTTGGCTTCTTACTTCTTTTCAGGACATCTCTTAAAGGCATTCTAGCTCCACAGCATCTTATGGGACTGGCTGGGACCACTGTTGCTTCTCTACCCAGGTCTCACCTTCTTTTTGCCCAATCCTGCTTTCCCTGTCTTCTCCCCATGTAAGTAGAGAAACACAAAATTTTGCTGGGAGCACTCCTCAATAAACCTTCTGTAAACAAGCATCAGTCCTAGAATCTGGTTCCTGGGGAACCTGACTGGCCATTTATATAGGGAATTCAAACAAGGAAGTCAGCTCTCAAGGAGATAATAATCTTCAATAACCCCCTTTTTTTTTCCCACAGGCACTTAGTCCAACAATTGTTTATGATATAGCTGTAACTGACATATAATTCAGGTCCCACCTGACCCTTGACAATGAGTTAAGATCAGTGTAAGCCCATTCTCATTCCATGTCACTGGAAAATCAAAAGCCTTGATTTTTTTTTTAAGAATTATTGAGGAAAAGGAATGGTAAGATTCTTAGGATTGCACTAACTGTTTGATTTGTTTTACACTTTTTATTGTGCTACCTATCTTTATTTTGAATTATATTACTCCAGATAAAAGATTTCTATCAATTTTTATAAAAGCCCATTCATTGATGACTTGAGTTGACTGTTGAATATCCAAGGACATCAAGAAAGTGTTGACACATTAGTGAAGGACATATTGTCAATTACATATTAGATTTCCCTGGGGTTAAATTTTCCTTTGGCCTTCCCATCAGGGTATTTTTTTTTTTTATACCATGGCCACTTCACCCTCAGGACTATGTCACCATCATGCCATTTTCCTGGAATTTGTTTTCCCACTCTTCCCCAGTCCCCATCACTCACTTTTCCTTCTTTCTTCTTCTATTCCTCTCTCAGGAGCACATTCCTCCCATTTTCTTATGCAGTCAGTAAGGCTCTCTGCTGTATTTATACTCATATACTCAGTGTCTCTTTTGTATATGAAATGGCTTTCAAGACTTTCTCTTAAACAACAAGTTATCTCCTAAAAATAATTCAGGCTCCAGCCATTAAGATATTTTCCATCTTCACTACATAGAGATGCATTAATTCATTCTGAGAGAACACTAATACATTTATTACTTAATATTTTGAGTAAGTAACTATGCAATCTTTCTAACTTCTATAATTTTGTCACAATACAGAACCAGGACACATGATCTAAAAAGTTTTATTATGTTTTGGATAAAAGCACTGTATCAGGGTCTACAGGACTATTTGCAGGTTCAAAAATTCACCATGAGGAGTCAAAGGGTTCATGGTTATGGTACACTCACGGTTATGGTACACTCACAGTTATGGTACACTCATGGTTATGGTTTATTACAGTGAAAGGATACTGATAAAATAAGAAAAGAGAAAAGCCACATGGAGTGGAGTCAGGGAGAAGTCAGGGAGAAGCCAGGGACAAGCTTATGAGTGTTGCCTTCTAGAAGTCACACCAAGTTACACCTAATTCTCCCAGCAAGGGTGCATGGCAATACAACAGTGTTGCCAACCAAGGAAGCTCACCCTAGCCTTGAGTCCAGGGTTTTCATGGGGGGTTGGTTTAGTCAGGAACATAGGTAGGTAGCACATGTACAAGTAACTAGCTTGGCTACTCAGACTCCAGGACCCCGAAACCAAAACAGATGTCCATAGTAAACCACATTGTGAAACTCTAATCACACTGTTGCAGCGGGCCCCAAGGTCTGCTCACACATACAAAAACACTCACCAGGCAGACATTTCTAGGGTTCAGAGCTCTCAGCTCCCACAGGCCAGCCAAGGCTCAGTCCTAAAAACAAGCTTTTCTTGGGATTGTGTAGGATTTTAACCTTCTAAGTTAATCCTTTCCAATACTATGGTGACTTAGCATATAATTGCAGGTTCTAGAATCCTAATCATTTCATTCACTCATCCAGGCATTAAAATAGGAAAGTAACTCAGAAAGTCATCTAAAGCCACCCATATAGTATGTATCAGTATTAACTAAAGTCCACCAAGACCCCAAACTCAGAAATTCACTGGTTAGATTTGCTCCTTATCTGCAGACAATCATACATTCTACAGCCTTCCTGATGGGGGTACAGAACTAGGCCCTGTACCCTCCTTGGAAGAGAGATTAGATGGAATCCCAGCTGACCCTACTGTGTATCTACTATAGTCTTTTCTACCTGGCCCTGTCCATTGTTTTGTCCCTTTGTGTCCATTGCAGATAATGCCAATAGCATCAGTGAAAATATTGAATCTTTAAAGGTTGGGGAAGAGTAAGGAGGTAAACCAACACACTTTTCAGAGACACTGCTGTTTGTCTAGAACACTAAGAAATAAGGTCAGTATCTCCTTCACAGTCCACAGAATTTGCTGGGACTGTAAACTGGGAATCTGTCTATACTCACTGCTCCTGTGCAAAGCAGGTTAATAGAACTGAGCCATTGAAATATAGGGCAGGGGAAAAAGCAAGCAGAAAGTGCTTCTACTGCTATTACTAATATACCCACCACTCTCCCAGGGCCTCCTCTGGTGACTTCTATCCTCACCCTGGTCTTTTTTGCTTGCCTCTCTCCCTCCATCACTTTCCTCCTTCCCTTTGACTCACTGCTCTTTCTCCTTGCATCCTTTACGTACATTCTTTAAATATTTACTAAACTCTACTCTGTTTCAAGAACTATGCTATACACTAAGAATCCAGTTATAAATGAGATCAACATAGTAACTCCCTTCATGAAACTCACTGCCTAGCAGAAATGAGCTTTCAAGTATAGAGGCTGCAGTGGCCAGCTACTCTCCACATCCAGAAACCTACTTTGCCTTCAGTCTTGTCTCTGATTACCCACCATCACCTCCTTCTTTGTATTCAGCACCACAGCCATGCTAAACAAGAATATTGACTTGAGACCTCACACATGTGCTTTCTTGCTCTGAGCTTTGCATTCTGCATCTTCTGTTGTAATATCCTTTTTACCTAGACCCTTGCACTAGATCTAGTTTCTTCTATTAATCCTTCAGGTTTCCTCTTAGCACTGACTCAGGGAAGCCTTCTCTGACTGTCTCCTGAGATCAATATTATTCAGTACTTTTGAAACGCATTCATGTTGACATGTGGAAGCCACAGGCTTTGCAGCTATCATTTCAGGCTCCATGGCTGAGCCACACAGGGAAACCTTTTTTCTGACACATCAGATACACCCACAGGAAGTCATTCCTTTGAATTCTTCTAATTGTAGGATACACTTGAGTAATTCCTGCAGTAAACAACTGCTCTCTCAGGAATTAGGAAAATGTAAAACAAACAAAGAGCCAACACTTCACTTCGCTACTCTAGGGGTTTCTCTTTTTATTAATTGTTTGCCCCATTTTTCTTTCACTCAACACACAATCATTGTTTATCTCTGTAGTGCCCCCACATGCAAGTGTTCTCTTCTCAGTTCAGTTCAGTCGCTCAGCTGTGTCCGACTCTTTGTAACCCCATTAACTGCAGCACGCCAGGCCTCCCTGTCCATTACCAACTCCCAGAGTTCACTCAGACTCATGTTCATCGAGTCTGTGATGCCATCCAGCCATCTCATTCTCTGTCATCCCCTTCTCCTCCTGCCCCCAATCCCTCCCATCATCAGAGTCTTTTCCAGTGAGTCAACTCCTTGCATGAGGTGGCCAAAGTACTGGAGTCTCAGCTTTAGCATCATTCCTTCCAAAGAAATCCCAGGGTTGATCTCCTTCAGAATGGACTGGTTGGATCTCCTTGCAGTCCAAGGGACTCTCAAGAGTCTCCTCCAACACCACAGTTCAAAAGCATCAATTCTTTGGCCCTCAGCTTTCTTCACAGTCCAACTCTTACATCCATACATGACCACAGGAAAAACCATAGCCTTGACTAGATGGACTTTTGTTGGCAAAGTAATGTCTCTGTTTTTCAATATGCTACCTAGGTTGGTCATAACTTTCCTTCCAAGGAATAAGCATCTTTTAATTTTATGGCTCCAGTCACCATCTGCAGTGATTTTGGAGCCCCCCCCAAAATAAAGTCTGACAAGTCTGACACTGTTTCCACTGTTTCCCCATCTATTTCCCATGAAGTGATGGGACCAGATGCCATGATCTTCATTTTCTGAATGTTGAGCTTTAAGCCAACATTTTCACTCTCCTCTTTCACTTTCATCAAGAGGCTTTTTAGTTCCTCTTCACTTTCTGCCATAAGGGTGGTGTCATCTGCATATCTGAGGTGAAGTGAGAACCCCATGAACAGTTCTCTTCTCAGGGAGTCTCAAAAAGTAAGTCTCTTTGTTGGCCACTGGATGGGTGTCCTATGTTCCTGCAGTAACAAATTATCATAAGCTTAGTAGCTTAAAACAACACAATCTGTTTTTTATGTTTATGGATATCACAAGTCTGAAATAGGTCTCACTGGGTTAAAACCAAGGTGCTGGCACTACTGTCTTCCTCTGAAGGGGAGAATTCACTTCTGTACTTTTGCCGGCTTCTAGAGAATACCCGAATTTCCTGATTCACAGCCCCTCCTCCATTTTCAAACCCAGCTCTTCAAATGTCTCCTCACTCTCCCTCTCTCCCCTCTGTCTCTCTCTCAATATTACTTTCATTGATATATTACCTTCCCCCTTATTGAGGATCCTGTGATTATATTGGGTCCACCTGGATAGTTTAGAAAAATCTCCCTATCTTTACATTCTTAATCAGATCTGCCAGCTCTCTTTTACTGTATAAATAACATATTCATACATTCTGGGTGTTAGGACATGGATATTTTGAGGGACTATTGTTCTGTCTAGCATAGCCATAAATGGCTTCCTCTGTAGCCATTAGAGACATTCTTTCTATTTGGCACTATAAAGTGTTTTAAAATACTGTATTCTGTTCCCTTACTGTATTGAGCAATGATGTGAACTGGTCTTGTCATGACCATATTGTGTTAGTCTTGGATTTTTTTGTTTCCTGTTGTTCTTTTTTATCTACCTCCTCGGCCTTTCTACTAACACTACTGTATATAACCCACTGCTGGGAGGTTGGCTCTGCGTTTCCACATATATTGCTCATGCTGATGTGGGAGGTGAGGGGAACTTCTCTACCAGTCTTGAAACAAATGTATTATGCTAGAAAGTAGGGCTGCCTTATTCTTTTGGTTTCCTTGAATACTAGTAATATTATAACATGTCTATATTGAAAAGCAGAGACATTACTTTGCCAATAAAGGTCCGTCTAGTCAAGGCTATGGTTTTTCCAGCAGTCATGTATGGATGTGAGAGTTGGACTGTGAAGAAGGCTGAGCGTTGAAGAATGGATGCTTTTGAACTGTGATGTTGGAGAAGACTCTTGAGAGTCCCTTGGACTGCAAGAGGATCCAACCAGTCCATTCTGAAGGAGATCAGCCCTGGGATTTCTTTGGAGGGAATGATGCTGAAGCTGAGACTCCAGTACTTTGGCCACCTCATGCGAAGAGTTGACTCATTGGAAAAGACTCTGATGCTGGGAGGGATTGGGGGCAGGAGGAGAAGGGGACGACAGATGAGATGGCTGGATGGCATCACTGACTTGAAGGACATGAGTTTGGGTGAACTCCGGGAGTTGGTGATGGACAGGGAGGCCTGGTGTGCTGCAGTTCATGGGGTCGCAAAGAGTCAGACATGACTGAACGACTGAACTGAACTGAACTGACTTATTCTACATTTGTAATCCAGGGATTCAGGCTTAATTTTTAATCCTGGCTGTGCCACAGACATACTGTGTGACTTTCACTCAATGAATTACTCTTCCTATGACTTAGTTTTCCTCATTTGGATAATAACAGATTTACATAATAATATCCACATTATTGAAGGCAAAAGGAGAAGAGGGCAGCAGAGGATGAGATGGTTAGATAGCATCATTGATTCAGTGAACACGAATTTGAGAAAATTTCAGGAGATAGTGATGGAAAGGGGAGCCTGGCATGCTGCAGTCCATAGGGTCACAAAGATTTGGGTACAACTTAGCAGTTGGACAATAGCAATCCACATTGTTGATTTCTTATAGAAATTGATTGAGGTAATGCTTGGAATGCCCCCGTGCAGGCTACATATAGTAGAGACTGTAGGATTTCTATATATTGTTTTCATATGATATCCACATGAAAGAAAACATGGGAAGTGAGATGAGGTAAGGTTATAAAAAGACTTGAATGACCAGATAAGGAGGTAATGTGGTCCCTGGAATCAAACTTTAAGCCTTTCCTCAGGTAGCGCTTATCCCCAGATCCTTGGAGCGCTACTCTTGAAGAATCTTTCCCCTTCTTTCCCTAAACTTTTTCCCAAACCTCATTTCAAACTAGAAGTTCTTATGAACAGTTGGAAGATTGATTGGTTGTCTCAAACAACCCCTTCTGAAACCACTATTCATGGACATATGCTTTCTACAATCTACAGGAAGTCCTGATAATTTCCTCCTCTTGAATAATGTCAATCATTTTGACCTAAATAGATTCTTAGTTTTCCAGATAACTAATAACTCCTAGCCCTATAGTAGCCCCTTATCCTGATCAATGAAACAATTCAATGTACACTCAGGTGCTAACACTATTTATTTATTTATTTAATCATTCATTCAAATATTAGGGTTTCCCTTGTGACTCAGCTGGTAAAGAAACTGCCTGCAATATGGGAGACCTGGGTTTGATCCCTGTGTTCAAGAGGATCCCCTGGAGAAGGGAAAGGCTACCTACTCCAGCATTCTGGCCTGGAGAATTCCATGGACTGTATAGACATGGGGTTACAAAAAGCCATGACGTGATCGAGTGACTTTCACTTTCAAATAGTAAACTAATATAAAAATAATTTTGCAAGGATACCTCCCAATCCTAACACAAACACCACTTCCAAAGGTTTAAAAGCTACAGCAATAAATCAAGGAATTTCCACAGGACATTGGTGTCTCCTTTTTGTGGATTCTTCATAGCTTTAAGCTCTAATACAATCGATTTGTAAGTGAAAACAAGATTTTAGCAACTGCCAACTCATCTTGGCATTTGAAAAATCAAGTTGTGTTCCGATGTTTGCTTCATAAATTACAACCAACAATAAAGATTCTGGAATCAGGCCTTAAGTGGCAATTTTGTTGATGATGCATGATGCAGAACAGAATGCATTTTGCTTGGCTACACGGTGCTGTCTTTGCAGGGCTGGCAGCAGTAGAACATTTTCTGTGTAGGCTGTTAGCTAAGGTTTGTGAAAGGCCACCAATTATATACCTTCTAAGCCAAAGAGATGCTTTTCATAGCTATTTATACACTTCGATCCTAAATGGCCAGAATTCCAGGGGTTATCAAGGACAACGTGATCTTAAACAAAAGTAATAAACCCTTCTTTCCTTCCAATTTACACAGAAAACTTGTATGAGACCAGATCAGATGCAATTATTTTGGTGAACTTTGGGGAAAGGAGTTAATTTATCATTGTCAAACGAGCAATCTAAAGCAGAGAGACACCCAACAAATTGCTCAAGTTCACGCAGGTAACCATGGAATTGAGACCAGGACTCGTGATTCCTGATCCAGTCCTTCTTTTCTAGCTATGTGACCTCTGACTTCAGATGTCATTGTTCATTTTTCATTTGTAAGGACCTTAACCTGAGCTTCCATCTCTGCACGTTAAGACCCCATTTTGCTCCTTTACACTGACACACTTCCCCAAAGGTAATCATATTCATATTTTTATTTCTTCATTCCATTGTTGAATACTGTAATCTGACTGCCATATTTTCCCATCCCAGTGAAAATTAGCTTCTAAGGGCCTCCAAATAGTTCCTGTTGTAGGAGTAGTTTTAATCACTCTCAGTTGTTTCCGACTCTTTGCAGCCCCATGGACTGTAGCCCACCAGGCTCCTCTGTCCATGGGTTCTCCAGGCAAGAATACTGGAGTGTGTTACCTTCCTTTCTCCAGGGGATCTTCCTGACCCAGGGATCAAACCCAGATCTCCAGCATTGCAGGCAGATTCTTTACCATCTGAGCCACCAGGGAAGCCCATCAGCATTGTAACTGAGAACTAAAAACTAGAAAACATGGATTTACTGGAACTTTTCTTCTCCTTAAAAAACAGGTATCATTGATTAGAGATGAGAAACTTCTGTTTTGTTTTACATTGGTGACCCCTACCCCTTCCTAAAAAAAAAAAAAAAAGTCAGTAGAAATCCATAAACAAAACAAGAACTATATTTAGGTTTAAAATTTGATACTGGAAGTAACAGGAGATTTACAGGGGCACCTCACCTTGGCTAACCTGAGTATCATAACAACTAAATATACAACTGGTGCTGATTCTTACATAGCCAAATTATATAGATCTGAGAATCAATTGCTTTAAATTTTGTTTCCTATCCCAATAATTCTGAACTCTGGTGGCCTGCAGCTTTTTTGTTCCCAAGAGAATGACACATTCAATTAGGTACAATGTAATTCTTACTGCAGTTCAGATTGCCATGTGGACTTTTCTAGCTTCTTGGGCCACAGATGGTACTACAGAGAAATAGGACCAGTATTGGCCAAATTGTTAATGCTAAGTCTAAAGAGGTCGTCGGCTTCTACTATATTCAGTGCTTGCAGAGAGTATGGATAGACCCCTAGAACTTGGAGGCTACCTGAGTAATTCTTTGTATCGTCACATCCAAGGGAGAGGTTAATGGAAAATGACCTCAATTTCACATTGGCAAGACTACCGAGGACTCAAACTCTACAAGAGTGAAGATCATATTTCCTAAAGTAGAATCCCTGTCTAGTTGAGGTGTTGTTCTGAAGATTAAAGGAATGCATCATGTGTGGAAATGAAATACCCTGGTCTCCTATAGCTTCTTTGTTTTAAACACAGAATAATTAAAGCAATCAATACTAGCTTAATCTTATCTTTTTCCATTATTATATATTTGGTCTATTACTGGTATTGATAGCTACCATTCGGTTTATAGGTTGTAAAATGGTGAGGAGTTTAGTTGGAAGTATGATAGTACACACTAAAGCTTAATGCATGAATGTTGGATCATGTGAAATGACAGTGTCTGCAAAACTATTAGGAAGAAAGACAGTTCAAAATATTTTTTAGCCGCCTTAATTTGCAAAGTTAATATTATATTGATATCCTATTTAACCAGATAAGAAAACCAGATAGTACTACAGAGACTGTAATATAGATGGCAAAGTGATATGTTGGTACAGTTCTGGCCATAACTAAAGACTGCACCTGTTTGAAGGGAATTGGGAAATTGGAAGTGGGTGGGGAGGAATGGAGCACCATGACTATCTAGTTTCTCCTCTTGAAATGTCTTATCTGTATTTATTTGCACGTAATTTACTCATAAATCCCTTTAAGTCAGGTCTTGTATCCTGAACTTCTTAAGTATTCATAGTCTAAGCAAGTTGTCACTAAACTGAATTACAATTCAGAATAGACAGAAGGCTTATCCTAGTAAGGATCCTCTACTGTCTTCATTCGAGGCAAAAGTCTAGTATCCTAGCTTGGTACCTTGATTTCTTATTGACTTAATTGTAAATTTAATTGTTTTAGGAGAAAGATGGCAATCGAGATATTTTGACATGTATGTTTGGAGTCTGCTTCTTGATTCATGAATCTCAAAGAGGGGAAGGAGTAAATTAAACTTGGATTTGAACAACAAAGGAATTAAGAAACTCTTCAAGCGATATAACCTGCAACCTAGATATCTGTTTATTAATCCCACATGTTGAATTAATATATATCATCCAGGCATATTGATGAATGTCCTGTTTCCCAAAAACATGAGTACTTTAGGACTTCATGTATTTAATTGTCTTCCTCTATTCATCCTATGGAGAAGGCACTGGCACCCCACTCCAGTACTCTTGCCTGGAAAATCCCATGGATGGAGGAGCCTGATAGGCTGCAGTCCATGGGGTCACTAGGATTTGGACACGACTGAGCGACTTCACTTTTACTTTTCACTTTCATGAATTGGAGAAGGAAATGGCAACCCACTCCAGTGTTCTTGCCTGGAGAATCCCAGGGACGGGGGAGCCTGGTGGGCTGCCGTCTCTGGGGTTGCAGAGTCGGACATGACTGAGGCAACTTAGCAGTAGCAGCATTTATCCTATAGTTGAAAAAACCTTTGTCTACAAAATTTCATTTATTAAGTAACACGTTTATGTTTTCATTACAAATCAATTCTATATAGCACTCTCAAATGATACTTCTGATTGACATAAAATACACAAAGAGATTAACTCAGCTGATAAAATTTAAACCAATTTTAAACCAACGGCTAAGCAATTTGACATTTTGGCCTCAGCAGTCCTTAAGTTTGAGATATTGTGATTTTAAGTTTCTTGAAATATGTAAAACAGCTCATAGATTTCTAATTTGCTTCTCCTTAGCAGTTTCAGGTTCAGTTCAGTCACTCAGTCATGTCCGACTCTTTGCGACCCCATGAATCGCAGCACGCCCAGGCCTCCCTGTCCATCACGAACTCCCGGAGTTCACTCAGACTCACGTCCATCGAGTCCGTGATGCCATCCAGCCATCTCATCCTCTGTCATCCGCTTCTCCTCCTGCCCCCAATCCCTCCCAGCATCAGAGTCTTTTCCAATGAGTCAACTCTTCACATGAGGTGGCCAAAGTACTGGAGTTTCAGCCTTAGCATCAGTCCTTCCAAAGAAATCCCAGGGTTGATCTCCTTCAGAATGGACTGGTTGGATCTCCTTGCAGTCCAAGGGACTCTCAAGAGTCTTCTCCAACACCACAGTTCAAAAGCATCAATTCTTCAGCACTCAGCCCTCTTCACAGTCCAACTCTCACATCCATACATGACTACTGGAAAAACCATAGCCTTGACTAGACGGACCTTTGTTGGCAAGGTAATGTCTCTGCTTTTCAATATGCTATCTAGGTTGGTCATAACTTTTCTTTCAAGGAGTAAGTGTCTTTTAATTTCATGGCTGCAGTCACCATCTGCAGGTTCAAAGGAGGTTTAAAAGGAGAGCCAGACAGCACACAGTGTTTCATCCTGCTCTACCTTTGAACATGCACTCCTTCTGTCTGGAAAGTCTTCCTTTTCCTCCTTCTTCATTTGCCAGGGACAAATTCTGCTTCACAATTCACTTTCTGAATGGGATCCTCTGGGAAGAATATCCTAAAACCCACTTCCCTTTCCAGCTCTAGGGTAGATTTCATTCCTATAGGCTCCCGTTGTTAACAGTTACATAAAATAGAAAATCAAGAAGGATCTACTCTATAGCACAGAGAACTCTACTCAATAGCTGTAATAACCTATAATAGGAAAAAAATCTGAAAAAGAATGAATATATGTATATGCATAACTGAATCACTGTGCCATACACCTGAAAGTAACACAGCATTGTAAGTTAATTATACTCCAATTAAACTTAAAAAAAAAAAAAAAACTTGCAAGAACACATACAAATCTAAGGGTACACATGAAGTATTTTTTTAAAACTGTGGAGAAGGCAATGGCACCCCACTCCAGTACTCTTGCCTGGAAAATCCCATGGATGGAGGAGCCTGGTAGGCTGCAGTCCATGGGGTCACTACGAGTTAGACACGACTGAGCAACTTCACTTTGACTTTTCACTTTCATGCATTGGAGAAGGAAATGGCAACCCACTCCAGTGTTCTTGCCTGGAGAATCCCAGGGACGGGGGAGCCTGGTGGGCTGCCATCTCTGGGGTCGTACAGAGTTTGACACGACTGAAGCGACTTAGCAGCAGCAGCAGCAGTGACAACCTAGAGCGCTGGGATGAAGTGGGAGATGGGAGCGGTGTTAAGGAGGGAAGGGACATATGTATGTGTGTTCAGTTGCTCAATCGTGTACAACTCTTTCAGCCCTATAGACTGTAGCCTGCCAGGCTTCTCTGTCCATGGGATTCTCCAGGCAAGAATACTGGAAGGGGTTGCCGTTTCCTCCTCTAGGGGACATTCCTGACCCAGGGATCTAATGCACATCTCTTGCATCTCCTGGCAGGACCACTAGGGCCACCTGGGAAGCCCATATGTATGCTTGTGACTGATTGATGTTGATGTATGGCAGAGGCCAGCACAATATTGTAAACCAATTGTCCTCCAATGAAAAAAAAGGAGGAAAAAAACACACACAAAAAAACTATAAAAATATTAAAATTTTTAAAAAGGAAATTTTAAAAATTGTCAGAACAAAAAGGAAAGAAGGTTAAAGAACAAGAATAAATTTATGAAATAAGAGGAGCTTGCACAAACCAATGATAACCAAAAGCTGCAAACTGGAAATATTATTGTTCAAACCTCTGTGCCTGAAGTTCATCATACAATTTAAAACATATATTTTTATGATAATTTGAACCACACTGCTGCTTAGACCTCCTGAACACTTTAGCTCTGGGATAGCCTTCCCCATAACTTGGCCCTTTAGAACACTGTCTCTAAGTGTCCCCCACAGGAGAGCTCAGCCTAGAACTTAGATGACACAGAATCTCTAGGACAGTGAGGAAATTCAATGGAATAAAGATGCACCTTGAAGTGAGGAAGACTACATTGATGATCTGGAAAACCAGTCTTCTGACCATCTAAGTGCCCAACCAGAAACCAAGGCACTGGTATCAACTTCCTTCTGGGCTTCCACTCTCCCTTCACTCAGCATTCTCCTTCCTAGCTAAGTACTAATAGATCTCGGTTTGTCCTGCTCCTCTCCATCTGCATGGCTCCATCTCCTCTCTGCTAGATCACAGTCCAGACTCCTCTTACGTCCCCTTCTCTGTCCCAGTCCACTCTTGCTTCCAGAGAGAATTTTCTAAGAGAAACATGGAGTATTCAGTCATCAGACCCAGAGTTCAAATATTAGCTCTCACTGTGTGTCTTTGAGAAAGAAATTTCCAGCTCTGAGCCCTCTCTGTCAAAAATAGGAATATCCAGAGAACTGCCTTCAGTGAGTCCGTGAGGATTCACATAAAAGCCTCCAAGTTTACCTCTGAGTAAGTAAATAAATAAATGTAGTTTTTTACAAAAATAATGCCAGAACTTACTGTGATATATGGCAAAATGTTTTCTCATCTCTCTCTCTCTCTTTTTCTCTCTCATTAGAATGTGAGATAGGTTCTTAAAGTTAAAAAAGGTTTTTTTTATCTGTTTTTTCACACCAGGGAAATTCCTGGTACCTGGGAAGCACTAAATATATGCCTATTAGGTCAGTTTTCATTCCAATCCCTAAGAAGCTCAATGCCAAAGAATGCTCAAACTACCACACAATTGCACTCATCTCACATTCTAGTAAAGTAATGCTCAAAATTCTCCAAGCCAGGCTTCAGCAATACGTGAACCATGAACTTCTTGATGTTTAAGCTGGTTTTAGAAAAGGCAGAGGAACCAGAGATCAAATTGCCAACATCTGCTGGATCATCGAAAAAGCAAGAGAGTTCCAGAAAAACATCGATTTCTGCTTTATTGACTATGCCAAAGCCTTTGACTGTGTGGATCACAATAAACTGTGGAAAATTCTGAAAGAGATGGGAATACCAGACCACCTGATCTGCCTCTTGAGAAACCTGTATGCAGGTCAGGAAGCAACAGTTAGAATTGGACATGGAACAACAGACTGGTTTCAAATAGAAATAGGAGTATGTCAAGGCTGTATATTGTCACCCTGCTTATTTAACTTCTATGCAGAGTACATCATGAAAAACGCTGGACTAAAAGAAACACAAGCTGGAATCAAGATTGCCAGGAGAAATATCAATCACCTCAGATATGCAGATGACACCACCCTTATGGCAGAAAGTGAAGAGGAACTAAAAAGTCTCTTGATGAAACTGAAAGTGGAGAGTGAAAAAGTTGGCTTAAAGCTCAACATTCAGAAAACGAAGATCATGGCATTCAATCCCATCACTTCATGGGAAATAGATGGGGAAACAGTGGAAACAGTGTCAGAGTTTATTTTGGGGGGCTCCAAAATCACTGCAGATGGTGATTGCAGCCATGAAATTAAAAGACACTTACTCCTTGGAAGAAAAGTTGTGACCAACCTAGATAGCATATTCAAAAGCAGAGACATTACCTTGCCAACAAAGGTCCGTCTAGTCAAGGCTATGGTTTTTCCAGTAGTCATGTATGGATGTGAGAGTTGGACTGTGAAGAGAGCTGAGCGCCGAAGAATTGATGCTTTTGAACTGTGGTGTTGGAGAAGACTCTTGAGAGTCCCTTGGACTGCAAGGAGATCCACCCTGGGATTTCTTTGGAAGGAATGATGCTAAAGCTGAAACTCCAGTACTTTGGCCACCTCATGTGAAGAGTTGACTCATTGGAAAAGACTCTAATGCTGGGAGGGATTGGGGGCAGGAGGAGAAGGGGATGACCGAGGATGAGATGGCTGGATGGCATCACGGACTCGATGGACGTGAGTCTGAGTGAACTCCGGGAGTTGGTGATGGACAGGGAGGCCTGGCGTGCTGCAATTCATGGGGTCGCAAAGAGTCAGACACGAGTGAACGACTGAACTGAACTGAAATAAATGAGAGAGGATAAGTGACTTGTCAAAGGTCACATAGTTATTTACAGAGTTAGAGTTGAATGTGAAGCATTTTCCATGAATGGAATACTGTGATGTATTTTCAAGATACAGTAAAATATTCTCATTGGATTCTCTATCATCATACAGGAAGGATCTGTCTGATAGGTGTATCTCAAAATCTTATGTTACAAAGGTATTGTTTATATTCTCTTTGTAGCAAAAAAAAAAAAAAAATAATTGAAAAATAATATAAATTAGCAGTTTGACAGGCAAAGTGATTTCAGCAGTGCTTCCTAACCTTAAGTGAGGAATCATTTTTTCATGCAAAATCTATAATAATTTAGTACATGACAATAATTGTACTTTTAGCATGTATCGGGAAACACATATCATAAAACTCCTTGTACTTGTGACAACTGCATGGTTCTTAGAGAACTGCACTTCATAGTCTGGGAGTCATAGGTTTAATTGAAAGATCGCTAAAGTGAAAGTACAGAAATTTGGCTTCTTATTCAGTTCTGCAATTGCCTACATGACCTTGGCCCGAGACTTGCCCTTTCTGAGTTTCAAAGCTCTTTTACTTACAAATGAGGTGCTGGATTTAATATGTCTATATCAGGCTTTGCACTGCACAACTGCACACCCCCAGGGATAACTTTCACATAGATTACAATGCAAATGATGCTCCTTTAGATGGCCAAGGAAACAGCTCTGCTTAGGAAACTTCCAGCTGACTCTAAATAGGCTCAGTGCGTGAAGATTTAGGTCACTTGTTCCCAAAAGTGCCAGCCATTCTCATTATCTTCTCATAGTCCTTCATAACCAACTTGACAACTTGAGAATGTCAGGAAGCACTCTGACACTATACTTTTATAAGAAGCACTCTGACACTGTACTTAAACTTTCCCTTTCCTACTCCCTCCAATCATCTCTCCTCTTCCAAAACATTCTTTATGGGCAAAATGACACAGAGCAGGTCTTTTGGAGTCCCCTGGCTTTCTTTCTAAGGTTAAATCAAACATTCTTGTTGTTAAAAGCTCTGAGGCTTTCCAAAGCCAAGTGCACACTTTCTCTCTGAACCACATCTGGCCCTTTTATCACTTCCAGAAGCAAAGATCATGGAGACTGGAGGTGACACATTACATCAGCTCATCTCTTCCATCCTCTGGCACTGCCCTGGAGAAACAATGACAGTGGACAGGAATTCCTGCACTCCTACATCTCCTTGTAGTTCTCCCACTAAACTTTTTGGAACATAGTTCTCATTTATCACTGAAAA
The DNA here is from genome assembly GCF_014754425.2 of Oryx dammah. Lineage (NCBI taxonomy): Eukaryota > Metazoa > Chordata > Mammalia > Artiodactyla > Bovidae > Oryx > Oryx dammah. The sequence continues at coordinate 74,382,570 of NW_024070212.1, forward strand.
GTATTCCTGAAATACAAGCCCTGAACTTTCATATAAAGCACACTTGGAAGGAAGAAGTATGAGAAGGAGGAAAGGAAAAAAGTGCATTGTGAGAGGAGAGGGTCAAGGGAAGAAGGAAAGAAATGCAACATTTCAGGCATTTTAATCAACAGCTTACTTACATTATTTTATTTAATCCTTTCAACTATCTTGTAACTTATGCACTGTTATTTTTTCTTTGAAAAAATGACAATCAATGCTGAGAAAAGTTAAAGTATTAAAAGTGTTAGTAGTTCAATCATGTCTGACTCTTTGCAACCCCATGGACTTAGCCCACCAGTCTCCTCTGTCCATGGGATTCTCCAGGCAACAATACTGGAGTTGGTTTGCCATTTTCTCCCCGAGGCAATCTTTCCAACCCAGGGATTGAACCCATATATCTTACATCTCCTGCATTGGCAAGCGTGTTCTTTACCACTAACGCCACCAAACATGTGCATAAAGTCACAATTTTAACATCATATTTCATGTGGTACCCATATCCTACTTGCTAAGATAGCAAGATCTAGTACAGAGAAAGGAAGTACCAAGTATTACAAAAATGTCTACAGAATTTTAAAATATATAAATACATTTTATTTCTGATCAAACCCCATACTTTTACGCATGATAAAAATGAGGCCCAAAGAATTTTATGCAAATTCCCCAAATCACACAGTGACTTGTTGGCAGGGACATAACAGGAACTCTAGTAATGTACCAACAATGTGATTTGTGATTTTGTGCAGAGCATGAAATAGCGCTCGGAATAAGTGTCTTGGCCCCAAATTCTAGCTCCAGAATATACTGACTGTTAATTTTTGTAAAAATTTCTTGACTTCTGTTTACAGGTTCTTATTAGCTAGAAACAAACAAACAAACAAAAACTCACCATAATACTGAGCTAGAAGGGTTTTAGGAAGACTAGAGACATTGTATGCACAATGCCTGGCACACAGGATGTGTTTCAGCTGGAATTTTTTGGCTGTGGAAACAGAGGTTGACTTATATTTATGGATTGTAAATATGTCATAAACATTTTCATGGGTACCAGAGGGCAGAAAACAAAATGGCCCCATAGACTCAGCGTCTGAAGATGCAGCTACCAAGTCTCTTCTCTCCATCTCTCAGAAGATTCCTCTGTTTGAGAATAACACTATTCTTCATTGTCTGTTAAATAAAAATTCTCCATTTGTTCATTTTACACATTTTCCATTTTGGCTACTCCTGGTAGCTATATCACAGCTTTCAATTCCAGTGCTAACCATTAATCCATCAAGCATCTATGTCTATGTCTCCATGTCTATGTCTATATCTATATATCTAGATATATATATCATACATATATATCTATGTTGGTAGCATTCACAAGATAGATAATCTGACTGCATCCCACTGTCAGTAAATCGGTGGTCTTGTATCACAATTCTATCCCATGGCCAACCAAAGATGGGTAGTTTGGGAGACATGAGACCCAATATACCCCATGGGGGAAAAAAAAAACTAAGGTTCTGTGAGTAGATCAACCTGTGTTTGAATCTAGATTCCTTTACTCATTTATATGGTGTATGACTTGAGTAAACAAAATCTCTTTGAGATTCTATTTCGCCCTTCAAATGAGAATAAAAATAGTACCTTCTTAAGAAAGTTGTTATAAGAAATAAAAAAGATACATGTATATCAGGGATCACTTATTAAATGTTCAAAACTGCTGACTAGTAAAAGTTGAATATCTAGGCTATGTGAGAGGAGATTCTCTCCAATTTTTTTTCCTTCACCTAACTAACTCCTATTCATCTTTTTGTTCTCACTTGGCTCTCCTCTGGAATGTACCACCCAGTATGCTTTAAACTAGTTTATCTATTTCTTCCTTCCACTAAAGTTCTCTAAGTTTATCAAATGCATATCTCACTGTACTAAAATCACCTGTTTTTTTTCATTTTTTCATTTTTCTAAGGTAGAATTGAAACATAAAATTGTATACATATATACACACACACACATATATAATATATATATATATATCTCCCCAGTACTGTTGCCTGGAAAATCCCATGGACAGAGGAGTCTGGTGGGCTGCCGTCTATGGGGTCACACAGAGGCAGACACAACTGAGCGACTTCACTTTGACTTTTCACTTTCATGCATTGGAGAAGGAAATGGCAACCCACTCCAGTGTTCTTGCCTGGAGAATCCCAGGGACGGGGGAGCCTGGTGGGCTGCCATCTATGGAGTCCCACAGAGTTGGACACGACTGAAGCGACTTAGTAGCAGCATATATATATATATATATATATATATATATATATATAGTGTTGTTGTTTGGTCGTAGTCGTGTCCAGCTGTTTGTGAACCCATGGACTATAGCCCACCAGGCTCTTCTGTCCATGGGATTCTTCAGGCAAGAATACTGGAGTGGGTTGCCATTTCATTCTCCAGGGGATCTTCCCAACCCAGGGATCAAATTTGTATCATCTTCTGTTTGGCAGGCAAATTTTTTACCACTGAGCCACCAGAGAAGCCATATATATAGTATGTGTGTGTATATATACACACATAAAAAAATTAAAAGGATTGCCATGAACTAATACCCATCACCTCACATATTTACCCTTTTTGGTGAAAACATTTAAATTTTATCCTTAACAAATTTCAACTATGCAATACAGTTAAAATCATCTGTTTACTGTCTAAACTTATGACTAGTATATGAGATACCCTAGGGCAGGCAATGTGCCCTGTCAGCACTGTATCACCAGAAGATAGGAAGACACTGCATGGAGTAGTGCCAAAAAGTGCTTATTGAATAAATGAACTAATGAACAAGCACCATAAAGTAACACCTCACTTCAAAACAGAGTACATTTGGAAATGTAGTATTGGAAGAAGACATAGCAAGTTCCATTTAAATCTCACTAATTAATACATCCTGGTTAAAATTAAAGCATTTTTTCCTATTGAGAAGTGTTTCTGATTGATTCCAGCCAAGAGTCCCCAGGCAGAGAAACAACGGATTTTTGGAGCCTTATCCAAGGGATGATTCAATGATTTGCTTCTGCTGTGCCCTTCTGTCCAAGGATGGCTAAAATTCCCACTGAGGAAGAGAACTCAGAAGTTTATCTTCACCTTTGTCAGCAACCTCCAATCACTCCCGTCCTTCAAGGCTCGGGGGGTGTTGACAATGTCCCTTTTCTCTTGCAGACAAGTCACTTGCCTATTACTGCTGCAGTTTTTGTTAGGTTCAGTTCATCAAGTCACAACCTGTGTGCCCAAAAACAACACACTCACTGCCCTGTGAGCATTTCTCCATTTGTAAAAACCTCTGTAGAGACCAAGGGAAGAGGTTTACAGCTTTGGAGTGGTGTTTGTGTTTTAAATATTCAGTCCCATATTTGTTCAATTGAGAGGGCTGAATGTGGGAGGTTTTCTGGAGATAAATGAATAGAATGAATCACTAACATACACTAAAAATTACCATATTGCCTCAGGTTGGTATAACTCTGGCAAAATGAAAGGATGTGTGCCTGCTCAGTTGCTCAGTCATGTCCGACTCTTTTGGGACCCCGTGGACTGTAGGCCACCAGACTCCTCTGTCTGTGGGATTTTCCCAGGCAAGAATATTGGAATGGGTTGCCATTTTCTCTTCCAAGGGATCTTCCTGACTCAGGGATCACAACTGTGTCTCCTGTTTGGCAGGTGAATTGTTTAAAACACTGAACCACCTGGGAAGCCCCAAAGGACAGAGTATTGATCAAAAACAATGGATAATTTATGTATGTATTTTCCAGTCGGCCATGCAATAGAGATATGACATGCCATGGACATGACCCATAATGCCACTTTGTTAAATGCATCCCACACTGATTGTAGAGTAACCAGTGTCTCCACCCCCAGGATTAGTGGGAAGTAACAGCCCTGTGACAAGGTCTGACTTTCTTAAACAGGTATAAAACTCACTGTGAACTGCTCTGACTTGTATTTTTATTTTTTCTCAGAAGGATTTAACAGACTTGTTACCTAAACATTGGATTAAAATACATGAAAGTCACTGTGAAGTCTTTGCTATAACAAACATCTATTGTTGGGTATTTTAGAAATCTTGTCTCTACAGAATTCAGACCACACTGTAGGCATCACTTAATTCAGTCAAACTGCTAGTGCTCGGAGGGATATCAGCAAAGTACCATTCCTTTTTGTTTTACTTCTAGAGAAACTGAGGCATAAAACCCTTTTGGAATATAGTTTAGACAATAAAACAATAAATAATGAAGTCATAGAAATTTTGTCTGCCTTCCCATAGAATGAAACTAGAATGCTTCAAGTAAAAATTGTTAGCAATGCTTTAACTACTACAATATTACAACACAGGGGCCGTACTTGTCACAGCTGTTCAGTCACTAAGTTATATCTGACTCTTTGTGACCTCATGGTTTGCAGCAAGCCAGGTTCCTCTGTCGTCCAATGTCTCCCAGAGTTTGCTCAAATTCACATCCATTGAGTCAGTGATGTTATCTAACCATTTCATCCCCTGCTGCTCCCTTCTCCTTTTGCTTACAATCTTTCCCAGTATCGGGGTCTTTTCCAATGAGTTGGGTCTTTGCATCAGGTGGCTAAAGCAACAGCAGCTTCAGCAACAGTCTTTCCGATGAAGGTTCATATTGTCATACCATAAATAGAGTGCCCTTTTTTAATAAATAGGAAAGGCTTTTGAAGCTCTGCTAAGTAGGTTGAAAATTAGCTCTAGGGCTAAGGCACTGCCTTAAGGGACAGCAACGCAGCAATGGTGTAATAGAGTGTTTTTCAGAGTGTATTCTACCAAAACAGAAAGAAAGAAATCCCAAAAATGCATCTTGAGAAAGGCCAAATAAATATAAAAATCATTAAATGTTTGTTGTACCTCCTCTCGAAATGGACACTAGCATGCAAAGGACTTTGAGAAACCTTCCTTAGGCCACATCAATAGAAACCTTGGCTCCAGGTTTCCTTCTCATGCCATTCCTGGGTTTATATTCACTTTACCTGAACAGAGATCTAATTGGCTTAACTGGGAGTCAAAAACAAAATCTCTGCTTAGGACGTTGCACTGAACTGGTTTGACCTTAATGAAACCACTTAATGAAGTGATTACCATACATGATGAACAAAATTACTCCAGTGATTTTTTGTAGCTCTGAAATTATAATCTAAATAGAATTTTAGGCCATTTACACATTTCATGGTTGTCTTAAAAAACCTCCTGAATGTTTCTTTGGCTATTTTCCCAAACCTTTTTCTAAACTGTGCTGTATCGAGAGGCTCAAGACAGTTTAGTTTTATTTTCCTCTGAAATGGTTTTCTTTGTGAAATCTGAATGATGGTCAAAATAAAGTAAAGAGGGATCTGACCTCTAAAATGGAAAGTTTCTCTTACTGTAAAAGCCAATAATAAAAAGTAGGTGGGAAAAAGAAAATGGAATCTCATTTTATGTGTGGATTTCAGCTCTCAAACTATATGCTTGTGCCAGGTGGCCATCCCCTGATACTTGTTTGCTGTCCCACATAGTAAAGGGATTAGTCACTCTTTGGGTCAGTTTAGACTTTCCTACAACAGTTTAATGAAAAGAGAACAGCAGGCAAAAGGCAGGGTAAGCTCTTCTCATTCTCTCTTTCCTCTTCTACCCAAAGAAAAAGGATATTAGTCAGATTCCAAGTCACCAGTTGGGAGGCATTTACAATGACAGGTCAGTCAGTCAGTTCAGTCGCTCAGTCATGTCCAACTCTTTGCGACCCCATGAATTGCAGCACACCAGGCCTCCCTGTCCATCACCAACTCCCGGAGTTCACTCAAACTCACGTCCATCGAGTTGGTGATGCCATCCGGCCATTTCATCCTCTGTCATCCCCTTCTCCTCTTGCCCCCAATCCCTCCCAGCAGTAGAGTCTTTTCCAATGAGTCAATTCTTCGCATGAGGTGGCCAAAATACTGAAGTTTCAGCTAGCATCATTCCTTCCAAAGAACACCCAGGGCTGATCTCCTTCAGAATGGACTGGTTGGATCTCCTTGCAGTCCAAGGGACTCTAAAGAATCTTCTCCAACACCACAGTTCAAAGCATTAATTCTTCGGTGCTCAGCTTTCTTCACAGTCCAACTCTCACATCCATACATGACCACTGGAAAAACCATCGCCTTGACTAGACAGACCTTTGTTGGCAATGTGATATCTCTGCTTTTCAATATGCTATCTAGGTTGGTCATAACTTTCTTTCCAAGGAGTAAGCGTCTTTTAATTTCATGGCTGCAGTCACCATCTGCATTGATTCTGGAGCCCCCAAAATAAAGTCTGACACTGTTTCCACCGTTTCCCCATCTATTTCCCATGAAGTGATGGGACCAGATGCCATGATCTTCGTTTTCTGAATGCTGAGCTTTAAGCCAACATTTTCACTCTCCTCTTTCACTTTCATCAAGAGGCTTTTTAGTTCCTCTTCACTTTCTGCCATGTCACTGTACATCAAAATATGAATCAATGAGTGTGATTCTTTTCCTCCTTCATTGATACAACCACTGAAGCAAAGTGATCTGTGACATTTTGTCATCTGCAAAGCTCAGCCCTGTCTCTGGTATTCTCTCTTCTGCACCCTTTATCTGGACTATAAGCTTATTTTCTGGCTGTCACACATGTTCTTATCTCTTTCCTCTCTCAATGTATCTAGAGACAAAAGATGACTGTGGCCTTTGCCTGTTCAGGGCAGGTCCAGGATGAGATAAGATACTAGGGGAGATGGTAGAGATGGGCAGATCCCAGGTCAGACTACCTACTTTAGCAGAGCTTATGAGATTTCTGCCTGGAAGACAGTCTAAATTACTAATACTTAAGTATGAGTTTGTTTCTCTTTGTTAAGATTCTTATTTGTATATTTATTTATTCAATAATATCTATTAATAAAGATGTCTAATGTGGACTGAGAGATACAATGGTATATGAAAATGTGATGCTTGACCTTGGAGACTTTACAATTCTGTGGAAGATACAAAAATCAATTGCATGAAGAAAGATAAATATTGAAAAATAACCAAACGTTTCTTCCCCAAATCATCCTTGTTGCCCTGGGAAAGTGTGAATCAGCTTGAAGAAAAGGTAAATTAAGTTTCTGAATGGGTTTTACTGCAGGGACAAATGTCTTAAAAGCTAATGAAATGAAGTTCAAAAAAAAATGGACCTCAAATATCAAGAGGAGGCAAAATCTTAAAGAGGTGGGTGCCAAGTTTAACCATAGCTTTATACTGGAAAAGCAATCAGGGACGATTCAGCTTTCATCTGGATCATCTGAATCTTTCATCCAGTTTTCATTGAAACCGGGAGAGAAAGCAAGAGAGTAGGCCTGTGGTTGGTGTGCATTGCTGAGGAAGGACCCCTGGCTCAGACTTCTTCTCAGACAAATAAGCCAGACTACAGCAGGGCCTCACCTCCCCTAATGCATTCTGAGAAGAGGGCAATGCTTATAGGAAAACAAAATTCTATCATGACATCACAGCCCTGCTGTAGCTGTGGTTGAGTGAGGTGTCCTAGGTATTGAACCTGGAGGCAGCCTCATAGAGCACAGAAGATCTCAGCAGTATAGAGACAAGCAACTAAGTTTGAAAGCAACCTCAACTGGCTGCAACCAAGAGAAAATCAAGTCCTAAAAATAGATCAGCAGGCCCCTGGGGTGAAAATGAGGATTAGACAAAGGTCATGAATGTGACAATCAAAAGTCACAGCTAGATCAGGTATAGTCAGCAGGGCCCCAGGGTAAAAATGAGGAAGACAGATAGGGCATAAATGTAGCAATCAGAGCTGATGGCAGGATCAGGGGCAGCAGCAGGAAATGCCAGCATAGGAAGGAACGGGAAAGAGCAGGCAGATATCAGCACAGGTCAAAGAGAGTAGAAAACCATTATGAAGAAGGTGCCCCACTCCTTCTCAGGTCCAGGAACTCATATCCTCCTAAGAGGAGGAAAGGAGCTGAAGGAGGGAGAGCTCGTGAGCTGAAAGAATAGTATTTATCCCAAAGAGACTGAGAAAAACATCTGAAAGGGACTTGTGACACTATGAATGGAAATAGAATCCCAGGAACTAAACCCTGCTGAATAAAATAAAGGAAATCCTATCTTTGTACATATTTGTCCCTTGTAACTACTAAAGTTCATAAAAGCACAATTTATATTTACAAGTTGTGAAAAACACTTGTAAAGAAAAAGGACAGGGTGTCACACAGGTATAAGTAAATAAGCCTGTAGGCTTATTAATAGGTCTAAAAAAAAGGCTTCCCCATGGAGTTGACCTTTCAGATGAGACTTCAAAGATGTATAGGCATGAAAAACTTAACAGTTAAGCAGAAGAAGAGAAGAGCACTTTAGACACATAGAACAGCAAGTGCAAAGGTGCCAAAGACAGGAGTGAGCATGAGATGTTCATAGAAAAGGAAGTCGGCTAAGAAGGCTGCATAATGGAGAGTGTGGAGATGTATGAGACTAGGGTGTGGACTTGGGAGTACAGGGAAGGTGAACAGAAACCAGACCCTGCAGGAACTTGTAAGCCATGTTGAGAATGATGAGACCCCTTTGAAGTATTCCAAGTGAGAGAGTGACACCATCAGATCTGTCTTACAAATACTATTCTACCAAAATGTGGGAATGGATTACAGGTGAGCAAGAATAAAGATATGGAGATCATTTAGGGGGCAAGTACAGTGGGTAGGGATGAGGTTATAGAAAAGGGGAAGAATGGGAGGTGGAAAGATCTAGATAAATATGACAAATAAATCGAATGTTAACAATCAAAAGAACTTGCAAAAATGGATAACAAATGAAAGTTGGGAAAAGGCACAAAGGACTCAACAAGGAGAATGGTTGTAGCCATATTGGTTTTAGAAAAGGCAGAGGAACAAGAGATCAAATTGCCAACATCCACTGGATCATCAAAAAAGCAAGTAAAAAACATCTATTTCTGCTTTATTGACTATGCCAAAGCCTTTGACTGTGTGGATCACAATAAACTGTGGAATATTCTGAGAGAGATGGCAATACCAGACCACCTACCTGCCTCTTGAGAAATCTGTATGCAGGTCAGGAAGCAACAGTTAGAACTGGACATGGAACAACAGACTGGTTCCAAATAGGAAAAGGAGTACGTCAAGGCTGTATATTGTCAACCTGGATAGCATACTGAAAAGCAGAGACATTACTTTGCCAACAAAGGTCTGTCTAGTAAAGGCTATGGTTTTTCCAGTGGTCATGTATGGATGTGAGAGTTGGACTGTGAAGAAGGCTGAGTGCCAAAGAATTGATGCTTTTGAACTGTGGTGTTGGAGAAGACTCTTGAGAGTCCCTTGGGCTGCAAGGAGATCCAACCAGTCCATTTTAAAGGAGATCAGCCCAAGATGTTCTGTGGAAGGAATGATGCTAAAGCTGAAACTCCAGTACTTTGGCCACCTCATGCAAAGAGTTGACTCACTGGAAAAGACTCTGATGCTGGGACGGATTGGGGGCAGGAGGAGAAGGGGACGACAGAGGATGAGATGGCTGGATGGCATCACCGACTCGATGGACATGAGTTTGAGTGAATTCCAAGAGTTGGTGATGGACAGGGAGGCCTGGCGTGCTGCGATCCGTGGGGTCGCAAAGAGACGGACATGACTGAGTGACTGAAATGAACTAAACTGAACTGAAACCTTTGACTATGTGGATCACAACAAACTGTGGAAAATTCTTCAAGAAATGGGAATACCAGACCACCTGACCTGCTTCCTGAGAAATCTGTATTCAGGTCAAGAAGAAACAGAACTGGGAATGGAACAACAGATTGGGTCCACATCGGGAAAGGAGTACATCAAGGCTGTATATTGTCACCCTGCCTATTTAACTTATATGCAGAGTACATCAGGTGAAATGTCAGGCTAGATGAAGCACAAGGTGGAATCAAGATTGCTGGGAGAAATATTAATAACCTCATATATGCAGATGACACCACCCTTATGGCAGAAAGCAAAGAACAACTAAAGAGCCTCTTGATGAAAGTGAAAGAGGAGAGTGAAAAAGTTGGCTTAAAACTCAACATTCAGAAAACTAAGATCACGACATCCGGTCCCATCACTTCATGGGAAATAGATGGGGAAACAGTAGAAACAGTGACTGACTTTATTTTTATGGGCTCCAAAATCACTGCAGATGGTGACTGCAGCCATGAAAATAAAAGATGTTTGCTCCTTGGAAGAAAAGCTAGACAGTATATTTTAAAAGTATAGACATTACTTTTGTCAATAAAGGTCCATCTAGTCAAAGTTATGGTTTTTCCAGTAATCATGTATGGATGTGAGAGTTGGACTATAAAGAAAGCTGAGCACCAAAGAGCAGATGCTTTTGAACTGTGGTATTGGAGAAGAGGACTCTTGAGAGTCCCTTAGACTGCAAGGAGATCCAACCAGTCCATCCTAAAGGAAATCAGTCCTGAACATTCATTGGAAGGACTGATGCTGAAGCTGAAACTGTAATATTTTGGCCACCTGATGTGAAGAACTAACTCATTGGAACAGACCCTGATGCTGGGCAAGATTGAAGGCAGTAGAAGAAGGGGACTACAGAGGATGAGATGGTTGGATGGCATCACTGATTCAAAGGACATGAGTTTGAGTAAATTCCTGGGAAGCCTGGCATGCTACAGTCCATGAGGTCACAAAAACTTGTCAGACACAACTGAGTGACTGAACTAAACTGAACTGATACAATTTAGTAATATTACTATCAAAATTACTTAATTCTCTTTTAATACATAAATCTTTAACCTGAGAAGAATGGGAAACAATATCATGAATTATACTTCACTTGACTTCCTAAATAAAAACAGTTCATAGTTCAAAGTTTTAAAAGCACTTTACCAGTGAAGCTAAAGCTAATCATTTGTCTTAGCTAACCAAGCATTTAAAAGCTAGTTTTAAATTTACAGGTCATTTTTTTTATAATTTCCATTTTATTTCTGTTCTATTACCTAAACCAAGAGTAGCCCACACATACATACACACAGAAACCCTAAAATAGGTAGATTCATCATATACGGAGATAATCTCATTGCTCTTTTTTTCCCCTTGGCCTTTCCTCTGGTTTTACTTGACCCATTTATTTGTTTACTCAAACTTTAAGAACATAAATATGCCCAAATGAAGCATAATACTCTGTTTCTTGTCAATGTTCAGGAAATGGACTGCATGCTTTCATAGCTTTTCTCTTTGAAAAAGTTGGAAAATAGACACATCTGTGGGGTAACAAAGAAGCACACATTAAAAATTCTGTGCTTGTCTAGACATAATCAAACTCATTTCACAGTAGGTGTTAAATACTTCTAATTAAAGTAATTTAAGAAAATTTTTAAAAATTCAAGAATGGTAGCAAAATGTTAATTCAAAAATCAAAATTCTTATTTTCCCCAGGCTCCACTTTGGTCTCCATAGTAACCAGAACAGTTACTGGTCTGACTCTCTGTTAAATAATTATATATATTCAATAAGCATATATATATATCACAATATAAATAAATTAAACTTTTATATATTTTATATAGATACATGTGGGTATATACGAGAAATATTGACAGAGGTAACAGATCTTTTTTTTAAGTAGCATGCTATCTAACCTATTCTTTCTTCTCCAAGTTTCCTCACAGCTCTTCTTTGTCAAAGTCTCCTAATCAACAAATATTGATCTTTTCCAGGTGGCTTTGACCCTTCCAAGGAACGTTTCAGTAGGCATGATGGACTAGAAAGAGAAAGCAAACTGCTTCTCACAAAGAGGGTAGGCTACAGAATTTGACATACTGTGATGTCACTTGCCCAAAGTGGATAAGTTGCATGACTTCTCTCCCATTAGGATAGCCACCTTTCCTTTTATCTGAGCTAACAGTAAAGCAAAGATAACTCCAAAGAATAGATCTGTCTGCCACCATTCCAGCTCATCCCTTTGTTTCAGCTATGTATCACTGCAACTTCTCTTCATAGTTAAAAACACACCTTTTCAGGTCCTCCTTAACTTTATCTTTTGTTGATCTCAAACCAGGAAAAAAAAAAAAAAAGATTGACACAATCACGTTTCTAGTGTTCCATTTAGACCAAAATCACTGTAAAAAAAAATGAAAAAAAAAAAACACTTAAGAGGGCTAGGAATAAAGAGAGAGTGAAAGAGAGGGACAGAGATAGGAAAAAAAGGTGAAATGAAAAGTAAGCTTGAGGCAATATGGTACAGAATTTTAATTCACCTTGAGGATTACTCATTTCAAAGTTTTGGAGAATTTTCTCAGACAATCATACAGTTTCCTTCTATTACAATATTAGAAAGTTAGATGCAGTTCTATCATAGAATCTGATGACTCAGAGGATTAGTTTGCTTTTGTAGACTATTGATCAGAGGAATCTTTAGGAGAAGCAGGACTAAGGTTTTATCTGAACTCCAGTTAACTTTTTCATCAGTATTAATGGTATATACCTTCTGATAGTAATTCATAGGGTATAAATGAGATGGTTACTTCACTCCTCAATTTTGCACAAGTTTTTGCAAATACTTTGTTTTTTACTGTTTAGTCATTTTAACTCCCACAATTCAGTAACAGTGTAAACCTTTACTTCATCTCAATTGTCTACTAGTTTAGGCTAGATTATAAGTGTTATAACAAACAATCCCAAATTGTCAGTAGCTTTATGGTACGTTTTATTTCTTGCTCATGGGACATGTTTAGTGTGGGTTGGTAGGTGAAGCTTTGTTCATAATAAATATTCAAAAATCCAAATTGGTGAAGATTCACCATATTAAAATGCTACCACTGCAACAAGAAGTCTTGAGGTTTGTACCAGCAGGGGAAATGAGAGAACTGAAACATTAAATCCTGGAAGTGAAACTGGACAATTTTGTTCATATTTATTGGCTTTAAAAGGGTAGAGAAATGAAAGTCTCCATGTACCAGAAAGCAAAGGAGATTCCAAAATTGATGTATAAAGTCTACTGTATCCCTTCTTCCCCAGAATAGGCTATTTGGGGTTATAGCTTGTAGAGGGTAGATACTAGGATGGCTCCCATGATTTCTGCCCTCTAGTGTTCATGCCCTGTATGTACTTTGACCCCCACCCCACCTCCACCAGTTCTCTTTCACTTGGGGTAGGATCTTTGTATTCATTTGATAGAGATGCCACCTGGGGGAAAATAAATAAATAAATAAATAAACTGGGTGGCTTAAACAAAATACTTTTTTTCAAAATTCCTGGAGATTATAAATCTGAGACCAAGGTATTGATCAAAAATTGATTTCTTCTGAGCCTCCTCCTTGCATTGTAGATGGCCATCTTCTCTGTAAGTCTTTCCTCTACATGTTTGTGTTCTAATCTCCTCCTCTTCTAAGAACATTAATCACTGGATTAGCCCCCTGCCCCCTCCACCCAATGAGATTCTGGTGGCTCAGACGGTAAAGAGACTCCTGGCAATGTGGGAGACCTGGGTTCAATCCTGGGTTGGGAAGATCCCCTGGAGGAAATGGCAACCCACTCCAGTGCTCTTGCCTGGAAAATCCCATGGACAGAGGAGCCTGGCAGGCCACAGTCCATGGGGTCTCAGAGTCAGACATAACTGAGAACTTTTACTTTCACTTTCTTTCTTCCTAATGACCTCAATACTGTATAATATCCAACCCCTCTATATATGGAGAAGGCAATGGCACCCTGTTCCAGTGCTCTTGCCTGGAGAATCCCAGGGATGGGGGAGCCTGGTGGGCTGCCATCTATGGGGTCACACAGAGTTGGATATGATTGAAGTGACTTAGCAGTAGTAGCAGCAGCATTCCTTAGTGTATAAATCAGAGGGTTGATCAAATGTGTTCCAATTGTATAAAACATAGCTATCATCTTATCCATGCGGAATGAAGTTGCAGGGTGTGTGTATATAAATATTCAAGGACGAAAGAACAAGATGACCAGGATGATGTAGGAGATGCAGGTGGAGAGGGCACCCCACTCCAGTACTCTTGCCTGGAAAATCCCATGGACAGAGGAGCCTGGACGGCTGCAGTCCATGTGGTCGCTGAGGGTCAGACATGACTGAGCGACTTCACTTTCCCTTTTCACTTTCATAAATTAGAGAAGGAAATGGCAACCCATTTCAGTGTTCTTGCCTGGAGAATCCCAGGGATGGGGGAACCTGGTGGGCTGCCATCTATGGGGTCGCACAGAGTTGGACACGACTGAAGTGACTTAGCAGCAGCAGCAGCAACCCTCTTTAAAGGTCCTTTCTCCAAATATAGTCACAATTTGAGGTATTGAAAGCTAAAGAATTCAACATATAAATTTTGGAGAAGAGAGTGAAGGGAGAGGGCATAAAATTTAGCCCATGAGCACCCATGACTTGCTTCTAGTCAGTAGAATATGGCAAAAGAGAAGAGATTTTATGAATAAGATTCATTTCTCAATTCAGTTGATTTTTAGTTAATCGAAGGGGAAATTACCATGAATGGGGCAGAGGAACCAGAGATCAAATTGCCAACATCTGCTGGATCATCGAAAAAGCAAGAGAGTTCCAGAAAAACATCTATTTCTGCTTTATTGACTATGCCAAAGCCTTTGACTGTGTGGATCACAATAAACTGTGGAAAATTCTGAAAGAGATGGGAATACCAGACCACCTAACCTGCCTCTTGAGAAATCTGTATGCAGGTCAGGAAGCAACAGTTAGAACTGGACATGGAATAACAGACTGGTTCCAAATAGGAAAAGGAGGATGTCAAGGCTGTATATTGTCACCCTGCTTATTTAACTTACATGCAGAATACATCATGAGAAACGCTGGGCTGGAAGAAACACAAGCTGGAATCAAGATTGCCAGGAGAAATATCAATCACCTCAGATATGCAGATGACACCACCCTTATGGCAGAAAGTGAAGAGGAACTAAAAAGTCTCTTGATGAAACTGAAAGTGGAGAGTGAAAAAGTTGGCTTAAAGCTCAACATTCAGAAAACCAAGATCATGGCATCTGGTCCCATCACTTCATGGGAAATAGATGGGGAAACAGTGGAAACAGTGTCAGACTTTATTTTTTTGGGCTCCAAAATCACTGAAGATGGTGATTGCAGCCATGAAATTAAAAGACACTTACTCCTTGGAAGAAAAGTTATGAGCAACCTAGATAGCATATTCAAAAGCAGAGACATTACTTTGCCAACTAAGATCCATCTAGTCAAGGCTATGGTTTTTCCTGTGGTCATGTATGGATGTGAGAGTTGGACTGTGAAGAAGGCTGAGTGCTGAAGAATTGATGCTTTCCAACTGTGGTGTTGGAGAAGACTCTTGAGAGTCCCTTGGACTGCAAGGAGATCCACCCTGGGATTTCTTTGGAAGGAATGATGCTAAAGCTGAAACTCCAGTACTTTGGCCACCTCATGCGAAGAGATGACTCATTGGAAAAGACTTTGATGCTGGGAGAGATTGGGGGCAGGAGAAGAAGGGGACGACAGAGGATGAGATGGCTGGATGGCATCACAGACTCGATGGACGCAAGTCTGAGTGAACTCCGGGATTTGGTAATGGACAGGGAGGCCTGGCGTGCTGCAATTCATGGGGTCAGTCGCAAAGAGTCAGACACGACCCAGTGACTGAACTGAACTGATCTGGGGCAGAGCTAGCCAGGCCTAAGACCTTGGAAAGGGGACTGGGTCTTTGTAGGGAGAGAAACTCTCCCTAGGCACTACATGACACTGGAGAGGTCTATGTAGCAGGAACTGTGGGTGGCCTCCAGGATCTGAGCACAGCCTCCATCCAACAGTCAGCAAAATGCTAGGGCCCTCAGTCAAAGAGATGCAAGGAAATGAATTCTGCCAACAACCTCAACAAGCTTGGAGGTGGTTTCCACTGCTACCAAGCTTCCAGACAATAATGCAGCCCAGCCAGAAACTTTCTTACAGCATTGTAAGATCTGAGCAGAAAACCCAGATAAACCACATGCAGATTCCTGACCCTGGAAACTGAGATAATAAATATGTGTTGTTAAAGAAATATGTGTTATCACTGGATCTGTGATAAGTTGCTATGAAACACTAGAAATGAATATATAGCTAGACTGACTTCATTAACATTTGAGGTATGTGCTCAGTTGCTCAGTTGTGTCCAACTCTTTGCAACCGCATAGATTGTAGCCTGCCAGGTTCCTATGTCCATGGAATTTTTCAGGCAAGAATACTGGAGTAGGTTGCCATTTCCTCTTCCAGGGGATCTTCCCAAACCAGGAATTGAACACACATCTCTTGAATCTCCTGCATTGGCAGGTGGATTCTTTACCTCTAGCACCATCTGTGATATCAGACACTAATAAAAGAAATGTGAGTTTATGTGTTTTAAATAACCCCATTCCCCATTATTCTGATGTCTTTATCATTGTTTTCTCTTTGCCTTATTTTTCTCTCATGGTAACTTGTTTGTGTGTACCTGCATGTATGGGTGTGTGTGTGTATTAAAGCAGAAAATATTTTCTTAAACTCTACCACTAGCCTGTCATGTAGCATTCAGTAAGCAACTTTATTGCAATTCACTCTCCCTGTTTTTGTGTATATAGCTAGAAAAGAAGCTGCCAAACAAGGCTAGCAGAACTTTTGGAAAGGATTAGCTTTCAGAAATTGCATCTTGCTACCTAACTGTCATTTTCTAGATGTAACAAAATCCAGTATCCTTTGGGTTTATGAGAGAAGCACCAAGGAACTAGATCCTTGCAAAAAGTTTCAGTTCAGTTCAGTTCAGTTGCTCAGCTGTGTCCCATTCTTTATGACCCCATAGACTGCAGCATGCCAGGCCTCCCTGTCCATCACCAACTCATGTACATTGAGTTAGTGATGCCATCTAACCATCTCATCCTCTGTTGTTCCTTCTCCCACCTTCAATCTTTCTCAGCATCAGGGTCTTTTAGGCAAATAATAAAGTTATATCACACTGGTGCTTTGGCAAAGTACAAATCTGGAAACTTTATATTATTCCCAGTTTTAACAAAAGTATTTTAGACTCTTTTGAAACACTGTCTGGCATAACATTTGGCTGTACATGTTTGTCAAAAAATAAATGGGCTTTATCTTTTTCATTTCTAATTGTATTGATTAGAGCCCTCAACATTTTTTTCATGATGAATCTGGGTAAAAGTTTGTCAATTTTGTTTTTCATTTCAAATAACCAACTTTTAGTTTCATTGATATTTTCTATTGTTTTGTTTTTACTTCTTTTATTTCTGCTCAATTTTTATGACTTACTACCTACTAACTTTGGGTTTTGTTTCTCCTACTTTCTCTAATTCCTTTATATGTAAGGTTAGGTTGTTCACTTGTGATTTTTTCTTATTTCTTGAGGTAAGATTGTATGGCTATAAACTTTCCCTTAGAACAGCTTTTGCTACATCCCATATGTTTTGTTATAGTGTGTTTTGCTTTCATTTGTCTCTAGGTATTTTTTATTTCCTCTTTGATTTCGTCAGTGACCCACCAGATGTCTAGTCATACTGTTTAACCTCCATATGTCTGTGTTTTTTACAGTTTTTTTCTTGTAGTTGATTTCTAATCTTAGAATGTTGTGGTCAGAAAGATGATTGATATGATTCCAATTTTCTTAAATTTGCTGAGGCTCACTTTGTGGTCAAGCACGTAATCAATCCTGGAGAATCGTCCATGCACACTTGAGAAGAATGTGTATCCTACTGCTTTTGGATGAAATTCCTTATAAAAACCAATTAAAATGATCACAAGATACTACTATAAGCAACTATATGTCAAAAAATGGGCAAACTAGAAGAAATGGACAAATTCTTAGAAAGGTACAATCTTCCGAGCCTGAACTAGAAATAAATAGAAAATATGAACATATCAATCACAGGTACTGAAATTAAAACTGTGATTAAAAAGCTCATATTTCTGAAACTCTTCCAAAAAATTATAGAGGAAAGAATAGCCCTAAACTCATTCTATGAGGCCATCATCACCCTGACACCAAAACCAGATAAAGGTACCACAAGAAAAGAAAATCACAAGCCAGTATCACTGATAAACATAGATACAAAATTCCTCAACGAAATACTGGCAAGCCAAATTCAACAATACATTAAAAAGATTATACACACACACACACACACAAACACACACACAAAATACACCATGATCAAGTGGGGTTTAACCCAAAGAAGTGAGGATTTTTCAGTGTCCATAGATCAATGTCATACACCATATAGACAAATTGAAAAATAAAAACCATATGATTATCTCGATACAGAAAATACTTTTGACAAAATTCAACATCCATTTATGATAAAAATTGTGAACAAAGAGGGAAAAGAACTCAAAATAATAAAGGCCATATATGAAAAAACCTACAGTAAAGATCATATTCAATGGTGAAAAGCTGAAAGTATTTCCTCTAAGATCAAGAACAAGACAAGGATGTCCACTCTAACCACTTTTATTCAACATAGTTTTGGAAGTCCTAGCTATGGAAATCAGAGAAGAAAAAGAAATGAAAGATCCAGACTGAAAAAGAAAGTAAAACTCACTGTTTGCTGATGACATGATAATATACATAGAAAATCCTAAAAATTTTAGCAAAAAACTACTAGAGCTCATGGACGAATTCAGTAATGTTTCAGGATACAGACTTAATAGACAAAAATCTGTTGCATGTCTACACACCAACAACAAAAGATCGGAAAGAGAAATTAGAGAAATAATCTCATTTACCATCACATCAAAAGGAATAAAATACACAGAAATAAATCCACCTAAGGAAACAAAATATATGGACTCCAAAAACTAAGATGCTGATGAAAGAAATAAAGTTGACACAAAGATGGAAAGATATACCAAGTTCTTGGTTTAGAAGAACAAACTTTTTCAAAATTATGATACTACTGAAGGCAATCTACAGATTCAGTGCAACTATCAAATTACCAATGGCATTTTTCACAGAACTAGAATAAAAACTCTTAAAATTTGTATGGAAACACAAAAGACCCTGAATAGCCAAAGCAGTCGTGAGAAAGGGTAACACAGCTGGAGGAACTGAGTCTCTGACTTCAGACTATATTACAAAGTTATAGTCATTAAGATAGTATTGTATTGTTATAAAAACAGAAATATAGATCAAAGAAACAGGATATAAATTCCAGAGATAAACCCACATATCTATAGTCACCTAATCTATGACAAAGGAGGAAAGACTATACAATGGAGAAAAAAAAAAAATGAGAACATTCTTTAACACCATACACAAAAATAAACTCAAAATGGATTAAAGACCTAAGTGCAGGACCAGATATAAAACACTTAGAGGAAAATATAGGCAGAATACTCTGACATATATCACAGCAATAGCTTTTTCAAGCCATCTCCTAAAGTAATGGAAATAAAAAACAAAATTAAACAAACATGACTTAATTAAACTCAAATGCTTATGAACAGAAAAGAAAACCATAAATAAAACAAAAAGACAACCCACAGGATGGGAGAAAACATTTGCAAATGATGCAACCAACAAAGGATTATTGTCCAAAATTTACAAATAGCTCATGTAGCTCAATTTTTAAAAAAATCAAAAAATGGGTGGACATTTCTCCAAAGAAGACATAGATGGACAAGAGGCACATGAAAAGCTGCTCAACCATCACTAATTACTATAGAAATGAAAATCAAACTACAATGAAAATCAAACTATCACCTAATGCCAGTCAGAAAGGCCATCATCAAAATATTTACAAACAATAAATGCTACAGAGGGTGTGGAAAAAAGGGAACCTTCCTACATTGTGGCTGGGAATGTAAATTGGTACAGCCAATATGGAAAATAGTATGGAAATTCCTTAAAAAACTAAAAATAGAGCTACCATAGACCATATGACCCAGCAATCCTAATACTGCACATAGATCTGGAGAAAAACATGGTTCAAAAGGACATGTGCACCCCAATATTCATTGCAATGCAGTTTACAATAGCCAAGACGTGGAAGCAACTTAAACATCCATCAACAGACGAATAGATAAAGAAGGTACGGGGTTTGTACAAAACAGAAACAGATTCACAAACCTAGAGAATGAACTTATACTTACCATGGAGTAAGTCTGAAGAGTGAGGCATAGACTGGGAGTTTAGGATTGACAAGTACACAATGTTATATTTAAAATCATAATCAACAAGGACCTGCTGTAGAGCACAGGGAATTTTCTTCAATATTTTGTAATAACCTAAAGGAGAAAAGAATTTAAAAATGAATAAATACATGTATATGTATAACTGAATCACTTTCCTGAAACTAACACAACATTGTTAATCAACTATGTCAATATAAAATTTAAGAATTATTTAAATAAATAAATAGGCTTTAAATAAAATTCTCTAGAATAGTCATTCACATATTTAGTAAACAGTTTTGAATGCCTACTGTTATGTGAGCTGTGTGCTGATTGAAAAAATGGGGAAAAGTAGAATGGAAGAAAGGAAGAAACAAGACTAGAAAGGAAATCAAAAAAGTGTGACAAAAGATGACTGATGAATTTATCCAATGAATAGAAAATTTCTGGTCTCAGCTAAAGTGAGGAGATAAGGTAAAAGGAATTCAATGTAGATGACAACACAGGAGCAAAAATTCTGAGGTGTATATATGACTGATTTGCTCTGAGACTGGGTATAGTTTAACATGCTGGCAGAATTGTCTGAAAGATGCCAGGAACTGGAATTTTCCAGGTCAGATTTTGTTCATAGATGGGTTATGCTTTAACTGCACAATGGTTATTAAAATTTTTAATTAGCTGACTACATTGAAAAGAACTTAAAATAATATATAGCCCATAATACATGCTATATTCATGTTTGCTATTAATATTGAAAAATCAAAATATTTCTGTCAAAACTCTAGATTTTCAGATTTTTCTGGAAGATGAGAAATAGGGAACCATTGAAGCAATCTACTGGAGATGCTCCTACAGAGAACATATGTTGCCTCACAATCAGCACACCCCCATGTGAACCATTCCCATGACTCACTCTAAGTCATGTTGAACGATTACACTATTCATTGATCCCTGTAAGCATTTGAGTTTTCAAATCCTGGTCAGGTCATCAAGTTCAAGGTTTGTTGTTAACAAAGCATGCTCCTAAATATTTCTCTGAGGAGTTTGAACATTTTCATAAATACAGTAGAGAACCATAAAAAAACTATAAAGAATGACACAATGTTATATTGTACGTATGTTATATTAGGTTGAACTATATGAAACTGTTTTTTTTTTTTTTTTTGCTAGTCAAAAATAGTGAAATAGCAATTTCCTTTGGTTCAACCTAAGAGAAGGATTATTCTAGTTACCTATGGTAAATGGAGTGGAGAGGGAACAAACTGAAAGCAGAGAAACCAAGTAGGAGGAAATTATAATCATCTCAGTAAGAAATGACGAAAGCTCAAATTGGACTAATGGCAGTGAAAATGAAGTAAAAGAACTGAGATAATACATAGATACATGAATAAGTGAGACCTGTGGTTTTTGACTATCTGGTTTGAACCCTCAGAAAGACAAATCAGAATACACTTGGATTTTTAAAAATATATTATACATGCTTAGCCTCTTCTCCATGAGGTACATGCTTTAAAAAGATTTGTTCCATTACACTTAATTGAGGATTACTCTTGTTAGAAGCCATTGTTACTTATGAAAATGAGTATGCCCCTCAAGTGTGTGGGCACAGACAAATGCTGCAAACTAAAGTAACTTCCAAAGTGAGAGTTTCAAAGAACACCAGGGAGAGTTAAGAAAGGCTTCCTAAGTGATCAATGCGAAGAAATATAAGAAAATAATAGAATGGGGAAAGCTAGAGATCTTTTCAAGAAAATTAAGGGAACATTTCATGCAAAGATGGGCATAATAAAGGACAGAAACAGCAAGGAACTGACAGAAGCAGAAGATACTAAGAAGAGGTGGCAAGAATACACAGAAGAACTACACAAAAGATCTTCATCACCCATATAATCAAAATGGTGTGATCACTCACCTAGAGCCAGACATCCTGGAATGCGAAGTCAAGTGGGCCTTAGGAAGCATCACTACGAACAAAGCTAGAGGAGGTGATGGAATTCCAGTTGAGCTATTTAAAATCCTAAAAGATGATGCTGTGAAAGTGCTGCACTCAATATGCCAGCAAATTTGGAAAACTCAGCAGTGGCCACAGGACTGGAAAAGGTCAGTTTTCATTCCAATCCAAAAGAAAGGCAATGCCAACGAATGTTAAACTACCACACAATTGCACTCATCTCACACACTAGCAAAGCAATGCTCAAAATTCTCCAAGGCAGGCTTCAGTAGTACATGAACTGAATTTCGGGACATTCAAGCTGGATTTAGAAAAGGCAGAGAAACCAGAGATCAAATTCTCAATATCCATTGCATCATCAAAAAAAAGCAAGAGATTTCCAGAAAAACATCTATTTCTGCTTTATTGACTACACCAAAGTCTTTGACTGTGTGGATCACAACAAGCTGTGGAAAATTCTTCAAGAGATGGGAATACCAGACCACCTGACCTGCCTCCTGAGAAACCTGTATGCAGGTCAGGAAGCAATGGTTACAATTGGACATGGAACAACAGACTGGTTCCAACATACTCCAAAAGAGTATGTAAAAGCTGTATATTTTCACCCTGCTTATTTAACTTATATGCAGAGTACATCAAGTGAAATGCTGAGATGGATGAAGCACAAGCTGGAATCAAGATTGCAGGGAGAAATATCAATAACCTCAGACAGGCATATGACAGAACACTTATGACAGAAAGCAAAGAACAACTAAAGAGCCTCTTGATGAAAGTGAAAGAGGAGAGTGAAAAAGCTGGCTTAAAGCTCAACATTCAGAAAGCTAAGATCATAGTATCTGGTCCTATCACTTCATGGCAAATAGATAGAGAAACAATGGAAACAGTGAGAGACTATTTTGGGGGTCTCAAAATCACTGCAGATGGTGACTGCAGCCATGAAATTAAAAGATGCTTGCTCCTTGGAAGAAAATCTATGACCAACCTAGAAAACATATTAAAAAGCAGAGACATTAATTTGCCAGAAAATGTCCCTCTAGTCAAAGCTTTGGTTCTTCCAGTGGTCATGTATGGATGAGAGAGTTGGACTATAAAGAAAGCTGAGCACCGAAGAATTGATGCTTTTGAACTGTGGTGTTGGAGAAGACTATTGAGAGTCCCTTGGACTGCAAGGAGATCCAACCAGTCCATCCTGAAGGAAATCAGTCCTGAATATTCCCTGAAGGACTGATACTGAAGCTGGAACTCCAATACTTTGGCCACCTGATGTGAAGAACTACACATTTGAAAAGACCCTAATGCTGGGAAAGATTGAGGGCAGGAGGAGAAGGGGACTATAGAGGATGAGATGGTTGGATGGCATCACTGATTCAATGGAAATGAATTTGAGTAAGTTCCCAGAGTTAGTGATGGACAGGAAAGCCTGGTGTACTGCAGCCCATGGGATGGCAAAGAGTTGGACATGACTGAGCAACTGAACTGAACTGTGTTTTGTTTTGCTTATAAGCAGAGAGAAAACCATGGTTACCCAAACCATACCACTGGCCTTTGCAGGCCTCCTTGTTGAACATGAATTGATATTATATATTTATTTCCATTTTTTAAGACAGAAAAAATCTTTCCAGTCCTCACCTCTTCCACTTATCTCACTATCAACACCATGTTCTTGCCTGGAGAATCCCAGTGACAGAGGAGCCTAGTGGGCTCTCATCTATGGGGCTGCACAGAGTCGGATATGACTGAAGTAACTTAGCAGCAGCAGCAGCAGCAGCAATACTGTGTTACATTGGACAGCTCCTTCTTTACCTAGAATATAAAGCATATCCATTACATCTTATAATACCTGAGAGTAGTCAAGGTCTGGAAAGGAAGACAGGTTTTACATACTTTCTTGTAGTTACTGGAAGGTAAAATAATAACAAAAGAATTACTTTAAAAACTGCTTTCAAATGAGATTTTCCCATAAAAAGCCCACATATTTTGTAAGTCAGAAAACAGCTTACTGATACTATGTAAGCTATTTACCCACTCTCCGCCTCCATTTTGTCATGTGGAGAAGAAAACTAATAACAGCACCTACCTTAAATGGTTGTTGTAAGGATTAGATGAGTTAATAAATAAAAAGTATTTAGAACATTGTTTAACATATAGTAAGCATGCAATAGAATTTGACCATATAAGAAATCTTTCTTAAGAAAACAGTACAAAGAAACAGAGGAAAACAATACAATGGGGAAAACTAGAGATCTTTTCAAGAAAATTAAGGGAACATTTCATGCAAAGATGGGCATAATAAAGGACAGAAACAGCAAGGACCTAACAGAAGCAGAAGATACTAAGAAGAGGTGGCAAGAATACACAGAACTGTACAAAAAAAGCTCTTAATGACCTGGATAACCATGATGGTGTGATCACTCACCTAGAGCCAGACATATTGAACTGTGTGTGAAGTCAAGTGGGCCTTAAGAAGTACTACTACAGACAAAGTTAATGGAATTTGAGCTGAGTTATCTCAAATTCTAAAAGATGGTACTATGAAAGTGTTGCACTCAATATGCCAGCAAATTTGGAAAACTCAGAAGTGGCCACAGAACTGGAAAAGTTCAGTTTTCATTTCAATCTCAAAGAAACGCAATGCCAAAGAATGTTCAAACTCCTGTACAGTTGTGCTCATTTCACATACTAGCAAGGTAATTCTCAAAATCGTTCAAGTTAGGCTTCAATACTACATGAACCAAGAACTTTTAGATGTACAAGCTGAATTTATAAAAGGCAGAGGAACCAGAGATAAAATTGCCAACATCTGCTGGATCATAGAAAAAGCAAGGGAATTATGGAAAAATATCTACTTCTGCTTCACTGACTATGAAAGAGAGTGAAAAAGCTGGCTTATTTTCTTGGGCTCCAAAATCATTGCAGATGGTGCCTGCAGCCATGAAATTACAAGATGCTTGCTCCTTGGAAGAAAACCTATGACAAAACTAGATAGCATATTAAAAAGCAGAAACACCACTTTGCTAACAAAGGTCCGTATAGTCAAAGCTATAAAGCTTACTATAGCTCAAATGGTAAAGGATCTGCCTGTGAGGCAAGAGACCAGGGTTTGATCCCTGGGTTGGGAATTTTTCCGGAGAAGGGAATGGCAATCCACTCCAGTGTTCTTGCATGGAGAATTCCATGGACAGAGAAGCCTGGAGGGCTACAATTCATGGGGTCGCAAAGATAAAGACACGAGCGGCTAACACATACGTGCTTTTTCCAGTAGTCAGGTACAGATATGAGAGTTGGATGTTAAAGAAAGCTGAGTGCTGAAGAATTGTGCTGCTGGAGAAGAGTCTTGAGAGTCCCTTGGAGATCCCCTGGAGCAAGGAGATCAAACAAGTCAATCTTAAAAGAAATCAACCTTGAATATTCATCAGAAGGACTGATGCTGAAATTGAAGCTCCAAAAATTTGGCTACCTGATGTGAAAAGCAGATTCATTGGAAAATAACCTGATGCTGGGGAAGGTTGAGGGCTGGAGGAGAAGTGGGTGACAGAGGATGAGATGGTTGGATGGCATCACTGACACAATGGACACAAGTTTGAGCAATCTCCGGGAGACACTGCAGGACAGGAAAGCCTGGTGTGCTGTAGTAGAAGGGGTCATAAAGAGTCAGACATGAGTTAGAGACTGAACACAACAACATTATTACCACTATTACTTCTAGCAACTTCTTTAATTTATAGATTTGTAAATCTGATGCATAGAGAAATAAATTGATTAATACAAGGTGTTCCAGAAAGTCAGTATCAGAGTCAAAATTAGGACCTAGTGGAGAAGCCCTGAGAGTGGTGGGGAGCAAAAATATAAGATTGAAATACTGAAAGTTCCAATGAGTATAAGTTCCAATGAGTATTATAATTCAGATTTACAAAAATCAGTCAGTCAGCAAGATGGGAGGTGACAGTGCTTAGATGGTATATAAATTTACAGTTATATAGGGGTACAGTTATTGAAAATAATAAGGTATAGAGTATAAGCATGGTAGTGTGCAAGGTAAGATAAGATAAAATCATTGCAGGAAAAGATTCAATGTACTGAAATATTATAGTATTGCAACAATCATCACTGTGTATATTGAATTCATTAACAGTTAAGACAGGATTAGTGCTAGAGAGTGACGTTGAGCCAGATGCTAAAATCCTTGAAAAATAAGAAGTGACCCAGGGGGTGATGGATGACTATAGCAAAGTAGAATGATGGGTGGTATAGCCATGAGAATCAAAGCTGGGTGCTTTTATGGAGGATAAAGGAAAAAGGATGTGAAGGTAGCACAGAGAAATAAGGACATCATCTACCCTACCTTCTGAGTCTAAGGTAGGAAGGGTTTAAGCAGTGAAAGAGCCTGTGATTAAAGAAAGGTTGGGGAAACACCTGTGAAGAGACAAGTTTCTATTACAGCAAGAGAGTGAATAGATAGCTCACAAACTGGTTGAGTTCAAAGATTTGCTGAGGATCAATGTTGAGGTCCAGGGAGCATGGGGAGAGCTTTGGGAGGCAGAGAGGCTTAGGAAATTGGGAGGGTTCAATAACGAGTCAGAAAAGTCATTGAGGATTAGAGTTCTGAGTATGAGAAATAGCTGTGGTTTGGGGGGATGAATAATTAATCTGGAATAAGGAACATGAGGAACTAGCCTTGACAAACCCTGGCAGATAGTGATGGAGAAGTGATGAGGACATAGGGAAGAGAAGGACAAACAGGGAGGATACTTCTCAGAGCAAGAAGGGTTCTGGGCCTCTCTTTTATTACTGCTGGTAAGGTAAGATCTCCTGCAGAAAGGTGGTCTTATTTCAAATGCAAAAATTGTCTTCTCTCCATCATTCTGCAGAGCAGTAGTCCTATGCAAGTAGGCTAGCATGGTCTTGACCTTTGGGACAGCTGCTTTGAAAATAAGTATCTATACCACAATCTCATGAACATTCTCAATAGTAGCCAATCCTCATCCTCTGATAATTTTAGAAATGTCCAAAAGTGCATCAGAGTAGCTGAATACTTCATAATGATATAAAAATAACATCATTTGTTTGCATGTCTACCTCCATAATGGTAATGTATTCAGATGTTATATCACAGACGTTACTGTACCCCTTAAATGGTTAACAGAACTTTTTTTTGAGGTGTTGATGCTGAACATTTTAATAAGTAAAAAGCTTAGATCATGTCTACTTAATTTCATGCTCTATCTTAAGAAGTATTTATGTTTTAGTGCTTTCTAGTAAGGATAGATTTTTCACAATTCAGGGAAATGAATATTTAATTAAATTCAACATATATTGAATATGTGATTTATACATGGAATAGCTCTATGCACTAAAGGGGACACAAATGTGAATAAAACATTGTTTCTGTCCTTGAGAAGCTAACTGTCCAAAAAAAGAGATGAAATTTGGAATCAAATCAACTAATCTAATCAATGATCACTTTGGAAATATATAATGTATTAACTGATCATGAAAAGCACAGCATGTCTTACTTATATCCTTTGAAGAAGGACTTGATTTCTAGCACCCAGTCATTTCAGCTGAAGGTGTCTAGCAAGGCATCAAAAATCATTTTAGATCCAATGTCACTAATTATTAGGAAAATGTATATCAAAATCACAGTGAAGCAGAGCACCAAAGCCAGTGCTCTGGGAAAACACAGAGGAATAGAGGGGGAAGGACGTGGGAGGGGGGTTCAGAATGGGGGAACACATGTATCAGTTCAGTTCAGTGGCTCAGTTGTATCCGACTCTTTGCGACCCCATGAATTGCAGCACGCCAGGCCTCCCTGTCCATCATCAACTCCCGGAGTTCACTCAGATTCACGTCCATCGAGTCAGTGATGCCATCCAGCCATCTCATCCTCTGTTGTTCCCTTCTCCTTCTGCCCCCAATCCCTCCCAGCATCAAAGTCTTTTCCAATGAGTCAACTCTTCGCATGAGGTGGCCAAAGTACTGGAGTTTCAGCTTTAGCATCATTCCTTCCAAAGAAATCCCAGGGCTGATCTCCTTCAGAATGGACTGGTTGGATCTCTTTGCAGTCCAAGGGACTCTCAAGAGTCCTCCAACACCACGGTTCAAAAGCATCAATTCTTCGGTGCTCAGCCTTCTTCACAGTCCAACTCTCACACGCATACATGACTACAGGAAAAACCATAGCCTTGACTAGACGGACCTTAGTCAACAAAGTAATGTCTCTGCTTTTGAATATGCTCTCTAGGTTGGTCATAACTTTTCTTCCAAGGAGTAAGCATCTTTTAATTTCATGGCTGCAGTCACCATCTGCAGTGATTTTGGAGCCCCAAAAAATAAAGTCTGACACTCTTTCCACTGTTTCCCCATCTATTTCCCATGAAGTGATGGGATTGGATGCCATGATCTTCATTTTCTGAATGTTGAGCTTTAAGCCAACTTTTTCACTCTCCACTTTCACTTTCATCAAGAGGCTTCTTAGTTCCTCTTCATTTTCTGCCATAAGAGTGGTCTCATCTGCATACCTGAGGTTATTGATATTTCTCCCAGCAATCTTGATTCCACCTTGTGCTTCTTCCAGTCCAGCGTTTCTCATGATGTACTCTGCATATAAGTTAAATAAGCAGAGTGACACTATACAGCCTTGATGCACTCCTTTTCCTATTTGGAACCAGTCTGTTGTTCCATGTCCAGTTCTAACTGTTGCTTCCTGATCTGCATATACCTGTGACCAATTCATGTTGATGTATGGCAAAAACCATCACAATATTGTAAAGTAATTATTCTCCAATTAAAATAAATTAATTACTTTAAAATATCACAATAAGATATCACCTCAGGCCTGTTAGCAACGTTATTACCAAAAAAGACAAGAAAGAAGTGTTGATAAGGATATGGGTAAAAGGAACCCTCATGCACTGTTGGTGGGAATGTAAATTGGTGCAGCCACTGTGGAAACCAGTATGAAGATTCCTCAAAAAATTAAGAAGAGTACTATCATAGTATCCAGCTATTCCACTTCTGGGTGTTTGTACAAAGAATATGAAAACACTAACTTGAAAAGATACATGCACCTCTATGTTCATTGTAGCATTATTTACAATAGCCAAGATATAGAAAGAACCTAAGTGACTACGAGTGTATGAAAGGAGAAGACTGGCATATATATAACAGAACATGCCCCACGAGAAAGATGAAATCTTCCCATTTATGACGATATGGATGGTCCTTGAGGGTATTAAGCCAAGTGAAATAAGTCAGAGAAAGAAAAACACCATATTATTTCACTCATATGTGTGATATAAGAAACAAACAAACAAAAAAATAAGTTTTAAAAAAAACCCACCAAGAACAAGTGTGTAGATAAAGAGAATAGAGTAGCGGCTACCGAAGTGAAGGGCAAGGATGGAGGGCAAAATGGGTAAAAGAGATTAAACTGTGGTGATGGATGGAGATTAGAACTGTGGTGGTGACATGCTGTAGTTTATATAGAAGTGTAAATATAATATATACATGAAACTTATATAATGGTATAAACCAAAGTTACCTCATTGGCTTATACCTTTACATAAGTTTATAAAAATTAAATTACAAACTAAACAATCAAACATACAGAAAGCAACCATCTGCATCTGCAGCAGTATTCCAGTAGTGCAATTAGTGGATGCTGTGTCAGGAAGTTCTTGATAGCTAAATTATAACACCAACAATGACAAAATACCTTCTAATAGTTAAATTTTTCATATATAATTTCAAACAAAAAAGGAAAAGGGAGGCTAGGTTTCTCCCGGCAATATACATGCTACTTATGAATTGTATTATACATAAAAATACATATGCTTTAACAACATCCTCAGTAATTTTCTGAGTCTTACTGAGATGAAAGTACTTTGGGAACTTGACAAAGCAAGAAGGGAGTTTGGCAAGAAAAGTTAACAGAAGTCACATCTCGTCAGTGGGAGTCAAAATAATACAATTTACATGATTCTGGGAAACAGGGTTTCTAAGCAGCCACCAATAACACTACATACATCAGTCAGCTTGCCAGCCCCCTGGTGAACTATCAGTTTATAGATGAAAGAAAACACTGCCTCAAAGTAACTTAAAATTGCTGTGTGGGCAGGGAGATGAATGATCACCACAGATTTCTGCCCCCATGCCTTTTAATGGGGCTTTATAAAATGTAGGCCCATGTACAAACATGCCTTATTTTAAAATTTCCCAGCCACAGAGAGGTTTTATAATCATGGCATGAAGATCTTATTTGCCTTCCCTGTCTCACCTATCTGTTTTTAAATTGATCAGTTCACCATAAGGTTTAAGTGTATCAAGGAAGAGCACAGGGATGAGCAAGGATCTTAAGATCTCATTTTATGACTTTCAAGTGGAAGGAGCTGGGTATGATCTGAGAAGTGGGTCTGAGGGTCCACTGAAGCAGTTCTTTCTCTCTGAGGGTGCTAGTCTGGTTGCCCTTCACTCAGTCTGATTTCTTCAAGTACCTAATATGTGGCAGGCAACTAACAGTGTGCCTAGGATAGAGCAGTGAATGAGGTGAACAGGGCCTCTTGTCTTGTAGATCTTCTGGTCTTACAGTAAGACAGAATGGGAATGTGGTGCACTGAGTGTTCCCACAGCAGAAACACAGGTTTTATAGCTGCTAACTTAGACGTAAGGGGCATAGAAGACTCCTGAAAAGGAAAAAGCTGACCTTGGAACAAGTAGGATAAGTAAGCAATAGGGTGGTGAGGGTATAGCGGAGGGGAGCACAGAGGAGAGAATATTTCAGGGGGACAAAACTGCTTGCACAAAAGCAAGAAGTGGAAAAGCATGGTGCATTTAAAGAAATGAAAGAATTTCAGTGTAATTGGAGGATGTATTGTCTGTGTTTCTAAGGAGGGGCAGGAGAAGAAGGAGATAGTACCTGGAGAAGTTGTCAAGATAAGCAAGGTCCACATATAAAGAGCCTTCTTTAGCTCATTAATAAAATTTGACATTTTCAATGAGATACACTACAGGATTTTAGCAGAGAAATGACATAATTCCTCAGAAGGTAGTATATTTCAGTGATTGTGCCCACAAACCCTTTTAGGTTTCAACTCCCACTTCTGACACTTAACTGTATGCTCTGGTTATTTAACCTATGTCACACAACAATCACTATATAACTCTTAGGGAAAAAAAGAAACACTTTTTATTATTATCTGAATCAAAACAGAGCTTAATTCCTTTCACACTTTTTAAGTTCTAACCGCTGGATTTATTCTAAAACCTTGCTTCTATTCTTTTTTTGAAGCCAAGAGTTCTGTGCCATAACTCACAGTACTTTCCTGAGAAGCCAATAGACATGACCTTATAAGCATTTCCCAGTAGAGTTCTCTGAGTCAGGGATCTCTGACAAGGTACAGTCTTCATCCACATTAGGAGAAACAGGGTTTCCAAAGTTTGTGCAGTCAAAAGCTTCCAGTCTTAGACACTAAATAAATCCTCTCCTCCTTCAACTCATGGGTATTCAGCACTCTTTCAAATTTAAAAATGCCCTCTAATAGCAGCTATTAGGAATTCTTGCCCAAGAACAGAACCTGAAACATATCAAACCTCAAGGTCTACCTAACTAATTATAGCAAATTCAGAGGACAAAGTAATATTTTGTAAGACATCATGACAATCTAATCATTAAGTCTTGAATGCAGGAAAGTCTATAGAACTAATAATATCATCACTTCACCAAATAAATTTTTAAGAACAAAAAACAGGGAGGGATCTATGGCATAAAATAACCTTAAAGGACATACAAACCAATTCAATGTGCAGCCCTTACTTGGACTCTTATTTAAACAAACCAACTGCTGGAAAAAAAAAAGGGACAATTTAGAAAATTTGAACACTGAATACATATTTGATGATATTAAGAAATTATCATCAAGGGGTGTGAGAATGAGATTGTTGCTGTATTTTTAAGACTTTTTATATTCTAGAGATAATGGATCACTTATAAATCAAATGATAGCACTCAAAAGCAATATCTTGCCTAGAGAACTTTGCAAAACGAAGAGGATTATTAAGCCTTTCAAAACAATAGTGATAGTGATAGAACTGCAGTAGTCTGAAGATGTGGGAATGAACTGGGCATAGGCAACAGCTGAACCACCATAACATGGGAGTTTGTCCAAAATACAGAATGTCAAGTCCCATCCCAGATATGTTGCATCAGGACCTGCATTTTAATAACCTTCCAATGTGACAGATTACACACATTAAACTTTGAGGCTCAGTGATGTAAAGGTCAGGCAGTTTTCCATAGCATGGTTGTAAACTAAAGCCACACTGGGGAGAGAAAAAAGGGGGGAAAAAGAAGGTTTTAATGGGCTTCCCTGGTGGCTCAGATGGTTAAGAATCAACAAGAAATGCAGGAGACCAGGGTTCGATTCCTGGGTAGGGAAGATCCCCTGGAAAGAGGAATGGCAACTTGCTCCAGTATTCTTGCCTGGAGAATCCCATGGACAGAGGATCCTGGTGGGCTACAGCCCATGGGGTTGCAAAGAGTCAGACACAACTGAGCAACTTCACACATGTATAAGTTCAGTTCAGTCACTCAGTCATATCTGACTTTGTGCGACCCCATGAATCGCAGCACACCAGGCCTCCCTGTCCATCACCAACTCCCGGAGTTCACTCAGACTCATATCCATCAAGACGGTGATGCCATCCAGCTGTCTCATCCTCTGTCATCCCCTTCTCCTCCTGCCCCCAATCCCTTCCAGCATCAGGGTCTTTTCCAATCAGTCAACTCTTAGCATGAGGTGGCCAAAGTATTGGAGTTTCAGCCTGAGCATCAGTACTTCCAATGAACACCCAGGACTGGTCTCCTTTAGGATAGACTGGATGGATCTCCTTACAGTCCAAGGGAGTCTCAAGAGTCTTCTCCAGCACCACAGTTCAAAAGTATCAATTCTTCGGCACTCAGCTTTTTCACAGTCCAACAATAGCCCTGACCAGATGGACCTTTGTTGGCAAAGTAATGTCTCTGCTTTTGAATATGCTGTCTAGGTTGATCATAACTTTCCTTCCAAGGAGTAAGTGTCTTTTAATTTCATGGCTGCAATTACTATCTGCAGTGATTTTGGAGCCCCTCAAAATAAAGCTTGACACTGTTTCCACTGTTTCCCCATCTATTTGCCATGAAGTGATGGGACTAGATACCATGATCTTCGTTTTCTGAATGTTGAACTTTAAGCCAAATTTTCACTCTCTCCTTTCACTTTCATCAAGAGGCTTTTTAGTTCCTCTTCACTTTCTGCCATAAGGGTGGTATCATCTGCATATCTGAGGTTATTGATAATTTCTCCCTGTAATCTTGATTCTGGCTTGTGTTTATTCCAGCCCAGCATTTCTTCCAGCCCAGTGTTTCTCATGAAGTACTCTGCATATAAGTTAAATAAGCAAGGTGACAATATACAGCCTTGACATACTCCTTTTCCTATTTTGTTTCATGTCCAGTTCTAACTGTTGCTTCCTGGCCTGCATACAGATTTCTCAACAGGCAGGTCAGGTGGTCTGGTATTCCCATCTCTTTCAGAATTTTCCACAGTTTATTGTGGTCCACACAGTCAAAGGCTTTGGCATAGTCAATACAGCAGAAATAGATGTTTTTCTGGAACTCTCTTGCTTTTTCGATGATCCAGTGGATGTTGGCAATTTTCTCTCTGGTTCCTTTGCCTTTTCTAAAACCAGCTTGAACATCTGGAAGTTCACGGTTCATGTATTGCTGAGGCTAGTTTGGAGAATGTTGAGCATTACTTTACTAGCGTGTGAGATGAGTGCAATTGTGTGGTAGTTTGAGCATTCTTTGGCATTGCCTTTCTTTGGGATTGGAATGAAAACTGACCTTTTCCAGTCCTGTGGCCACTGCTGAGTTTTCAAATTTTCTGGCATATTGAGTGCAACATTTTCACAGCATCATCTTTCAGGATTTGAAATAGCTCAACTGGAATTCCATCACCTCCACTAGCTTTGTTCCTAGTGATGCTTTCTAAGGCCCATTTGACTTCACATTCCAGGATGCCTGGCTTTAGAAGAATGATCACACCATCACGATATCTGGGTCGTGAAGATCTTTTTTGTACAGTTCTTCTGTGTATTCTTGCCACCTCTTCTTAATATCTTCTGCTTCTGTTAGGTCCATACCATTTCTGTCCTTTATCATGCCTATCTTTGCATGAAATGTTCCCTTGGTATCTCTAATATTCTTGAAGAGATCTCTAGTCTTTCCCATTGTGTTCTTTTCCTCTACTTCTTTGCATTGATCACTGAGGAAGGCTTTCTTATCTCTTCTTGCTATTCTTTGGACTCTGCATTCTCATTAGAATATCATTCCTTTTCTCCTTTGCTTTTCACTTCTCTTCTTTTCACAGCTATTTTTAAGGCCTCCCCAGACAGCCGGTTTGCTTTGTTGCATTTCTTTTCCATGGGGATGGTCTTCATCCCTGTCTCCTGTACAATGTCATGAACCTCCATCCATAATTCATTAGGTACTCTGTCTATCAGATCTAGTCCTTAAATCTATTTCTCACTTCCATTGTATAATCCTAAGGGATTTGATTTAGGTCATACCTGAATGGTCTAGTGGTTTTGCCTACTTTCTTCAATTTAAGTCTGAATTTGGCAATAAGGAGTTCATGATCTGAGCCACAGTCAGTTCCTGGTCTTGTTTTTGCTGACTGTATAGAGCTTCTCTATCTTTGGCTGCAAAGAACATAATCAATCTGATTTTGGTGTTGACCATTTCGTGATGTCCATGTGTAGAGTCTTCTCTTGTGTTGTTGGAAGAGGGTGTTTCCTATGACCAGTGCATTCTCTTGGCAGAACTCTATTAACCTTTACCTTGCTTCATTCCGTATTCCAAAGCCAAATCTGCCTGTTATTTCAGGTGTTTATTGACTTCCTACTTTTTCATTCCAGTCCCCCATAATGAAAAGGACATCTTTTTTGGTTGTTAGTTCTGAAAGGTCCTGTAGGTCTTCATAGAACCATTCAACTTCAGCTCCTTCAGCTAGATTAAGCTGTGCAATTTACATAACAGATCTCAT
Organism: Oryx dammah; assembly: GCF_014754425.2. Lineage (NCBI taxonomy): Eukaryota > Metazoa > Chordata > Mammalia > Artiodactyla > Bovidae > Oryx > Oryx dammah. The sequence continues at coordinate 74,417,751 of NW_024070212.1, forward strand.
TTATTCATTCCACATATATTTATCAGGCACTTGCCATGTGCACAGAATGGTTTTACTTGCTGAGGAGACTACAGGAAATAAAATAAAAATCTCCTACTTCATGGAATTTAGTCTAATAGTGAGTACCTCACACATACTGCATGCTTAATTGGTATTAAGAACTGTTCTAAGTCCTTTATATGTATAGTTCACAAGAAAAAAAGAGGTTAGCAGCTGAAAATAATGTTCATAAATTATCAGGTTAAAGCATGATATAAATATAGTTCAACCTAACCTTACAAGCAGAGTTGAATACCGCTTGTATCTATCATACACTGTTCCTCTTTCCTTAAGCTCAGCATAGCAGCCCAGGACATCTTAACTTCCACACATTGCATTTGTGATGTTCTATTCATTCCTATTACTGTTTCCTAGAATGTTACCATGGCACAGAAATGGAAGGAAGAGAACAGACATGGTTTGAGAATCTAATCTGAGCTAGGTACTTTATTTAAAACATTCTCAAAACAATGCCATACAGTATATATCTTTAACTTTCACTGAAAAATAAGTTACAACTCAGACTAATTAATTTGTCCAAAGACAAAAGGCTTCCAAGGATTAAGCCCCCCTACATTCAGAATCCACTGCTTCTCCAAATTAATATGTATCTGAAACACCTGAAGGGCTTGTGAAAACAGGCCCTTCCCCAGGGTTTCTGATTCTGTAAGCTTGGGCTGGGGCCTAAGAATCTGCATTTTTAACAAGATCCTCAGGGATGGTGATGCTGCCACTCACAGTTGGAGGGCAACTGACTTAGTACATATTCAGAGTACTTTATGAAGTAAGTCTGCTTCCTCTGCCACAAAATGGTCCTTCCAGTATTTCATAGTAGCTTTTTCACTGGTTAGCATGGGACTAATAGTTACAAATAGTTACATTTAGATATACTCCAAAATGCAGAATGACTCAAAGACAAGATGAAAGAAATATCAGAAGAGGATTTATTTCATGCACATGTGACAGTCCAAGGCAGGTATTCCTGATCAATAAGATAGGTACAACTCTTCTCAAAGTAGACACTAGGGATCCAGGCAAAAGGAGCCTCTGAAAATTTCAATGTGTAGCTACCAAAATCATGACAGCCATCTCAATTCGGGTCATCCAGGAGGGAGAAAAAGCATGGAAAAACATGAGCAGGATTCCATACTGGGTCAGATCTGGAAGAGCAGGGGGCATGTGTTGCTTTTGCTAAAACACATGGTTGCATCCAGCTACATTGGAGATTTAACATGTACTGTAGCCTTGTGCTCAGGAAGAGAGAATGGACTTTGATGAGCAGCTTTCAGTCATAGTCAGCCCAGAGCTGAGATAGGTGTGAAGGTATGCACAGAAGGCTTTGCTGGGGAAGAGGTGTTTATGGTCAGACCTGAAAAAGAAACTAGGTGTTTGATAGGCAAAGACTGAAGTGGGAGGAGAACAGGAGAAAAAGCCAAAGAGAGAAAAAGCAGGAATCATTTAAGGAACTAACAAAAGGCCAACGGGGCTGACACTTGGAGGGTGATGAGGAGGATGACTCCAAATGGGAGAGCTGTGGCAGGCAGAAGCATGGAGGCAGTGCTAAAAGTGGTTCATTTACCCAAGAAAATTTATTGTCTTTCATGGTCCATGTTTCAGCTGGGTGCTGCAAATATAGAAGTATTTAAAACAAACATGGTCGCTGACCTCACGGAGATTATGGTTTCATGGATAAGACTTTTAACAAACAATTATCTATAAAATTAAGTACTGAAATTTATTTTAAGAAAAACATAGTATTATGAGAACATTTTCATAGGGAGCTAACAAAGTCTTAGCTTCAAGAAAGGCTACTGTGAGAAAGTGATCATAAGCTAAAAGATGAATGATTATATTTGAGGGTTCAAAGATGTCCTTGTCCCCATTTTATACATGAGGGGTGAAAGGAAGGCTTATGATTACATGGCTAGTTCATGACTGATCAGAGATTTGACCCAATATCTAACTCTAGATCCTGTGGTATTACCAAACCTATACAAGTTCTCGGAGAAGGCAATGGCACCCCACTCCAGTACTCTTGCCTGGAAAATCCCTTGGACAGAGGAGCCTGGTAGGCTGCAGTCCATGGGGTCACTAAGAGTCAGACACGACTGAGCGACTTCACTTTCACTTTTCACTTTCATGCACTGGAGAAGGAAATGGCAACCCACTCCAGTGTTCCTGCCTGGAGAATCCCAGGGATAGGGAAGCCTAGTGGGCTGCCATCTATGGGGTCTCACAGAGTTGGACACGACTGAAGTGATTTAGCAGCAGCAGCGTGTAAGTTCTATGGAAGAGAATAATGGGATACTGACTCTGTTCTAGAGAGCTCTGGCAATCATAAACACATATAAAAGAAACAAAAGGTCTTAAAATTATTTTTAAACTGTGATTACAGATCAAAGTAATCAAAGTTGGCTCTTGGAAGAGATAGAACTTGGACTATGCTTCAGTAGACCAAGAGAGTGAGACTAGGAATGAATGCATTCTGGGAGCAGTAATCCCACTGTACAGATATTTAGGTACAACTCTTCAACCAGCTACTAATCCATTGAATGCTAATTTTATCCAGCTTGTATCCCTCCAGCTGGTTTATCAGCCTATCATGCGAATCTGTCAAATCCCTTGTTAAAATGCAGATTAATTTCAGCACAGGTTTCACAGTTTCCTCTATATGAAGCTGCTTCACTATATTTCTGACACTAAGGGAGCCTCACAGAGAACAAGAAAAATCAACCATTAAGGTTAAGCTACTGAACAAAGATGTGTTCCTCCAGGGTTGACTGCTTGTCAGAAGTGTTATTAAAATTCTGCCTTGTCACAACTAGACAAAAGTGTGGCCCAGAAGATACATATGGCTATAATGGTGCCCTGGCCTCCCATATGAGTTCTGTCACTACCAGACCACTCATCATTGGACTCACCACTACTCATCAACACAGAGATGGGCTGAAGAGAAGAGACCAATCAATATATTTTATTTTTTCAGTCAGCTAACATTTACTGGTTGCCTACTTACTGCCAACAACTATAGGTACTGACATTACAAAACAGAGTAAGTCAACAGCTTCCCTCTTGAGATATTCATATTCTAGCTAGAAGAGTACACACAAGAAAAATGTTTATGATAAAATGTGAAAAATGCTAAATGAAGGCATAGAAAATAATATAGTTAGTACCGTATTGGAGTTCAAAGAAGCTTTCACATAGAAGATGATATTTGACCGGGCAGAAAGTGAAGAGGAACTAAAAAGTCTCTTGATGAAAGTGAAAGAGGAGAGTGAAAAAGTTGGCTTAAAGCTCAACTTTCAGAAAACGAAGATCATGGCATCTGGTCCCATCACTTCATGGGAAATAGATGGGGAAACAGTGGAAACAGTGTCAGACTTTATTTTTTGGGCTCCAAAATCACTGCAGATGGTGATTGCAGCCATGAAATTAAAAGATGCTTACTCCTTGGAAGGAAAGTTATGACCAACCTGGATAACATATTCAAAAGCATAGACATTACTTTGCCTACAAAGGTCCATCTAGTCAAGGCTATGGTTTTTCCAGTGGTCATGTATGGATGTGAGAGTTGGACTGTGAAGAAACCTGAGCACTGAAGAATTGATGCTTTTGAACTGTGGTGTTGGAGAAGACTCCAAGGAGAGCCAACCAGTCCATTCTAAAGGAGATCAGTCCTGGGTGTTCATTGGAAGGACTGATGCTGAGGATGAAACTCCAATACTTTGGCCACCTCATGCAAATAGTTGATCCATTGGAAAAGACTCTGATGCTAAGAGGGATTGGGGGCAGGAGGAGAAGGGGATGACAGAAGATGAGATGGCTGGATGGCATCACCAACTCGATGGACATGAGTTTGAGTGAACTCCGGGAGTTGGTGATGGACTGGCGTGCTGCGATTCATGGGGTTGCAAAGAGTTGGACATGACTGAGCGACTGAACTGAACTGAACTGAACTAAATGAGAGTATAAATTCAAGAATGAATGGAGGGTTCATAGAAGGCTTTAAGGACATTCCAGGCAGAGTAAGCAATGAGCTATGTGTATAATCCTTCACAGGGTTGGTCATATTCAGGAAACGATGAGAAGACTGATGTGGCAGTAGAGGGTGGAGATGAGGTGGGGGGAAGTTTTAGGAGATATGGTTAAGGAAGGCTGTGCTGATACTGTGTTAAATACCATGCCAAACTGTCTACATTCTCTCCTGAGAGCCATAGAGAAACATTAGAGATTTTTAAGGCAGAAATAATGAAGTCATTAACTTTTAAGGTCTTATTAAGGTCATATCAACTGTGAAAATAAGATTCTCATGTTTGTGACAATGCAAGTATAAACAATAACTCATGAAACTGGTATAAAATGAGTGTAACAATAGTTCACACCTGAACTGCCTGGAATTGAGTATGAATTCAGTAAATATTAGCTATGTTGGTGATTTTTAAAATCTAAAACTATTATTCTAAGGATTCATGGGCACATACTATGTATCATTATTCTTAACAATAGCATCAATAACAATGATAATAAAGTATATATTTATATTTACTTATGCCTGGTAACATTTACTTCATAAATATTTCAATCTCATAATATCTCTAAGGGATAAATATTACAATTGTTATTTTATAAAGTGAGGAAAATGAGGCTCAAAGATTCTAAATGACTTGCCACAAGCAATAAAGCAAGTCTATAGTGAGGCCTGCAATGAACAAGCACTTGTTCCATTCCACCATATGGTTTCTTGGCTTAAATAATAATGACATACTATCCTTCTTCTGCAATGATCTAAGCCAGATATATTTTTGAGCCACAGTTTAGTAAGGTAACAAGAATACTGTGCCATGGGGGCTAAAGAATTGAGATCCTTCTTACAGTTGTCACATGGACCTGTAAAGAGGCAAAGATTCTCTACTCTATGCATCTCCTCACACTTTATCCTGTTCCCTATTCCTTCCCACCAGGCATTCGGTGTGCCATTTTTCTATCTCCTCTTTCATGCAGCAAGCACATAGCAAAGATCTGGCCTTTGGATCATGTTGTAATTTGAGTGAATTACCTCATGACTTCTATGAGAGAAAGACTGTCTAGTTCAGAGTGGGGGTTCAAAAAGAAGATTACGCTGGGAACCCCATGACTGAGTCTTATGATTAAAGTCCCTAAATCTTGAGGATCCTGAGGCTTTAGCTGCCTTTGAAAACTATTTCTTTGTTTACAATCTAGCATTTATCACTACTGTCAAGACCTCTCAGTAAGAATTTCCAGAGGAAAAAAAAAAGAGTGAGTGGTGGGGGTAAGGCACGAATATTCCACTCCAAATGCATAAAAATTAGCATCAGAGAAATGGGCAAAAACCCCAACCTTCTGTCTTCCAAGAGGTGCTCATTTATTAAGTGGCAGGGTGGTAGAGTTGTGATGGATCCATACAGTATGGTGATTAAAAGCACTGGTCTGGAATCAGACAGAGAAGAGCTTTTTTTTTTTTTTTTTTTTGAAAAAAATTTTTTTTTAAGTGCAAAATGATCACTCAATTTTTTATTGAGTTTCAGAATTCTAATTAGCAAAGCGGAAGAAATAATACTTACTTTGCACAGTTGTTGTAAAAATTCAATAAAATAAGGTATGTAAAGTGACAAGAATAGTGCCTGACATACTGAAGATAATCAATAAATAGAAGCACTCTGTGCTACTTATTATATAATAATTATTTATCTTCTCTGAATATATTGATCATATTTAAACAAAAAAATGGGCAAGTCTTCACAAGTCGCTGTGAAGACACAACATAATGGCTTGAAAGCATTATTTATGAAAGAAAAATATAACATGACTTATCCATTGTTTTCCTTTTGAATTATTTATGAAGTGTTTGGTAATAGGCATTCAGATCAGTCAGAATTAAAGCTATGAGTTGATGTTTGCTGCACCATGCTTTTAAAAATTTAGTAGCTTCAGAAAACATTATTTCACAAATTGTATTCTCACTTAATGATTTAATCACTAAGGATACATGTTAACAATCACTCTAAATAAGAGCCTGAAAGGAAAATATACTGCTTCTCACCACCCACCCAACAATCTGTAACTTGGCTTTTTGGAATTAAATGGTCATTAAAAAAAAATCATCTGTAGCAATGGCTTAGGGAAAACAGGGGAAAAAAAATTTAATGAACTGAAAGCAGGAATCACAATAAGGACATAATACTCCTTCCAAGATGCCTAGGATATTCCTCAGGAGAAAATACTGCCAGGAAATAGTGAGCAGATTTATTTCAAATCTGACTTTTATCTATCTACCACTACCCCTATTATACAGAAGGTATAAATAAAAGCCCAAAAATATCAAGTAGCTTACTTAAGATCTTGCAACTAAAAATGGTGAAGAGGAAACTCTAAAAAAAGCCTTGACTATGCCCTATAATATACTGCTACTTTCTTCAGGCCTTCAAAGGGGCTGGCATTTATCACTGTTGTTATTTAGTCCCTTAATCACACCCAACTCTCTGTGATCCCATGGACGGTAACATGCCAGGCTTCCTTGTCTTTCACTATCTCCCGCAGTCCCACAGCAACATACAGAGAGTTCCAGTTGCTTCATTTTTTGCCAATAATTAATTTTGTCAATCTTTTTCTTTTTAGTCATCCTAGTGTGTGGTGGTGATAACTCATCATGGTTTTAATTAGCATTTATCTAATAACTATAGGAGGCGTGGGTTGACAGCAGCCTGCTTTGGGGTCAGGGGCACTGACTACAGCAGTCCTCAAGTCTGTGGCATGCTGGCATAAGTCATTTTGAAGGAGGTCACCATACTGTAGATTGGCCTCGTGGTGAGGGAACACAGCCCCACCCATCAGCACAAAAATTGGATTAAAGACTTACTGAGCATGGCCTTGCCCACCAGAACAAGACCCAACTCTCCCAATGCCAGTCCCTCCCATCAGGAAGCTTCCACAAACCTCTTATCCTCATCCATCAGAGGGAAGACAGAATGAAAACCACAATCACAGAAAACTAACCAAACTAATCACACAGATCATGGCCTTGTCTAACTCAATGAAACTATGAGCCATGCCATGTAGGGCTACCCAAGAAGGATGGGTCATGATGGAGAGTTATGACAAAACATGGTCCACTGGAGAAGAGAATGGCAAACCACTTTAGTATTCTTGCCTTGAGAACCTCATGAACAATATAAAATGGAAAAAAGATAAAACAGAGAAAGATGAACTACCCAAGTTGGTAGGTGCCCAACATGCTACAGGAGAAGAGCAGAGAAATAGCTCCAGAAGGAATGAAGAGGCTGAGCCAAAGCAGAAACCACACCCTGTTGTGGATGTGTCTGGTGGTGAAAGTAAAGTCCGATGCTATAAAGAACAATATTGCATAGGAACCTGGAATATTAGGTCCATGAATCAAGGTAAATTGGAAACAGTCAAAAGGAAATGGCAAGAGTGAATATCGACATTTTAGAAATCAGTGAACTAAAATGGACCAGAATGAGTGAATTTAATTCAGATGACCATTTTATATATATACTACTGTGGGCAAGAATCCCTTTGAAGAATGGAGTAGGCTTATAGTCAACACGAGAGTCCAAAATGCAGTACTTGGATGCAATCTTAAAAAATGACAGAATGATCTCTGTTCGTTTCCAAAGCAAACCATTCAATATCACAGTAAGCCAAGTCTATGCCCCAACTAGTAATGCTGAAAAAGCTGAAGTTGAATGGTTCTATGAAGACCTACAAGACCTTCAAGAATTAACATCAAAAAAGTTGTCCTTTTCATCATAGGGGACTAAAATGCAAAACTAGGAAGTCAAGAGATACCTGGAGTAACAGGCAAGTTTGGCCTTGGAGTAGAAAATGAAGCAGGGCAAAGGCTAGTAGAATTTTGCAATGAGAGCACACTGATCATAGCAAACACCCTTTTCTGACAACACAAGAGATGACGCTACACATGGACATCACCAGATAGTCAATACCAAAATCAGATTGATCATATTCTTTGCAGACAAAGAGGGAGAAGTTCGATATAGTCAGCAAAACCAGGCGCTGACTGTGGCTCAGATCATGACCTCCTTACCATAAAATTTAGACTTAAATAGAAGAAATTGGGGGAAATGACTAGACCATTCAGGTATGACCTAAATCAAATCCCTTACAATTATACAGTGGAAGTGACAAATAGATTCAAGAGATTAGATCTGATAGAGTGCATGAAGAACTATGGATAGAGATTCGTAACATTGTACAGGAGCAGTGATCAAAACCATCCCCAAGGGGGGGAAAATGGAAAAGGCAAAAGGGCTGTCTGGGGAGGCCTTAAAAATAGCTGAGAAGAGAAGAGAAAGGCAAAGGAGAAAAGGAAAGATATACCCATTTGAATGCAGATTTCCAAAGAATAGCAAGGAGACATAAGAAAGCCTTCCTCAGTGATCAATGCAAAGAAATAGAAAAAAAAAAAAAACAATAGAATGGGAAAGACTAGAGATCTCTTTAAGGAAACGAGAGATACCAAGGGAATATTTCATGCAAAGATGGGCACAATAAAGGACAGAAATGGTATGGACCTAACAGAAGCAGAAGATATTAAGAAGAAGAGACAAGGATACACGGAAAAACTATACAAAAAAAGTTCTTCATGACCCAGATAACCAGAATGGTGTGATCACTCACCTAGCGCCAGACATCCTGGAGTGTGAGATCAAGTGGGAGTTAGGAAGCATCACTATGAACAAAGCTAGTAGAACTGATGGGATTCCAGTTGGGCTACTTCAAATCCTAAAAGATGATGCTGTGAAAGTGCTGCACTCAATAAGCCAGCAAATTTGGAAAACTCATCAGTGGCCACAGGGCTGGAAAAAAAACAGTTTTCATTCCAATCCCAAAGAAACACAATGCCAAAGAATGTTTAAACTACCACACAATTGCACTCATGTCACACACTAGCAAAGTAATACTCAAAATTCTACAAGGGAGGCTTCAACAGTACATGAATCAAGAACTTCCAGATGTTCAAGTTGGATTTAGAAAAGGCAGAGGAACCAGAGATCAAATTGCCAATATCCACTGGATCATTGAAAAAGAAAGAGTTCCAGAAAAACATCTATTTCTGTTTCATTGACTACTCTAAAGCCTTTGACTGTGTGGATCACAACAAACTGTAGAAAATTCTTCAAGAGATAGGAATACCAGGCCACCTTACCTGTCTCCTGAGAAACCTATATGCAGGTCAAAAAGCAACAGTTAGAACCAGACATGGAACAACAGACTGGTTCCAAATAGGAAAAGGAGTATGTCAAGGCTGTATATTGTCACCCTGCTTATTTAAGTTATATGCAGAGTACATGATGTGAAATGCCAGGCTAGATGAAGCACAAGCTGGAATCAAGACTGCAGAGAGAAATATCAGTAACATCAGATATGCAGATGAAACCACCCTTATGGCAGAAAGTGAGGAGGAACTAAAGAGCCTCTTGATGAAGGTGAAAGAGGAGAGTAAGAAAATTGACTTAAAACTCAACATTCAAAAAACTAAGATCATGGAATTCAGTCCCATCACTTCATGGCAAATAGATGGGGGAAAAAAGGAAACAATGACAGATTTTACTTTATTGGGCTCCAAAATCACTGCAGAGGGCAACTGAGCCATGAAATTAAAAGACACTTGCTTCTTGGAAGAAAAGCTGTGAGAAACCTAGACAGCATATTAAATGGCAGAGATATTACTTTGCCATCTAGTCAAGACTACAGGGTTTTTCAGTAGTCAAGTGTGGATGTGAGAATTGGACCATAAAGAAACTGAGCATCAGAGAATTGATGCTTTTGAACTATGGTTTTGGAGAAGATTCTTGAGAGTCCCTTGGACTGCAAGGAGATCAAATCAGTCAATCCTAAAGGAAATCAACCCAGAATCTTCATTGGAAGGACTGATGCTGAAACTGAAGATCCAATACTTGTGCTACCAGATGCAAAGATCTGACTCATTAGAAAAGACCCTGGCACTGGAAAAGTTTGAAGCCAGGTGGAGAAGGGGATGACAGAGGACAAGATGGTTGGATGGCAACATTAATGGACGTGACTTTGAGCAAGCTCCAGGAGATGGTGAAGTACAGGGAAGCCTGGCATGCTGCAGTCCATGTGATGACAAAGAGTTGAACAGGACTGAGCAGACTGAACAACAAAGGTATTGAGGATTTTTTCTGTGCTTCCTTGCCATTCTTGTATCTCCCTTTGTGAAATGTTTAAATTCTCTGGTTTTATTGTTTTTACTGAGTTGTAAGAATTGTTTATATATTCTGATTACAAGTATTTTATCAGATATATGACATATATTTTTTTTCAGAAAGTAGCTTATTTTTTTCTGATTCTTAACAGTATCTTTTGATTTGCATTTCTCTATAATGAGTGATGTTGAGCATCTTTTCATGTGTTTGTTACCCATCTGTATGTCTTCTTTGGAGAAATGTCTATTTAGTTCTTTGGCCCATTTTTTGAATGGGTCATTTATTTTTCTGGAATTGAGCTGCATGAGTTGTTTGTATATTTTTGAGATTAGTTGTTTGTCAGTTGCTTCATTTGCCATTTTCTCCCATTCCGAAGGCTGTCTTTTCACCTTGTTTATAGTTTCCTTTGTTGTGCAGAAGCTTTTAATTCTAATTAGATCCCATTTGTTTGTTTTTGCTTTTATTTCCAGTATTCTGGGAGGTGGATCATAGAGGATCCTGCTGTGATTTATGTCGGAGAGTATTTTGCCTATGTTCTCCTCTAGGAGTTTTATAGTTTCTGGTCTTACATTTAGATCTTTAATCCATTTAAAGTTTATTTTTGTGTATGTTGTTAGAAAGTGTTTTAGTTTCATTCTTTTACAAGTGGTTGACCAGTTTTCCCAGTACCACTTGTTAAAGAGATTGTCTTTAATCCATTGTCTATTCTTGCCTCCTTTGTCAAAGATAAGGTGTCCATAGGTGTGTGGATTTATCTCAGGGCTTTCTATTTTGTTCCATTGATCTGTATTTCTGTCTTTGTGCCAGTACCATACTGTCTTGATGACTGTGGCTTTGTAGTAGAGCCTGAAGTCAGGCATGTTGATTCCTCCAGTTCCATTCTTATTTCTCAAGATTGCTTCGGCTATTTGAGGCTTTTTGTATTTCCATACAAACTGTGAATTATTTGTTCTAGCTCTGTGAAAAATACCGCTGGTAGCTTGATAGGGATTGCATTGAATCTGTAGATTGCTTTGGGTCGTATACTCATATTCACTATATTGATTCTTCTGATCCACGAACATGGTATATTTCTCCATCTGTTATGTCCTTTTTGATTTCTTTCATCAGTGTTTTACAGTTTTCTATATATAGGTCTTTAGTTTCTTTAGGGCAAGACCACAATGAGGTACCACTTCACACCAATCAGAATGGCTGTGACCCAAAAGTCTTCAAGCAATAAATGCTGGAGAGGGTGTGGATAAAAGGGAACCCTCTTACACTGCTGGTGGAAATGCAAACTAGTACAGCCACTATGGAGAACAATGTGGAGATTCCTTACAAAACTTCAAATAGAACTGCCTTATGACCCAGCAATCCCACTGCTGGGCATATACACTGAGGAAACCAGAATTGAAAGAGACATTTGTACCCCAATGTTCATTGCAGCACTGTTTATAATAGCCAGGACATGGAAGCAACCTAGATGTCCATCAGCAGACGAATGGATAAGAAAGCTGTGGTACATATATATATACACAATGGAGTATTACTCAGCCATTAAAAAGAATACACTTGAATCCGTTCTAATGAAGCGGATGAAACTGGAGCTGATTATACAGAGTGAAGTAAGCCAGAAAGAATAACACCAACACAGTATACTAACACATATATATGGAATTTAGAAAGACAGTAATGATAACCCTGTATGCAAGACAGCAAAAGAGACACAGATGTATACAACAGACTTTTGGACTCTGTGGGAAAGGGAGAGGGTGGGATGATTTGGGAGAATAGCATTGAAACATGTATACTATCATGTAAGAAATGAATTGCTAGTCTAGGTTCAATACAGGATACAGGATGCTTGGGGCTGGTGCACTGGGATGACCCAGAGAGATGATATGGGGAGGGTGGTGGGAGGGGAGTTCAGGATTGGGAACTCATGTACACCTGTGGCAGATTCATGTCAATGTATGGCAAAACCAATACAGTATTGTAAAGTAAAATAAATAAATAAATAAAATAAAAAAATAATTTTAAAAATTCCTATACAAAAAAACCCCACAGTATCTTTTGAAAATAAGTTTTTAATTTTCAAGATGTTCAATTTAACATTATTTTTTATGCATTATGCTCTTGGTATTCTAAGAAATCTTTGCCTAAGTCAAGGATATAACATTTTTCCCATATGGTTCTTTCTAGAAATTGTGTAATATCATCTTTTATTTTTACATCTATAATGCACTTCAATTTAATTTTTATACACTATAAATAGTGTGTAGAAAGAATTGAGGTTTATTTCTTTGCACATGGACATCCAATTATTCTGGTATCATTTATTGAAGCTTTTCACCAAATCCATGAATTACCTTGACAACTTTATCAAAAATCAATTGACCTTTTATGCTTTGTCTGTCTCTAGACTCTATTCTGTTCTGTGTATCACCATATGTAACACCACATTTCCTTGTTCGCTAATAGCTTTGTAATAAGCATTGAAAGCAGTTAGTATATGACCTCCACCTTTGTTTTTCAAAGTTCTTTTGGCAATTCTAGGCCTTCTTTTTACATTTTTATATGACTTACAGACTCAGCTTGTCAGTTTTTACAAAAAAATTAAAAGTTTGCTGAGATTTTGATTGGGACTGTGTTGAATCCAAAAATGAATTAATATAGAACAGACATCTTGGAAACATTGTCTAAGTCATTAACATAATATGTACCTCATTTATTTAGGTCATCTTGAAATTCTTTTGGCAAGGTTTCATGGTTTTTGTTGTGAATGTCTTATACATATGTCATTAAGCTTAACCCACAACATTTTATATTATTTAATGGTAAAATAAGTTGTATTTTTATTTGAATTTCCAGTTGGTTGCTGTTACCATAAAAACTGCAAGGTGATCCAACCAGCCCTTTCTAAAGGAGATCAGTCCTGGGTGTTCATTGGAAGGACTGATGCTGAAGCTGAAACTCCAGTACTTTTGCCGCCTCATGCGAAGAGTTGACTCATTGGAAAAGACTCTGATGCTGGGAGGGATTGGGGGCAGGAGGAGAAGGGGACAACAGAGGATGAGATGGCTAGATGGCATCACCGACTCGTGGACATGAGTTTGGGTAAACTCCGGGAGTTGGTGATGGACAGGGAGGCGTGGCGTGCTGCGATTCATGGGGTCGCAAAGAGTTAGACATGACTGAGCAACTGAACTGAATTGAACCATATAAACATTAAATTGATCTTTATATATCAATCCTATTTCCTGTGGATATGCTAAATACAGTTAGGTCTGGTTGCATTTTTGTAGATTTCTTCATTTTTTTGCAAAAGTCATAACACCTGCAAACAAAGATAGTTTTACCTCTTTTTCATTCTAGATACCTTTAATTTTTGTACTGCCTTCATGCACTGGCTGACATCACCGGCAAGCTTAAATGCAAGTGCTGAAAAAGGATATCCTTGCCTTAGAAGAAAGATTCCAAACTTTCATAGTGATGATGATTATAGGTTTTTCCTAGATGCCTATTTCACAGGTTAAACAACTAACTTTCTACACCTCATCTTTGAGTTTCTGTTTTGTTTTATTCATTGACAATGAATAAATTTATTGAATCTTTTGAATCTCATCAAATGTTTTTCTTGCATCTACTAGGATAATACTATGAATTTTACTTTTCCACACTTTAATATACTGACTTGAAGTGATTGAGTTCTTAACACCAAACCGATCATATTTTGGGGGGAGAAATCCTACTCAGTCAGGAAATATTATCCTTTGTATATATTGGTGAATTATATTTGCTAAATTTTTAAAAGGGTTTTGCATTTATGTTCTAATAAAGGGTTACACATTGTTGTTGTTGTAACAATCAATATCTTTGGTTTTAGTATTAGCATTTTTAGTTTTAGTTATAATGTTGGCCTCAAACAATGAGACTTTCCTTTTCTGTTTTCTTCAGAGGGTTTATGAATAATTTATATTATTTTTCCTTAAATGTTTGACAGAATTCACCAACAAAGCAATCTGGGTCTGCAGTTTTCTTTGCAAGTGAATTTTTAACTAAAAATTCAATTTAAAAATAAATATTAGATGATTATTTCTTCTTCAGTGAGCTTTAATAGATTGTACATTTTAAGGAATTTGTCCATATCATATAAATTGGTGAACTTACTGGCATTGTTTTTCATAACATTCATTCTCTTATTAACCTTTTAATATCTCTAGATTATGTAGTGTCATTAGCTCTCATTCATGGTACTGGGGATTTTTGTCTTGGCCCTTCTTTTCCTTACAAATCTGGCTAGGGAGTTATTAATTTCATTCATCTTCTTGAAGAACTAGCTTTTGGGTTCATTGATTTCCTCTTTTGACTTTTTCTAGTTCACTGATTTCTGCTCTGATATTTATTAGTTTTGTCATCTACTTGATTTAAGTTTCATTTGCTCTTCCACTTTTAGTTTTTTTTTAAATAAAAGCTGAGATCACTGATTTTAGTTCTTTGTCCTTTTTCTTTCTTTCTTTCTTTTTTATTTTACTTTACAGGACTGGCTCTGAGTCAAGGTTGTGTCCTTTTACTAGAGTGGCCAGACTGAACTGTCTTCAATATAGATATTTAGTGCTATAAATTTCCCTATAAACCTTGCTTTAGTGGCATCCAGAAATTTTGATATATTGTGTTTTGCTTCCTTTCCATTCAAGATATTTTGAAATTTTCCTTTTGACTACTCTTTTAATCCATGAAATATTTAGGAGGAGAAGGGGATGACAGAGGATGAAATGGTTGGATGGCATCACCAATTCAATGGACATGAGTTTGAGCAAACTCCGGGAGTTGGTGATGGACAGGGAAGTCTGGTGTGCAGCAGTCCATGGAGTCACAAAGAGTTGGACACGACTGATTGACTGAAATGACTGAGTTTGATTTCCAAATATTTGGAGAGTTTCAAGATACCTTTACATTACCGATTTCTAGCTTAATTCCACTATAGTCAGAGAACATAATTTGTATGACTTGATCATTTTTAAATTTATAGACACTTGCTTTATGCTGAGAATATGGTCTATAGTGGTAAGTGTTCCATGTACACTTTGAAAAGAATATGTATTTTGCTCTTTTATTAGGCAAAGTGTTCTATAAATGCTAATTGTGTCTAATTGTTTGACAATGTTGTACAGATCTTGTGTATAATTACTGATATTTTTGTATACTTGCTCCATTATTGAGAGAGTGGTATTAAAGTACTTAAGTGTAGCTATAGATTTGTCTGTGTCACTTCACAGTTCTGTCATTTTTTGCTCCATTATTTGAATGTTTAGGATTGGTGCATAAACCTTTAGAATTGTTGGGTCCTCTTGATGAAATAATCCCTTTATTATTATAAAATAACATTCTTTGCCTCTGGTAATTTCTTTGCTTGAAAATATATTTTGTCTTATATTAATATAGCAAGATAAAGATTCTTTTAAATAGTGTTATCATGGTATATTTTAATTATCATTTTACTTTTAACCCATTTGTGTTTTCCTACTTAAAGTGAGTATTAGGTTGACAGCAGAGACGTTTATCCAGTCTGACAATCTCTACCTTCAAAATGTGATATGAGACCATTTACATTTAGCGTTAATACTGATATGGTAGGTTTAAATCTACCTTAAATTAACCTTTATAATTCCTCACTATATAACCTTCTACTTCACTATGTCTCAGCAAAATGCCTAGTTTGGTAAAATAAGGAAATACTGAACCAGAGAATGGGAGCAAAAATAATCAGGAGCCAATCATACTTCAGGGAATTATTAGATATTAACTATTATCTAGCCAGAAATTATCTGTTCTAATAATGTTCTTCTCTTACCATACATCCCATGATTTTTAAAAAGTAATAATGGCAATTTAGAGAAGTTGTCAGATATATTTCAGAAAATATCCTTATAAAAAAACTAAGAATTGGTATGAGGGAATGAATGTTATACATATAGGGGACCCCAAATAGCATACTGTTCTTGAAAAAAAGGAAAAAAGAGAACTGGAGAAAATCATCTCTGACTGTCTCCACGGTGGAGCCACCATCTTTAGACAGAGTTCCAAAGATGTCTGTTCACTGCAACACACAGTAGAAAAGTTAGGAGTTCTGTGAATCATCCTGGCCACAGTGATATAATACAATACAATGAAGCAGCAGCTCTTGGAAGATACATTCTACTAACAACAACAAAGACTATTTGCTATTAAGGGGATAATATATGCACAGAATGGCATGGACAATTAACTCTTCTTGATATACAATAACTTCCTTGACAGGTTGTGGTAAAACAGTGTATACAATCAGAACAGCATCAGTTAAAAACTACGTCTCCAAAAAAAACTTCCATTAAAATGTCGTTTCTCCTCAGAACACTTCAAATAATCCCAGCTTACTTATGACTCTCATTGTTCTATAATATGTAAATACTCATTTAATATATCCATAATCCCTATGTTGGTCCATGATGATTATGGGAGCAAGCTCAGTTGCTCAGTCGTGTCTGACTCTTTGCGACCCCATGGATTGTAGCCCATCGGTAACCTCCTCTATCCGTGGGATTTCCCAGGCAAGAATACTGGAATGGGTTGCCATTTCCTTCTCCATGAGATCTTACCAACTCAGGAATCAAACCCTTGTCTCCTGCGTTGGCAGGCAGATTCTTTACCACTGAGCCACAAGGGAAACCCATGATGATTATAAATCACTATTATTACAAGGAATACAGAGAATTTACCAGACACAGAAATATCATCAGAGGTTAGAGGAGAGTGGTTTTAAACCCAGGAGCCACAATAACTCTGAGAACATTCTACTAATCACTGTGGTGATGAGAAGGAACAAGGCCCTACTCAACATCTCTGCTTCATTACTCCCAACAACTCTGTGTTTCACCTCGACTGCACTACCAGCTAATCCCTAAATACCCTGTAGATATACTGTCTTGCTATTTTGCCTTTATAAGTATTATTCTCTTAATAAGGAGAACTTTTCCTATCTTTTCCATGGTGACCAAGGATGAAAGAGCAGATAAAACCAAGGAGGGTCTTGGAATGCAGGAATGGAAAAACCAGACCCTTATTGCCCTTCCATCCCCCATGTTTTAACTATTAATGGAACAGTATAACCTGTCTCCTCTCCTACCCCATAGGAAGAAGGTATTTGCCCTACTCTTCCCCCATCAAGTATACATGACTCTTCCAATCAGCAAATGACCCACAAGACCTCTATCCCACCTCTTGTACCCTGGGTATAAAAGTAGACTAAAGAGCCCTATTCAACATTGGTTCTCCCTTGAGCCGACCACTGTTCTAACAGCATCTCCCACTCTAATAATGCTCTCATTCTGTCTCATGTCTGGAAATTCTTTTCCAACCTGCGCCAGGACCATGACATTTTCCTTAATGATGCATCTCACAAGTTAGATCCTCTCTGATATTCCTGTGCTTCCCTCATTCCCATAGCTGAATTCTCCTGAGCTGCTTGGCAATCTGCACCTATATCTCACAGAAACTTATATTGCAATTGCTGCCTTTGATAGCAAGTGCTTCCCTTTTAAAGATTTCTTATTTAACACTTATTATATATCTACATCTTTCCACAAAGAACTTGAAGTGGCTTATAATAAAAAAACAGTGCAAGCAAATATGGAAATAGAAAACTAGGACCATAGAAAAGAAGTATATAAAATTGTCAAACATTAAGTTGCGCTTTATAGGCTTCAAATATTTTCTTGAACTTCTTGGAATTTTTCATGAAAAGATTCTCATCAGAAAGGAGAAAAATATTGTTTCCCTTGGTTCTTCAAGGAAAACAAATTTATTCCCAGCAGAGAACCCGAAAGTAAAAATTCATCATAGGTGATTGTATATAGAAGAGCCTAATCCATATGAAAGAAAATATTCTCAACACGGTAGTCCACAATAGCCCAAATGAATTGCAAATGACTGCCTTTTATCCCTATTTTCAGCATAACTAGTGCTCAAAATATTAAAATGCAACACAGTTTGGTGAATCTGAATAGCCTGGATCAAGATAAGCTAAGCAAGTAATCTTCTGGCAATTTAATTAGCTACAAAGATAAAATTACTATACAGTATGTATTTAAGACAAAGTTTCCTAAATACTTTCTTCACCTGGTCTCTTAATAAAAGAAGCCAGATCTCACTAGACTACCATTGCTAACACTGTGTGGGTATTCTAAAACATGGGAGGGGGAAGTGGAAAAATAACTTGAGAAACAGTGCCTTAAACAAAATTCAACAGGTACATTTTCATCAGAAATTCTCAGAGAATTAAATTTACAAATATGTTTCATAAATCCCCAAGTGAAGATTACAGTTTATAGAAGTTCCCAAATTGAAGATTAGGAAACTGAAAGTTAGGAGAAGAAACTATAGTTATGTTTTATATTCCAAGTGGACTTTAAAAAATCAGGGCTTTCTGGGATGATTTTATAGCCAACACTGATAATAGTGCTTAACACACATTTCAGACAGTATTCTAAGTGCTTTTCATAGAACAACTTACTTAATCTTCCCAACAACCTTGACATAGGTATTCCTATCTTTATTTACATATAAGAAAACCAAGACATACAGAAATTATGTAACTTGTTTGAGGTCACACAGCTGGAAAGCTGGGATTTGACTCTAGGCTATCTAGTTTCTAAGTCTATGCTCCTGATTACCACCTGTGCTATTTGTTAAGTCGCTTCAGTCATGTCTGTTTTCGACCCTGTGAATTACCAGGCCCCTCTGCGCATGGGATTCTCCAGGCAAGAATACTGGAGTATGTTACCATGCCCTCCTCCAGGGGATCTTCCTGTTTCAGGGATTGAACCCAGGTCTCTTATGTCTCCTGCATTAGGCAGATTCTTTACCATTAGCCCCAACTGGGAAGCCGAAGTAAGAAAAGCCCTGGAAAAATTAATATTGTAACTTAGCTCTAAAGACTAAACAGTAAACAGATAATCCAAAGGGCAATATCCAACCAGTGAAGAAAGTTCATATGTGGTTCAGGTTGTCATGAACCAGAGAGACAGATCACAGGCATGACCTGAAACTAAGCAAAATACTAACAAATATAGAAGCACATACCTGGGTCAGAATTCTATCCATGGACTCAGTAGCTGGAGGAAATTCTATGGACCTCAGTTTCCTCATACATAAAATGATGATTACATAGTATGCCTTGGAGATCTGCTTCATGAGGGGAAAATGTGTGTCAAGCATCTTGCACAGTGACTGTCAAAACAGGTTCTGGCTGCTCTCACCTTCTGAGATGGCCCACACTCTGTCTATGGAATGTGTTCGTCTCTAAATAAATCCACTTCTTACCTATCATGTTGTCTCTTACTTGAATTCTTTCTGTAACAAGACATCAAGAACCTGAGCTTCATTAAGGTGAGACCAGGTATGATGTCAGTTAAAAGACTGTGGGGGGACTTTTCTGATGGTCCAGTGGCTAAGACTCTATGTTCCCAATGTAGGGGGCCCAGGTTCAAGCCCTGGGCAGGAAATTAGATCCCACATACTGCAACTAAAGATCCCGCATGCCTCAACTAAAAGAGATCTTGCATGCTGCAATGAAGATCAAGGATCCTAAGTGCCACAGCTAAGACCCAACTTGGCCAAAGAAATAAATTAAAAAAAAAAAAAAGACCAAGGGTTTGGACTTCCCTTGGTGACCTAGTGGTTAAGACTCCGAGCTTCCAGTGCAGGGAGCATGGGTTCAATCTCTGGTTGGTAAACTAAGATCCCACATGCCACAGGCATAGCCAAAGAATAAAAATTAAATTTAAAAAAAGGCACTCATTAAAACACAGCATTACTGGTCAGTCCTCATGATTGTGAGACAAACATGCTTAACTCCATTTTGTAGATGAGTAAGGTGGAACTCAGTGATGTCAAGTCAAATAACTTATCCAAGTTTCCTACGCTGGTGAGCAGAAGAGAACAGAGATACATTCAACTCACATGACCTCAAATTCAGTGTTGTTAGCTCTGAATGACAGAAAAAGAGTGATGCTAAAGAGTTTCTAATCCATTTGCTGTAATAATGAAGACAGAGAGCGTCAGTGAAGAATAAACTGAGCTTAAATATATACATACACACATATATATATACACACACACACACACACACACACACACACACATACATACACACACACACTAAGTTGCTCAGTTGTGTCTGACTCTTTGTGATCCTAAGGACCGTAACCCACCAGACTCCTCTGTCTATGGAATTCTCCAGGCAAGAAAAGTGGAATGGGTTCCCATCCCCTCCTCCAGAGGATCTTCCTGATCCAGGGATCAAACCTGCATCTCTTACGTCTCCTTCATTGGCAGGTGGGTTCTTTACCCAGTGCCACCTGGGAAGCCCCTGCATGTGTGTGTGTGTGTGTGTGTGTAAACATACACATACACTTCAGAGACATGAGCAATCACTTAGAGACTGAGAAATGCAAAAAGAGAGTGGTGCATGAGCAAGAGTGGAAAATCTAGAGCTGACAGAAATTTAACGGCAATGATGAAAGATTTACAGAACCCCATCTGGGAGGCCTTATAAGAATTCAGAGTGAATTCTGATGGGATGAAAAGTTTTCCAGATCCTGATTTAGCCCTGGGTCTGTTTCTACACATGTGCATACACACTGATGTTCAAGTTCAGAAATAATTCTTTCTATAAAATGATTGTAGTTTAATTCCAGGAGTTTGAAAAACCTTTACTACATAGCAGTAAGTTGAAAGTAGCCAAATGACTCTTGCAAGAATTCATCACTTGGTTTAGACAACAGCATTGCTATGCTTTACGGAAGAATAAAGGCCTTTTCTAGTGGATCCAGGATTTCAAAAGTAGCTGATTTTCCCTAACATCTATTCATGCAAGCGCCACAAAAGACTTTAATTCAGAAAGAAATGCTTTTGTATTAGCATTCAGTCAGAAAAGCAGCCACTTTCCCCTTAGCCAAACATTTCTAAACTGTCTTCCTGTTACCTTAGCTTCAGTCAGCTAACCACACACTAGAATGTGAAAATGTTACTGATGCATTCATTTCTTTAGGATTGAAGTATTTAGATGGAAATGGATAATACTTTGAAAAATCTCTAGAGTGTTTGGAATTCTCCTGAAGAGTTCAACTGTGGTGGTTATTCTGTGCATTTTCAGAGTTACATTCACAGAAGGACTGGTGGATATACAATTAACATGCATTAACTAGATAACCAATATTGAAAA
Organism: Oryx dammah; assembly: GCF_014754425.2. Classification (NCBI taxonomy): domain Eukaryota; kingdom Metazoa; phylum Chordata; class Mammalia; order Artiodactyla; family Bovidae; genus Oryx; species Oryx dammah. The sequence goes on from NW_024070212.1 coordinate 74,439,264, forward strand.
GAAATCAAACAAATCAAATACATTTGAAGGTGATAAATGTCTATGATTCTCCTCCTTAGAGTTGTGAAGAAAGAGAAAAGCCTAGCTTCAAAAGTACATAAGTCGGTTTTTGTTGATAAAGATTATATGACAGTTACAGAAGACTTAAAGAGCCTGAGTGATTAAATCATATTTACTCCTTCAATAACGTTACTCATAAAATAACCTAAGTTCTACTTACCTGCTTATAAAATAGGTGCTGGAAGAGGACAGTAGATTGGTTCTTCAATTCTAAAAGTAGATCATTCAATACTCAGTTCAGTTCAGTTGCTCAGTAGTGTCCAACTCTTTGTGACCCCATGAATCGCAGCATGCCAGGCCTCCCTGTCCATCACCAACTCCCGGGGTTTACTCAGACTCATGTCCATCAAGTTGGTGATGCCATCCAGCCATCTCATCCTCTGTCGTCCCCTTCTCCTCCTGCCCCCAATCCCTCCCAGCATCAGAGTCTTTTCCAATGAGTCAACTCTTCGCATGAGGTGGCCAAAGTACTGGAGTTTTAGCTTTAGCATCAGTCCAGTTGTGACCAACCTAGATAGCATATTAAAAAGCAGAGACATTACTTTGCCAACAAAGGTCTGTCTAGTCAAGGCTATGGTTTTTCCAGTGGTCATGTATGGATGTGAGAGTTGAACTGTGAAGAAAGCTGAGCACTGAAGAATTGATGCTTTTGAACTGTGGTGTTGGAGAAGACTCGGGAATCCCTTGAACTGCAAGGAGAGCCAACCAGTCCATTCTAAAGGAGATCAGTCCTGAGTATTCATCATTCAATCCTAATGACAGACAAAAAAGAAGTTTTATCAAATTCGGTGTCTGGAGGAGCACACAAAATAAACCCTGAAAAGAAACTTCTATTTTACTTTGTCTTTAGCCAAATCTAATCACTATTATTTTTCTTCAAAAAAATAAAGCTTCCAGATGCAAAAGCATTTATAGGTATTCACCAAAAAAATAAACATGTCAATGACAATGGAATTCATTGAATTTTGCTAAATAAACCCATCCATATAATTTGTTTTGTATGGTCTTTTTGTCAGAAATGAATGCTACTAGCTATAATAAATTTTCCTCAGCATTTTTATATGATTCCATCTGAGTCCCCCAAAAAATTTTTTAAGAAACCCATACATGTCAAAGAACATGAAAGCTGATTGTTAATATCAGAACAAATCAATCAATGTCTTTGATAAAAATACCAATGATATCATCAGTGCCACAGAATAGCTCTGCTGAAATGGCATAGTCTTATATGAGTTTCTCAAGAGGGGGAATAGAAACAGTCTCCATCTCTCAGGAAATTCCACAATATTAAGTGAAGAAAAGTAGAAATATTCACTCCAAATTTTTAATCTATGGTATGTCTTAACAAAATATGCCAGCTTCCTCCCTTTTCTGCTTGGAGTCCCTTGTCTAAAATGGGAAGAGAAGGAGGTACTGAGTTGTGCACAACATAATGTGAGGATCTTTCTAGGTATGCCTTAATATATATCTAAAGTGAAATTTCCCAAGGTCAGCTTTCTCCACCCACTCTTTCAGCAAAGATCCTCCCTCTCAACCAGACCCCAAGATGGGCAGTTATCTCAAATTCCTCAAGACATATTTACAAAGAATTTTAAAAAGGGTGGATATATGTATATATATCACTGATTCACTCTGCTGTATACCTGAAACTAACACATTGTAAATCTACTATACTCCAATAAAAATTATTTTTAAAAAAATAAGGTAAGCACAAAATAAATAAACAAAAATTTTTAAAAGAGAGATGGAGAGACAGTGAAACAACCCCAAAGTCCTTTCCAATATACATACAGCCCTCCTATGGGTAGTAGAGTTAAGATCATAGACTTAGGCTCAGGCTTCCAGTCACTGAATTCCTGCTTAGCCACTGTGACATTGGGTGGTAATTTACTTTTTTGAGCTTAATTTTTGTCATCTGCAATATGATAATAATAATAATAACTGCACAGAGTTGAAGCAAAAGTTAAATAAAGCAACCCATGGACTAGTGTTTGACAAAATGTCTGGTGCATAACAAGAATTTAAAATAAAGTTAATTACTGTTACTGATAACATTTGTATGGAAAAGCATTTCAACACCCTATTTCACAGGAAGCTATGGTGGCTCAGAGGTTAAAGCGTCTGCCTTCCATGTGGGAGACTCGGGTTCGATCCCTGGAAGATCCCCTGGAGAAGGAAATGGCAATCCACTCCAGTATTCTTACCTGGAGAATCCCATGGGCAGAGAAGCCTAGTAGGTTACAGTCCACGGGGTCGGACACGACTGAGTGACTTCACCTTCATAGTATAAACAATGATTGTGATGCTATTGTGAGGTAAATATTATAGTCAACCTCATTTTATAGATGAGGATTCAGAGGCCCAGAGAAACATTTTAACAAATTTAATTTTCAAAAATGAAAAATCTAATAGGTGACAGAGCAAGAAGCTAGATGTAGCTTTTTACTCTACAGTTCAAGCTCCAACCAGTACTTCATAATTCTTACTGTCAAAGCAAGTATAAATATCCTTGAAATGAACAAAAATTATTACTGGCATCTTCAATGGAAAACTTTTCTCATTGCCTAATTTTATATGCTCTCTGTGCCCTTCATTGCCTTTGAGCTATTTCATGATTCTATAAATTGTAGATAACTGATAACACAAATGATAATTGTCTATATATATGCAAATGGATTTTGACTGGTACAGATGCATTGATTTTTCCTTCCCTCCTTCAGGAGTCAGTTTTGGGTTTATTAAGCAAATTCATTAAGCTTTCCAATTGTCTAAAAATATTCCTGCTCTTTGGATTCTCCATTGAATCAATTGTAACACCATACTGGTTTATTCATCAATTAATGAATTTTAAAAAGTCATTCACATTCATTTTATATTTGTGGTAGACTCATGATTTGACTTTATTTCTCAGAAATTATCCTTTAACAATGGGGAGATCTCTACCAGCTCTCATACCCTCCTAGGAATAGAAGGGGAACTTCCTTGGGGAGTCTCTAGCCTGTGAATTTTGGTGGCAGAAAGATGATATGCTATATCAAATATTGAGCCTGAGTCTCAAAATGTGTAAATTGCTCTCTGTTAGTCATTTAGGAAATATATATTAACTCTTTTACGTCCTAGGATGTTATGAAACAAATTTAGGCTTTTGTTCCATGGGCTCAGATTGAGGGCAGCAAGGGGACAGGACAACCTTATGAGGTCCCATTGATCTTATTTCTTAACCTCTCTCCTTTTCTCAACAGAAAACAGAATGATCACTGCATCAACATTCTTCTTTGCCTTGGTGCTTAACTGAGCAACTGCACTGTGCTCCCACAGAGCTTACCCACAGCCAATCCTTTGAAGTAACTATGCCTTTTCTGAAGTCTAACAGCTTGGATACACAGGATAAATCACACATGATGGACTCGCTGCACCCTTGCAAATCCAGGATAGAAAATGTTGGGCTCTGAGAAGGCAGCACTTCTCCTTCAGTAGGAAGAGAAACCCCTCCCCTTCCTCCCACAGCTCTCCGTGCGTCATGTTGTCCATATTCCAGGAGGGGTGTGAAGCCCTTGTACTCATTTATAAGGTAGAGAAACAGATGGGACTGGCTTAATTTGTGAAGACAACTAGTTATCTTATAAGTACAGATGGAGTAAGTAGCACAATTATTACCAGAGAACTGAAGCTGGCAGATGGTTTGGTTAAAAAAAAAAAATTTTTTTTTAAAGGTTGACTGCCAGATTCACAGCAGGGACCAGCCTGCTCCCAGGGGCATAGAAAACCATGCAGATTTAAATCACCCTGCTCTTTGTCTAATAGTCTGCTCCTTTTCTAGGGCGGCAGAGGGAATAGATGAAGACAAGGGTTATCATGTTGTCAGAATAGCATATCAATAGGCTTTCCAAAAGTGAAAGTGAAGAAAGGGAAAGGTTTGTCCACAGTGCAGGTGGTGTGAGAAATTGTATTTTTTTTTTTTAAGAATAAGAACTAAACTTTAAATGGGCACAATAGTGCAAGATAAAGAAACTGTTTTATATTTTGTTCTGTTTGTTTGTTAGTCAAGTTCACTGTTTGCATTCAGAACTCTTTCTTTCTTGGCAGTCTCCCTAAGAAGATGGAATCTTACTGGCTTAATCTGTCGGCACCAAGGGCTGAATCATTGATATCTCCAAGTTCAGTTCACTCAAAGTACTAAGTTAATTGGTCTAGCAAAGTAAAAAATTCATTTTAAAAAAGAGAGAGAAAGTCAGTCTGCGCAAACTCCAGATGGTTGATTAAGCAATCTGGGCCCTGTAGTTAATTTTATCTTTTCCAAGGAGAGCATACTTCATCCTACAGCAGCTCCTCTGTGGATCACACCCATTAATGGGGAGGGTAGAGGAGGGTGTCCAAACACCAACGAAACCCCATGAGTTTATAGTCCAGTGTACTTCTTCCTCTATATTGTAGGTGCTATTGCTTTCTTCAGTCTCTTGTCACAAACAGTTAGCTAAGCTCATTTTAGAGCCTGAAAGAATATTGCTGCCCAGTGGGCAGAAAGCCATGAAAACAAGAATCTATGATCTTGTTCCTGTGAGACTGCAATATAGAGGGTCTAACAGCAATCCGGGGCTGAGACTTGATAGAGATATTATAGAGTGATTGACAAAGATGTTTATATGTCTCAAAGCCTTTCACTCTTGTCTTTGTTTCATCTTATACTCATTTAGAGTAAGCATTTTAAAAATTACTGATTGAAAAATGATGTCCTTTCTTCAAACCTCTATAAATTGATTTAGCTATTCATTTAACAAGCGTTTATCAAATCGTCTCCCAGTGCCAAGGCCCCCGCTATAATAGAAATACAGGCATATTCAATCCTCTCAAACTCTGTCACTGCTTTATCAAATAAATTTGTATAATATTCAAACTCTAGGAGACGGTGAAGGTCAGGGAAGCCTAGTGGGTCCATGGGGTTGCAAAGAGTTGGACACAACTTAGTGACTGAACAACTAAATCCTTTGTTGTCATTTCAACAATCTTCACCAAGAGTAGATTCCATCTCAAGAAACCACGTTCTTTGCTCATTGATTAATAGAAGCAACTCCTCATCCATTAAAGTTTTATCTTAAGACTGCAACAACTCAGTCACATCTTTATGCTCCACTTCTAATTCACTTGCTATTTCTCCCACATCTTCAGTTCATCCACTGAAGTCTTGAATTCCTCCCCAAGCCCACCACCAGCTGCCCAGGCAGGGGAAGACCTCTCACCAGTGGGCAAGCACCCTAGGATCCTGCATCCAGCTCTGCCCACCAGTGGGCTGCCACCTGGCCTGGGATCCCTCAGGCCTCACAGATAGCTACTCTGGAATTCAGCCCTGCCCAACGGTGAACTAGCAGCGACCACTTGAGTCAGCATCTGGCAGCCAACAAGATCAGGGCCAGCACTACCTACCAGCACACCTGCCTACCAGCCTCAACACAATAGAAGGGCCCATGCACCCTATATATGGAACACCCCTAGAGTATATGGCTCTGGTAACCAAAGGAGAAGGTGCTGCTGGGTCCCTCAGGGTATCTCCTACATAAAGACACATCGTCAAGATGAAGAAATGTAAAGAAGCTTCCTAATACATAGAAATAACTACAAAGAATTAGGCCAAATAAGTAGACAGAGGAATACTTTCCAAATGAAGGACCAAGACAAAACCTCACAAAAATAAACTAAAGAAAGTGGCAATAAGCAATCCTATCTGATAATGAATTCAAGCTAATGATTATAAAGAAGCTCAGTGAACTCAGGGGAAAAAAATACATGAACTGTGTCTTCTAACAAAGAGTTAAATATCCATGTTGGATTGCTGAATTTTGTCAAAAATTTTTCTCTGCATCTGAGATGATATGATTTTTATTTTTCAATACATTAATGTGGTGTATCAAATGGATTGATTTGTGAATACTGAAGCATCCTTGGATCACTGGGATAAACTCCATTTGATCATGGTGTAGGGGATCCTTTCAATATATTATTTAATTCAGTTTGAAATTGTTAATATTTTGTTGAAAATTTTCACATATATGTTTATCAATTATATTGCTCTGTAATTTTCTTTTTTTCTGGTGTTTTTGTCTAGTTCTAGTATCAGGGTGATGCTTGCCTTGCAGAATGAATTCATAAGCATTTTTTCCTCTTAAATTTTTTGGAATAGTTTGAGAAGGGTTAAATGGTAACTTTTCTTTAAGTATTTTACAGGGAAATTCCCTAATCATTCAATGGTTAGGACTCTGCACTTTTACTGCTCAGGCCTAATGTTAAATCCCTGATTAGGGAACTAGGATCCTGAATGCTCTGCCATGTAGCAAAAAAAAAAAAAAAGATACAAAATGGTTTATAAAATTCATGCATGAAGTCATCTGATTCTTGACTTTTGTTTGTTGAGAGTTTTTGTAATTGATTCAGTTTAATAACTGACAATATACAATCTCCCAAGACTGATCAGCAAGAAATACAAAATATGAATAAACCAACTAACAGTAATTGGTCTAACAGATTAATTAATAATTAGTCTATTCATATTTAGTATTTCTCTCTGATCAGTCTTGGGATATTATATATTTCAAGGAATTTTATCCACTTCTTCTAGTTCCTCCATTTTATTGGGACATAATTGTTTGTCAAAAGTGAAGTGAAAGTGTGAAAGTGTTAGTCGCTCAATCATGTCCGATCCTTTGTAACTCCATGGATTGAAGCCTGCCAGGCTCTTCTGTCCATGGGATTCTCTAGACAAGAATACTGGAGTGAGTAGCCATTCTTTTCTCCAGGGGATCTTCCCTGGAGGCATCCAGGCATCAAAACTAGGTCTCCTGCATTGCAGGCAGATTCTTTACCATCTGAGCCACCAGGGAAGCCCATACTTCTTTGTAACAATGTTTTATGGACCTTTGTATTTCTGTGGAGTTGTAACTTCTTTCATTGATTTTATTTATTTGGGCCCTCTCTTGTTTATTTTTTTATTTTTAAAATATTTTTATACATTGAGCCAACTTGTGCCACTTAATTAGAGCACTTAGCCCATTTACATTTAAAGTAATTATTGATATATATGTATTTATTGCCATTTTGCTAATTTTCTGGTTGCTTTTGTATTTCATTTTGTTCCACTCTTTTTCTTTTTCTCCTGCTCTTTTCCCTTGTGATTTGATGACTTTCTTTGGTGTTACATTTATATTCCATTCTACTTTTGTGCATGAATCTTTAATAGTTTCTGAGTTGCATTACCATGAGGTTCATATATAACAACCTATATGAATATATGTGATTATTTTAAGTTGATGATCTCTTAAATAAATTTGAATACACTCTAACAAGCCTGCATTTTTACTTCCCCATCCCCTCATATTTAATGTTTTGCCATTATATTTTACATCTTTTGTATTGTGTAGCCTTTATCCACTCTTGGAGGATATAAATGATTTTAGTACTTTTGTCTTTTAACCTCCCTACCAATGTTACATGTCATTTGTCTGCTACTTTTACCCATGAGACTTTTTCCTCTTATAATTCTCTTATTTTTAGTTGTGGTCTTTTCCATTTAAGAGAAGTCCCTTTAACAGTTATTTTAAAAATGGTTTAGTGGCACTGAAATCTTGCACCTTTTCATGTCTGTAAGATTATTTCTCCTTCATATCTGAATAATATAGGCTTGCTAGGTACAGTATTCTTGGTTATAGTTTTTTTTTTAATTCATCACTTTGAATACATCATGCTACTCCCCTTCTGATCTGCAAAGTTTCTGCTTAAAAATCAGATTATAGTCTTATGGGAGTTCCCTTGTATGTAATTGTTACTTTTCTCTTACTGCTATCAAGATACTTTATTTATTTATTTTTTTAACTATAATGTCTTATAGTGTGGACTTCTTGAGTTCATCTTGTTTGGGACTCTCTTGCTTCTTGGACCTGGATGTTTCCTTTCCCCAGTTAGGAAAGTTTTCAACTACTGTATGATTAAATATATTCTGCTCCTTTCTCTCTCTTTTCCTTTTGGGACCACTATAATAATAGGTATCCATGGAACTTATTATCCTCAGTATAATAATGTCTATATATGACAAGCTAGCTTTCAGCACTACATGAAGTAAGAACCTCCAGATGTACAAGCAGGGTTTTCAAGAGGCAGAGGAAACAGAGATTAAAAGGCCAGCTTCAATGGATTATAGAGAAAGCAAAGGAGTTCCAGAAAAATATCCACTTCTGCTTCACTGACTATACAAAAGCCTTTAACTCTGTGGATCACAGTGAACTGTGGAAAATTATTAAAGAGATGGGAATACCAGACCACCTTACATGTCTCCTGACAAACATCTGTGCAGGTCAAGAAACAACATTTAAAACCAGACATAGAACAACAGGTTCAAAAGTGGGAAAGGATCGCAAGGCTGTACATTGTCACCCTGCTTATTTAACCTATATACAGAGTACATCATGAGAAATGCCAGGCTGGATGAACCTCAAGCTGGAGTCAAGATTGCTGGGAGAAATATCAACAACCTCAGATATGCAGATGATACCACTCTAATGTCAGAAAGTGAAGAGGAACAAAAGAGCCTCAGGATGAGGGTGAAAGAGGAGAGTGAAAAAGCTGGCTTGAACTCAACATTCAAAAAACTAAGATCATGGCATCCAGTCCCATCACTTCATGGCAAATAGAAAGGGAAAAAGTAGAAGCAGTGACATTTTATTTCTTGTCCCCCAAATTCACTTCAGACAGTGACTGCAGCCAAAAAGTTAAAAGATGCTTGCTCCTTTTAAAGGAAAGCTATGACAAATCTAGACAGTGTATTAAAAAGCAAATACATCACTTTACCAACAAAGGTCCATCTAGTCAAAGCTATGGTTTTTCCAGTAGTCATGTAAGGATATGAGAGTTGGACTATAAAGAAGGCCGAGTGCTGAAAAGTTGATGAGTTCAGACTGTAGTGCTGGAGAAGACTCTTGGGAGTCCCTTGGATTGCAAGGAGATCAAACCAGTCAATTCAAAAGGAATTTGAACCTGCATATTCATTGGAAGGACTGATGCTGATGCTGAAGCTCCAATACTTTGGTCACCTGATGCAAAGAACCAACTCATAAAAGACCCTAATGCTGGGAAAGATTGAAGGCAAAAGGAGAAGGGGTCAGCAGAGGATGAGATGGTTAGTTAGCATCATCAACTTAATGGACATGAATCTGAGCAAACTCTGGGAGATAGTGGAGGCCAGAGGAGTCTGGCATGCTACAGTTCATGGGGTCACAGAGTCAGACACGACTTAGTAACTGAAAACCAACAACATGACAAACCTACAGCCAACTTCATATTCCACAATGAATAGTTGAAAGCATTTCCTCTAAATCAAGAAACAATACAAGGATTCTCACTCTTGCCAGTTTTGTTCAACATAGTATTGGAAGTCCTAGCCATAGCAATAAGACAAGAAAAAGAATAAAAAGGAATCCAAACTGGAAAGGAAGAAATAAAATGTTACTATTGGCGCAAGACATGATACTGTATATAGAAACTTCTAAAGATACCAAGGAAAAAAAAATAGAAACAATAAATAAATTCAGTAAAGCTGCTGGATACAAAATTAACATAAAGAAATCTGTGGCATTTCTGTACAGAAATAAAAAGCTATCAAAAAGAGAAATTAAGAAAATAGTCCTTTTTGCAATTATACCAAAAGAGTAAAATTTCTGGGACTAAAAATAACCAAGAAAGTAAGACTTGTGCTCAGAAAACTATAATTCAATAATGAAAGAAATCAAAGATGACACAAATGAACACCCATACTGTACTCATGGATTAGAATATTAATGTTAAAATAACCATAATACCCAAGACAATTTACAGATTCCTTGGGATTCCTATCAAAACATCAATGGCACTTTGTCACAGAAATGGAATACACAATTCTCAAATCTGTATTGAAGCACAAAACACCCAAATACCCAAAATAATCTTGAGAAAAAAGAACAAAACTGAAACCATCACACCCCTTGATTTTAAACTATATGACAAAGTTACACTATTCATAAGAGTATGATGTTAACACAAAAACATGTACTAGCACAAAGACAGACATGCAGATCAAAGAAACAGAATAGAAAAATAAAAAAATAAACCCACACTTTTATGGTCAATTAATCTAGAATAAAGGAAAAATACATAATGAGGAAAAGACAGTTTCAATGAATGGTGATGGGAAAATTGGACAGCTACATGCAAAAGTAGGTAACCAGACCACTTTCTTACACCATATACAAAATAAATTCAAAAGGAACTAAAGACTTAAATATAAGACCTGAAATCATAAAACACCTAAAAGAAAATAGAGGACATAAGCTTTTTGACATTGATCTTAGTAACCTTTTCTTGACATGCTTCCTCAGGCATGGGAAACAAAAGAAAAAATAAACAAATAGAACTACATCACACTTAACAGTTTTGTACAACAAAGGAATTTCAATGAAATGAAAAGAGTGCCTACTGAATGGGAGAATATATTGGTAAAAAATAAATTTGCAAGGGATTAAGAATTCATAAAACTCAACATCAAAAAGTAAGCAATCCCATTCTAAAATGAATACTAGAACTGAACAGATATTTTCCCAAAGAAAACATGCAGATAGCCAACAGACATATGAAAAGATGCTCAATATCATTAATCATCAGGGCAACACAGATCAAAGTGATGACATAAAACTACACATCTGTCAGGCAATTGTCAAAAAGACAACACATATTGACAAGGATATGGAGAAAAGAGAATCCTCATGCACTGTCAGTGAGGATACAAATTGGTGCAGTTACTGTGGAAAAAAGAATGCAGATTCCTCAAAAATTAAAACTAGACCTGCCATATAATTACCATGGCAATTTTACTTGTTGGTAATTACCTGGGGAAAAAAAAAAAAAAACACCAATTCAAAAAGATACATATACTCCAATATTCCTTGCAACATCATTACACTTTACATTTTAGGAATCAGTGAACTAAAATGGATTGGAAAATAGGTGAATTTAACTCAGATGACCATTATCTACTACTGTGGGGAAGAATCCCTTAGGAGAAACGGAGTAGCCATCATTGACCCAAAAAAGAGTCTGAAATGCAGTACTTGGATGCAATCTCAAAAACGACAGAATGATCTCTGTTCGTTTCCAAGGCAAACCATTCAGTATCATGGTAATCCAAGTAAGTCTATGACCCAACCAGTAATGCTGAAGAAACTGAAGTTGAACAGTTCTATGAAGACCTACAAGACCTTCTAGAACTAACACCCCAAAAAGATGTCCTTTCCATTATAGGGGACTGGAATGCAAAAGTAGGAAGTCAAGAAACACCTGGAGTAACAAGCAAATTTGGCCTTAGAATGCAGAATGAAGCAGGGCAAAGGCTAATAGAGTTTTACCAAGAGAATGCACTGGTCATAGCAAACACCCTCGTCCAACAACACAGAGAAGACTCTACACATGGACATTACCAGATTGTTAATACCAAAATCAGATGGATTATATTTGCAGCCAAAGATGGAGAAGCTCTATACAGTCAACAAAAACAAGACCAGGAGCTGACTGTGGCTCAGATCATGAACTCCTTATTGCCAAATTCAGACTTAAATTGAAGAAAGTAGGGAAAAACACTAGACAATTCACGTATGACCTAAATCAAATCCCTAACAATTATACAGTGGAAATGAGAAATAGATTAAAGGGATTAGATCTAATAGAGGTTTGTGACACTGTACAAGAGACAGGGATCAAGACCACCCCCAAGAAAAAGAAATGCAAAAAAGCAAAATGGCTGTCTGAAGAGGCCTTGCAAATAGATGTGAAAATAAGAGAAGCAAAAGGCAAAGGAAAAAAGGAAAGATTACCCATTTGAAAGCAGAGTTCCAAAGAACAGCAAGAAGAGATTTTAAAAAAAATTCCTCAGTGATCAGTGCACAAAAATAGAGGAAAACAATAGAATGGGAAGGACTAGAGATCTCTTCAAGAAAATCTGAGATACCAAGGGAACATTTCATGCAAAGATGGGCTCGATAAAGAACAGAAATGGTATGAAGCAGAAGATATTAAGAAGTGGCAAGAATATACAGAAGAATTATACAAAAAAGATGTTCATGACCCAGATAATCATAATGGTATGATCACTAACCTAGAGCCAGACGTTCTGGAATGTGAAGTCAAGTGGGCCTTAGGAAGCATCACTATGAACAAAGCTAGTGGAGGTGATGGAATTCCAGTTGAGCTTTTTCAAATCCTAAAAGATGATGCTGTGAATGCGTTGCATTCAATATACCAGCAAATTTGGAAAACTCAGCAGTGGCCACAGGATTGGAAAAGGTCTGTTTTAATTCCAATCCCAAAGAAAGGCAATGCCAAAGAATGCTCAAACTACCATACATTTGCACTCATCTCACATGCTAGCAAATAATGCTCAAAATTCTCCAAGCCAGTCTTCAACAGTACATGAACCATGAACTTCCAGATGTTCAAGATGGTTTTAGAAAAGGCAGAGGAAACAAAAATCAAATTGCCAACATCTGCTGTATTATCAAGAAATCAAAGGGTTACAGAAAAACATCTATTTCCGCTTTATTGACTATGCCAAAGCCTTTGACTATGTGGATAACCACAAACTGTGGAAAATTCTGAAAGAGATGGGAATACCAGGCCACCAGACCTGCCTCTTGAGAAATCTGTATGCAGGTCAAGAAGCAACAGTTAGAACTGGACATGGAACAACAGATTAGTTCCAAATAGAGAAAGGAGTACGTCAAGGATGTATATTGTCACCCTGCTTATTTAACCTATATGGAGAGTACATCATGAGAAACGCTGGGCTGGATGAAGCACAGCTGGAATCAAGACTGCCAAGAGAAATATCAGTAAGCTCAGTATGCAGATGATCCCACCCTTATGACAAAAAGCGAAGAAGAACTAAATAGCCTCTTGATAAAAGGGAAAGAGGAGAGTGAAAAGGTTGGGTTAAAGCTCAACATTCAGAAAACTAAAATCATGGCATCCAGTCCCATCACTTCTTGGTGAATAGATGGGGAAACAGTGGAAACAGTGGCAGACTTTATTTGGGGGGCCCCCAAATCACTGCAGATGTTGACTGCAGCCACAAAATTAAAAGACACTTACTCCTTGGAAGGAAAATTATGACCAACCTAGCATATTTAAAAGTGAGACATTACTTTGCCAACAAAGGTCCATCTAGTCAAAGCTATGGTTTTTCCAGTAGTCATGTATGGATGTAAGAGTCATGTATGGATGTGAAATAAAGAAAGCTGGGCATTGAAGAATTGATGCTTTTGAACTGTGGTTTTGGAGAAGACTGTTGAGAGTTCCTTGGACTGCAAGGAGATCCAACCAGTTCACCATAAAAGAAATTAGACTGCTGCTGAAGCTCAAACTGCAATACTTTGGCCACCTGATGCAAAGAGCTGACTCATTGGTAAAGATCTTTGTTGCTGGGAAAGATTGAAGGCCAGAGGAGAAGGGGACAACAGAGAATGAGATGGTTGGATGGCATCACTGACTCAATGGACATGAGTTTGAGTAAGCTCCAGGAGTTGCTGATGGACAGGGGTGCCTGGCACGCCATGTCCATGGGATTGCAAAGAGTCGGACATGATCAAGCAACTGAAGTGAGCTGAACACACACATACACACACATACACATACACACAAACACACACAATTGATAGTCTTGCTATCTGTTACAGCATGTTCGCATCTGAAGAGTATTACGCTAAATGAAGTAAGTCAGACAGAGAAAGATATATACTGCATAATCTCACTTATATGTGGAATCTAAAAAAATAAAAGAGTAAAACAAAATGAAGACAGACACATAGATACAGAAAAATAACTGTGCTTGCTAGAGGAAGGGACATAGAGGGTTTGGGCAAAATAGGTGAAAATAAGATTAATATGCATAAACCTTCAGTTATACAATAAATAGGTCAAAGGGAGTTAATATACAGCATAAATAATATGATTAACAATACTCTAATAACTTTATATATGGACAAATATTTGCTAGATTTATTGTAGTGCTTTCATAATGCATTCAAATGTCAAATCATTATGTAGCACACCTAAAACTATCATAATATTTTATGTCACTATATTTCAACAACAACAAAAAGTCAATAAATAGAATATATTTTAGGGAATGCATGTGCACCCGTGGTGGATTCATGTCAATGTATGGCTATACCAATACAGAATTGTAAAGTAAAATAAAAAATAAATTAATTAATTAAAAAAAAATTCTCAGAGTTACTTCTGAGAATTGCAGGGCTTTTGTGTCTAGGCTAGAACTAAAATACAAAGCAACATATCCAATCAACATATCTAATAGATGGTAAAACTCAGGAAAATACACCCTTGTATGGAAATCCATACAAAATAATAATAATAATAATGAAGTGTGAGACTTGCAACTCTTCAGTTAAACCCTTAGAAACCATTGTAAGGTGACTGATTGGACTAATTTAAATATGGTTTTACTATGATGAAAATGAGAGCGATATGGGGAAGGCTGATGGAGTCGTCAGATCATGCACGGCATTATCAATTAAGTTTGCCATCTTGCATGGGCGAGGTATGTAGTGCCTCAAAGAAATTACAACAGTAACATCAAAGATAATTTATCATAGATCACCATAATAAATGTAATAAATAATGAAAAAGTTTGAAAGACTGTAAGGATTACCGTAATGTGATACAAAGACAAGAAGAGAGCAAATGCTATTTAAAAATTGGTGCTGATAGATTTGCTCTATGCAGGGTTGTTACAATCTTCAATTTGTTAACAAAACAAAACAAAACACAGTATCTGCAAAGCCCAATAAAGTGAAGTGCATTAAATACTAGGTATGCCTGTATACTGGGAAGTCACTGCAATGTTGGTTCTAAAGGCAAAGAGATATGGGTTTGAATCCCATCTCCCCCTTACTTGACAATCAAGTTATTTTACATCTCTAGTTCCCTCAGTTATGAAATGAGCATAATATAATACCTACTCCCTGATGCTATTACTATAATTTTCAAGGCCAAGATACAGCACAAATATGATTAATGAAGTGCCTCGCACATAGAATTCAATTGTATATTAAAATATAAATTACTTCTCTATAAATTACTTTCTCTGTGCTTCTGCTTTACACATATTACATTTGTCATGGTAACTGATTTTTATAAGAATACATATGATTGTACGTTATCTAAATTTCATTTAATGATACTAAAGAGGGCATTAAATATACTTGTTACAAAGACAATGAATTGGGCCTGGTAGAAATGAAAACAATTGAACTGTATCTCTTATAGCAAACTGTTTTTATTATTACTGCTTTGACATTTGTATCCACATTTTCTAATGTCCTCCCTACATTTCAATCTTGTTACCCAGAAACCAGTATGCCTGGAAAAATCGTCTTGACCCTTCCCAACATTTAAAATTTATCCTGGAATTTCTCCTGGAGCCTAAGGCAGTCTTACCCTGACTCATAACTATGCCTACTGGGTCACAACACCAAATACTAGGCTCCATCCTCCCCAGGGCTTGACCCACATCTGTTTGTATTCTTCTTGCTTGCTCCATCTTTCCTCTGCTAATCACATGCCCCAGTTTTTCTATACTACACGCTCCAAAACTAACAAATCCCTTCTATTTTTAATGCTTTTCAGGTACTTCCCTTACTCACTTTCTTGCCGCTTCTCTTTCATGAGGAGTGGGGTCCTCTTCCTTGCACCACACAAACCATCAGTACCACGAGTATTTTTCCTGCTCCTCAGTACTAGTCTCATCCTATCAAAATTCGATTTTTCTTTGAAGCTGATACTGTCCTAGTAGATCACCTTCATCCTCGCTATCACTGTTACCACCTGCTGGCACACTCTCCCACATTCTTTGTGTAGCAGAAAAATTATCTTCTGTATTCCCATACAGAATTTCCCACCATCCATGGCTTTCTAAATAGTTTCCACAAGGAGAAAACAGATACAGGCCAAATGAAAAAATTAAACAAAATATCTGAAAAGATTTTTGTAAATTTATAGAAGTGAAGAAGTTCTTAAAAGTGATAGATTTTTAGCCGGTCTCTTCAGAAAGAAAAATATTATCAAATTATAAAAGCTTTCTCTTTTTTGAGCAAAATCAAATTATTTTATTTCATTATTAAAAATTTTTTATTTCTGAAATTAACTTGATTATGTTCAAATATTTTTAATAGAAAATTAAACTCTTTCTTTAAGTATGAAAAGACAGCCTGGTCAAATTATAATATTCAAGTATAGAGTTTACACCACAAATCAGAGCTTAAGCTTCAGTAAAATAAATAAATAGAGATGTCTTATGCCTTACTTATATCTAATTTCTACAAAAGAAAATAACAGGTTTTAACAGAATAACAAACTTCTATAACCTAGACTGAAGAAATAGGAAAACTCTCTTAGAGGAAGTGACCTGAGTTTGGAAAGGTGCCAGGAAGACCTGGAGAAATTATTCTAAGTAAAAACATTTGCAAAGGCCCTAAGATAAAAGTTAGAGGGACACTGAAGAGTAACCATTGGGAGGGATGTGAGATTTAAGGAAGCAAGAAAGGGAATGCAGATTGCAGTTTTAAATCAGGTTGTTAGGAAATGTTTCAATAAGAAAGATCACTTTTAATAAATACTTAAAGGAGGCCAGGGAGTTAGTAACAGGGGAAATCAGGGGAAGACTATTCCAGGCAAGAGAAACAGAATTTGTGAGTTGAGAGAGGAGTCCATGTGCTTTAGGAAGCAAAGAGGTTGGTCAGTATAGCTAGAAACAATGCACAAGGGGAAAGAGAAGGAGATGAAGTTAGGGAAGTAATGGGAACTAGATCATACAAAGCCTATAGGTCATTTTAAGGACTTTATTTTTCTTTTTTTCTGAGTCAAGTGAAAAGCCAATGGAGAAGAGCAGAGGAGTGACATGACAGGATTTATGTTTTAAAAAAAACAACAACAATTTGTTTCTGGGTTGAGAATGAACTGTAAGCAGAACCAGGAAGACCAATTAAAAGGCTATTGCAATAATTCAGGTAAAAAATTGACGGAAGCATGTATTTGATATCATTTCAGTTCAGTTCAGTTCAGTTCAGTTCAGTCACTCAGTCATGTCCAGCTCTTTGCGATCCCATGAATCGAAGCACGCCAGGCCTTCCTGTCCATCACCAACTCCCAGAGTTCACTCAGACTCACGTCCATCGAGTCAGTGATACCATCCAGCCATCTCATCCTCTGTCGTCCCCTTTTCCTCCTGCCCCCAATCCCTCCCAGCATCAGAGTCTTTTCCAATGAGTCAACTCTTCGCATGAGGTGGCCAAAGTTTTGGAGTTTCAAAAGGGATGATTAAAAAGTAAACAGATTTTGACACATGATTTTCTGACAGGCTAGATGTGTGTTATGAAGGAAAGGAAGAAGTTAATAATGACTTAAAGTTTTGTTTTTTTTGTTGTTGTTGTTGTTGTTTTTTTCATTTCTCTAAGCCACTAAAAGAACAAGGTTACCAGATGAAGGACAGTCTTTCAATTTACTGAGTTGGAGAAGACTTGGAAGAAGTTTATGGAAGAAGATCACTATTGGGCATGTCAGGTTTGATATGACTGGTAAATATCCTTTGGAGGTGTTGTGGTGGTTTTTAGACAAAGGGTCTAGAGTAAGAAGATCAGGCTTGAGCTTTAAATCTGGGAGTTAGCAGCAGACAGATGACATTCAAAAAGGTGCTAGTCTGTGACATCCCCAATTTAATGTACAAAGAGAGGAGGGACTGAACCTTGGGACACTTCAAAGAATGACTAGCAGAGGAAACTGAGCAAAAACAAGTTACTAAGATAGAAGAAATACAAAATGTGTTGCTCTAGGAAAAAAGTGGAAAAAAAAAGTTTCAAGAGAGAAGGAATAACAACTATCCAGTTGCTTCAGACTGGTCAAGTAAGAAGACTCAAAATCCATCACTGTATTCAACAACATGGAGAATCTGTTTGACCTGAAGGCAGTAATTTGTTAACAGTGGGTGCAAAAACCTGAAATAAGTGAACTTTGGACAATGTAAGAGAACACTTGTAGATAGAGTTTAGAGAACTCTTTAATAAATATTCCTGTGAATAGAGACCTGAAAAGTGAGATGATGATAGATAAAGAGAAAAACACGGACAAAAACAACAACTTTAATATCATCAAATAGAATGAAACAGGTAAAGGAGAGAAAGTGATGGGGTGGGAGAGTTAAAAGGACAATGTCCTTAAAGAGAAGGCTTGGATAGGCAATATGTGGAGGTGTCAATGCAAAGGAAAACAAGAAAGTCAGCACAAGAGTGAGGGCACTGCAGATGTGAAGGTAGGAGCTTAGGGAAGAGCACAAGCCCAATGTTCCCTAGAAAATGTTACAATTTCCCAAGAGCAGACACACTAGGGGTTCACCCCTTATACTGCCAAACCCTCCATATAATAGAACCTCTACAAATTATTCTTTAAGAAGATCAAAGTGGTACACTCTATATATATATACTACACAAGCACACATACACTATATCTGTGTGTACATAGTTATTCATATCATCCTTCCCAGAGCTTCGACTTCCCTGGTGGCTCAGCTGGTAAAGCGTCTGTCTACAATGTGGGAGACCTGGGTTCGATCCCTGGACTGGGAAGTTCCCTGGAGAAGGAAATGGCAACCCACTCCAGTACTCTTGCCTAGAAAATCCCATGGGTGGAGGAGCCTGGTGTCCATGGGGTCACAAAGAGTCGGACACAACTGAGCGACTTCACTTCACTTTCCCACAGCTTCAGCAAAGAAAAATGTCAAAACTGTTCTATAAATATTAAATCTGAAGCTCAAGTATAACAAAAACTGCAAAGAAAGAAAGTGGCATAGCTTTCTCAGTATGTACTCATATTTAATAACCTACTTAATGCTTAAGTTTTCTCATCATACTAAGTCATTCTTACTTCGTGAAATAAACTTTGCAGAATAGGCTCAGTACCATGTCATACATAGTAATACTTCATACATTCTACATTCTCTTAAGATGGTCAAGACTGAACCAAAAGATTCATTTATTTATTTTTTTTTAGCATTTGCCTGATCTCTCATCATTTGAAACCTGATTGGATAGCTTTCCAAATTCCTTGACCAATCAAGCAAGTCAATTAAATTTAAAATACTGACTCACTCTATTTGGGTAAAAAAAAAAGAAAGAAAGAAAGAAAACTAATTTCCCAAAAGAACAGGTTGCCTTCTGTTTCTGGCACTTTGGTAGCTCTATATCTTTATTGATTCTCCCACTGTTAATGACTGAAAATGAAAAATAAACATTTTGAAACTTTTGATATATCAGTGAACTAGCAAGTAAGAAATACTCAAAATAACTGAAAAAAAGAAGTGAAAATACCTAAGCTAAACTAGTGTACTTACGTTTTGTTTTTATGAATACAGAGAATGGAACACAAAAGTTGGGGCCAAACCATAACACAGAGACTAACAGACGACCACCCCGTGTTATCCGAGGACCCCATGTAAACTCAGGATTTCGGGGAATGGAAATCTCGAAAAGATCATTCTCCCTGCTGCCAGGAACTTGCAAAAAGATTGCTCTTCTTGAAGTTTAGCAGTGAATGGATAGGGATAAAAGTCTCCCTTAATAATCTGAAACTTCAAACTAGTCTTTACTTGGCTTTACATTGAAAAGCACAGACATTACTTTGTCAACAAAAGTCCGTCTAGTCAAAGCTATGGTTTTTCCAGTGGTCATGTATGGATGAGAGTCGGACTGCGAAGAAAGCTGAGTGCTGAAGAATTGATGCTTTTGAAATGTGGTGTTGGAGAAGACTCTTGAGGGTCCCTTGGACTGCAAGGAGATCCAACCAGTCCATTCTGAAGGAGATCAACCCTGGGTGTTCTTTGGAAGGACTGATGCTAAAGCTGAAACTCCAGTACTTTGGCCACCTCATGTGAAGAGTTGACTCATTGGAAAAGACTCTGATGCTGGGAGGGACTGGAGGCAGGAGGAGAAGGGGACGACAGAGGCTGAGATGGCTGGATGGCATCACTGACTCGATGGACGTGAATTTGAGTGAACTCTGGGAGTTGGTAATGGACAGGGAGGCCTGGTGTGCTTCGATTCATGGGGTCACAAAGAATTGAACATGACTGAGCGACTGAACTGAACTGAACTGAACAGTCTGAGAACATGCCATGATGTCTTGCATAACTCCAATCTGAGAATTTAATTATAAATCGTCCCATATTTGTAGTATTTCCAACTGCCAGAAATAAGTAAACACAAATCTGTAGAGAATTTCACTTTCCTCAATGATCTCAAAGAATTACCAGGGATAAAGTTGTAAGGACCATGATCATAGTCTAAAATGATCTAAGTGAAGTGAAGTTGCTCAGTCGTGTCCGACTCTTTGTGACCCCATGGACTGTAGCCTACCAGGCTCCTCCATCCATGGGATTCTCCAGGCAAGAGTACTGGAGTAGGTTGCCATTTCCTTCTCCAGGAGATCTTCCCAACCCAGGGATCGAACCCGGGTCTCCCGCATTGCGGGCAGATGCTTTACCATCTGAGCCACCAGGGAAGACTCAAACTGACAAGAAATAAAACACTATGAGGAAGAGCCAGCAGAAACACAAAACAATAAAATTAGATCTGAAAAAGTTCTAAATTTGAACTACCAAATAAGATTATAAAGTGTGTATATATTACACATCTTGAAAATAACAAAAAATTCCAAATGCAAAAAGATTAAGGTTAAGAGACTAGGTCAGAACAGTGGACTAAATACTCACTACCCTGCCAGTATGAAACAATAAGATACTACATAAAATATAACTTTCATGAACTCCAGATTTAGGGGAAGTAAGGAAAATACCCAAGCAAAAGCACTTCAAAACATATAAAGTAAAACAATAGCAATGAGTATTAAGTACATTTTAAAAAATGCAGAGTGTTCATGAAAGCACCTGCCATGTATTGGAAGACACCTTTGAAACAGATCGAGTTGATATAGTTTACATAATGGTGACTATGGACAATGGAAAGAAGCAAAGAAGTTTAAGGACAGAAGATTACTGTTGTTGAATACAGCAAACATTGAATTAAATAATTATCCATTTTAGTTTTTATATCCATCACAGATTAAGATCAGCTAAGAAAGGGCTCAAAATCAGAAAGAACAAAATATACATGAAAACAAAATTGAGATTGCTAATCAAACAAAAATCATCAAATTTCTATCTCAGACACATAATATTTAACAACTATGTATAAGACATTTAGAAATAAAGAGTGAAATAAAAACAATGAGTAAGTAATAAGAGATTATTCCAAATAATTAGGTATATTTTTAAAATAATTAGAATTCTTAGAAAATAAAAATATATAGCTCTTAAATTTTCTTAATGTAATGAATGAGGTTGAAGAACATATTATCTCAAGCTGAAGAGAAAATAAATTAGCCATAGAATGAGGGAATTACCCTGGATACAAGCTAGAGAGTCAGGAGATATAAAATATAAAAGAGAGATTAAGAGATATAGAAGACAGAACAAAAGGTCTAACATGAAGCTACTTGAAGTTCCAGGAGGAAAGAATAGAGAGAAAAAAAAAGGGAGAGAATAGACAATATGTAGAGAGAAAATGTCCTACAATATTCTAATACTGGAAGAAGGAATGAATTCATTATATAGGAAATACAATTTAAAATGTGGAATAAGCAAAGAGAAGACAACACCTAGAAACATGATGCTGAGACTGTGGAAAACCAAAACAGAAAATTTTAAAAGAATTGAAAAATATAAGACAGTACAGCTAAAATGAAAAGATAATTAGCCCAATACCGTGTTTCTTAATACCAACAATGAACAATTTTAAAAAGGAAAATTATATATTCAAATTGCTGACAGAAAATAGCTCTCTAGTGCCACTTTTGCACCCAGAAAACCATTATTATTTTTCAAGGAAGAGAGAAAATAAATTCAGCAGTTAATTACAAAAAACACAAGGTGTTTTTAACCAACACTCATTGCTAAAATAATTCATTATAAAATGAAATTATTCCACAAAATATATATGAGAAGAAATGGCAAGCAAAGAAGTTTATAAACTTGAAGGAGTAATGAGTAAGAGGGGATGGTTACAAAAAATATATATATAGGCATGTATGCAAACCTCAAACACAAAATAATGTACTATAATTATTAATAATAAGATGGGGTCATTAAAATGTTAATTTAGACCCTTATATTATTCACAGAAGGAGCTAAAATACTAATCTTTGAATTTGTTAGATAAGTATGCACCAAAATATCTTTATGTTAACCACCAAAAAGTGGTAACAGGGGCATATAATCCCCATACCTTTAAAGTGAGGAGAGATGGAATAGGAAAACAAACAAACAAGAATGACCACAAACAAGAATGACTGTGATTTTAATCAAGGACAAAAATTAAAGAGGAAAAAAAAAAACAAACAGAAAGAAAAGAGAAACAAGAACATATGTAAACAGAAAAAAAAAAAACTTCAAATAAATGACTACTCACAGTGAGTGAGTAGTCAAATGAGCACAAATGAGTTAAAGTTGTCATTTAAGAGACACATGAAAAAAATTAATTTTTAAAAACCCTTATTCTGTTTAAGGGTCTTCCCTGGTAGTTCAGATGGTAAAGAATCTGCCTGCAATGTGGGAGACCAGGGTTTGATTGCTGGGTTGGGAAGATCCCCTGGAGAAGAGAACAGCTACCCACTACAGTATTCTTGCCTGGAGAATTCCATGGACAGAGGAGCCTGGCAGACTACAGTCCATAGTGTTGCAAAGAGTCATTTGTATACTATTTAAGAGAACTACCAAGAATATAAAGACAAAAGCCAGAAGTTTAAAGGTGGAAAAAGATACTAGACAACACTTACCAAAGAACACATTGATGTAATCTTGTCAGACAAGATAGATTTTAAGAAAAGTGTTATGGATCAAACAAATTATTACATGAAAGTAAATTATTCAATTCACAAGATATAACACTATATATAACAAAAACTTTCATTAAAAAAATTTCAACTTTTGTAAATAAATTAATAAATTGTGGTGACTTGTAGAATAAATTTATTATCAAAGTAAGATGCATCAACACAACTCTCTCAGTTGAAAAAGACTATCAAAAATAAGTGAACATATAGAATATCTGAGCACCACAATTAGCAATTTTGATTTATTGTCACAAGTTCTTGTTCCTATACCCATCAGCTAGAATGTACTCATATGTATAAATGGACCTGAATATCTACCAAAACTGACCTCTTCTCAAGTGACTTAAAGCAAGTTCAAAGAATCAGTACCTGATTGTCTATTCATAAACATATTAGAAGTTAACTTAAACAATTAAAAATCTGTCTCTGTTGGAATTCAATACATAGTTTTAAATAATCTATGCATCAAGAGAAAACATAAAATTTAAATGTATAAGAACTGAACAAAAAAATGACATATTGAAACTTAAATCCAAATTTTTTTTATTTTCTCATAACTGAGAAATTTGCAGCCTTAAATGTGTACATTTAAAATATGAAACAGAGCTTCATGACATTGTACAGGAGACAGCATCAAGATCATCCCCAAGAAAAAGAAATGCAAAAAAAGAAAAATGACTGTCTGAGGAGACCTTGCAAAATGTTGTAAAAAGAGGAGAAGCAAAAAGCAAAGGAGAAAAGGAAAGATATACCTATTTGAATGCAGAGTTCCAAAGAACAGCAAGGAGAGATAAGAAAGCCTTCCTCGGTGATCAGTGCAAAGAAATAGAGGAAAACAATAGAATGGGAAAGACTAGAGATCTCTTCAAGAAAATTAGAGATACCAAGGGAACATTTCATGCAAAGATGGGCACAATAAAGGACAGAAATGGTATGGACCTAACAGAAGCAGAAGATATTAAGAAGAGGTGACAAGAATACACAGAAGAACTGTACAAAAAAGGTGTTCACGACCAATATAATCATGATGGTGTGATCACTGACCTAGAGCCAGACATCCTGGAATGTGAAGTGAAGTGGGCCTTAGAAATGATCTCTACGAACAAAGCTAGTGGATGTGATGGAATTCCAGCTGAGCTTTTTCAAATCCTAAAAGATGATGCTGTGAAAGTGCTACACTCAAGATGCCAGCAAATTTGGAAAACTCAGCAGTGGCCAAAGGACTGGAAAAGGTCAGCTTTTATTCCAATCCCAAAAAAAGGCAATGCCAAAGAATGTTCAAACTACTGCACAATTGTACTCATCTTACATGCTAGTAAAGTAAGGCTCAAAATTCTCCAAGCCAGGCTTCAGCAATATGGAAACTGTGAACTTCCAGATGTTCAAGCTGGTTTTAGAAAAGGCAGAGGAACCAGAAATCAAATTGCCAACATCTGCTAGATCATGGAAAAAGCAAAAGAGTTCCAGAAAAACATCTATTTCTGCTTTATTGACCATGCCAAAGCCTTTGGCTATGTGAATAACCACAAACTGCAGAAAATTCTGAAAAAGATTGAATACCAGACCACCTGACCTGTCTTTTGAGAAATGTGTATGCAGGTCATGAAGCAATAATTAGAACTGGACATGGAACAGACTGGTTAAAACAGGGAAATGAGTACATCAAGGCTGTATATTGTTACCCTGCTTATCTTACATGAAGAGTACATCATGAGAAACGCTGGGCTGGAGGAAGCAGAAGCTGGAATCAAGATTGCCGGGAGAAATATCAATAACCTCAGATATGCAGATGATCCCACCCTTATGGCAGAAAGAGAAGAAGGACTAAAGAGCCTCTTGATAAAAGTGAAAGAGGAGAGTGAAAAACTTGGCTTAAAGCTCAACATTCAGAAAACTAAAATCATGGCATCCGGTCACATCACTTCTTGGTGAATAGATGGGGAAACAGTGGATATAGTGGCAGACTTTATTTTGGGGGGCTCAAAAATCACTGCAGATGGTGACTGCAACCATGAAATTTAAATACATTTACTCCCTGGGAGGAAATTTATGACCATCCTAGACAGCATATTATAAAGACATTACTTTGCCAACAAATGTCCGTCTAGTCAAGGCTATGGTTTTTCCAGTAGTCACGTATGGATGTGAGAGTTGGACTATAAAGAAGACTGAGCACAGAAGAATTGATGCTTTTGAACTGTGGTGTTGGAGAAGACTCTTAACAGCCTCTTGGACTGCAAGGAGATGCAACTAGTCCATCCTAAAGGAAATCAGTCCTGGGTTTTCATTGGAAGGACTGATGTTGAAGCTGAAACTGCAATACTTTGGCCACCTGATGCTAAGAGCCGATTCAGGTGAAAAGATTCTGATGCTGGGAAAGACTGAAGCCAGGAGGAGAAGGGGACAACAGAGGATGATATGGTTGGATGGCATCACTGACTCAATGGACATGGGTTTAGGTGGACTCCGGGAGTCGGTGATGGTCAGAGAGGCCTGGTGTGCTGCGGCCCATGGGGTTACAAAGAGTCAGACACGACAGCAACTGAACTGAACTGAACTGAAAACATGACATGTAAAGTAGAACAGGAGATAAAAATAAGTTTAGGTGCTCAAGCTATTGGTAAAGGATAATTTACACCAAAACTTAATGGAGAAAAAACAAAGATGTTATAGAGTCTATTAATTTTGTTCTTTACACAAACAACATGTAAGACATATTACATTAAAAAAAAAAGTCAAGAATCAGGCAAATCTCAATTGAAACTAATAATAAATTCATCCATAATGGTAAAGGAATGTGGCCATTAAGAAAAAAAGAAAAGGAAAAACAAGATTAATTTTACAAAGTATTGGAACTTACCTGAGTAAATTTTTGCTGCAAAGGAGCATTTATCATACTTAATAGTATAAATAATATTAAAGGATTACTTTAAAAATAATCCTGTAGTTTTCAGCTTCTGGAAATAACTGAATCTAAAAACCAAACTTCCTGCCAAAAACAACCATAAGTTCTGTGCAAAATATATTTTAAAAACAACTACCTGGAGGTACCGCAGAGTGAAGAGAAGCAGGCAGATAAATGGGGAGGGGAGGTGGTCAATATGTAAGGGGAAAAATCAGCATAAAGAAGTTTCCATTTGCCTTAGACTTCATCAGTTCCATCAGTTTAAATGTAAAAAAACAAACAAGAAAAAACCACTGTTTTTCTGACATGATAAACCAAGAATGGATGCCTACAGCATACTATATAGTGTGCTCAAGGATGGAGGAATTCACTAGCTATTTAAGATATGTAGATAAAATAATCATATATAAACAGCAATTATTCAAGAATTAATTTTAAAGACCTTAAGGATTACAAAAGGATATGAAATTAAATCTGGCACTGTTTCTGCCTGCAAGCATTTTATGACTATATAATTAACAAATTAATCAATCCTATCAATTAATCAGTCCTATCAACTAGGTACAAATAAAATTCTGTGAACTTTCAGGGGAAGGGATCAAGCAAAACTTTAAAGAAAAGGGTCTTAAAGAATAAGAACCTTTGGATTTTGCAGAGAAGAAAGGAAGGACATTGTAAAAGGAAGCATCAGTACCAACAAAATTGAAGTGACAAAAGTCAATTAAGATGGAAATCATGAATAGTGGAAGAGGATAGCTAGAGTTGAGGGTAAGTAGAAACAACTAGCAGGAAAATGTTTTGACAAGGTGGTCAGAGGCCACAACACTAAGAGCTATTAATGCCGACAGCAACAAAATGACCATGATGCCTCCATCTTTTGAAAGCTTATCATGCTAAAATCATTAAGCTAGAAGCGAATCTTTAATTAATATTTTTAAAGAAACTCTAAATCTCTAAGTATAAAAAAGCAATAAAGTAGCTATGATTTAAGTAAGAATGTAAACAAAAAAACCAGCCTTAATGCTGTAAGACTAAGACTGTATGAAATATATAATCTAGCGATAGGTAAGGCTAGGAAAAAAGAGCTATATTAATAAACTGTAAAATGAAAGAAAGATAATAAGTAGGAGGTATGAAGTAAAGGGCACATACCACTTCCAGAATATTTACCAGAAATATTAGATAAAAGAGAAATACTGTTCACTTAACTCTGAGTGCAAAAGAGCTGGGAAATATATGATAGGGTTGTTTAACATATGCTATATTATATATATATATATAGCATATGTATATGTATGCATATATATGTATGTATATATATATATATATAGCATATATATATGTATGTATGCTATATATATATATTACAAATGAGTTTTGGAGAGAAAAAGAAAGCAAGAGAATATTTCTTTCCAGTGTATATTCCAGTGTACCAGGAAATAAATTATTCCTCAGTAAATTACCAAATAATTTTGGGAAAAAATTCTTTCTTGAGAGGCTCACAAGAGTGTGTGCTACTTAGGTTAACTAAATGATCTAAAAAACTGACACTGGTTTTCTTTTTGGGTTTGGCACAGATCTGGTTCATAAACTGAAAACACTATTGTGATGTAATTTATGTGGGTGTGTTAGGGGCTTGCTGCTCAGTCTCTTTTCTGTTTTCTCTACTTTTGGGAGGATATCTCTTTTATAAAACAATTCTGGCAGTATTATTTGTACACATACACACTACTCATATACACACACACTCCATATTCCCCTAGGAGTGCTGCTACTGAACAGGACAGGAATGACAAGAAGAGCACACAATGACTGATAAACACCGCCTAATAGGATTACCTCTCAAGAAATTGAGGACAATCTAATGAAGCTTCTTGTTAAACACAGTCCAGGCACCGACATGGTGGCACAATGCCCAGTTACTCCATGACCAGAAAACATCAATTCTGAAGGCTCCAGGGAAGAGGAGAATCTGATTAGCAAGCTCAACTGATTTTCTCTTCTTATATAAAATACCCTCTTTTCAGCATGGGCATTTTGAAACTTCAGGGGAGCCATTAGAAGACAACAAGTATAAATAAGCAAGAGAAACTGATATTATCTTTTTCTGAAGACTAACCCAAACAGGAATAAACAAATGCACAAAATCCCATAAACACAAGACATGTAGTCTGTGAATCTACAAATTACTCAAAGATCCACATCTAGAGAAAACCATGTTATGGGTCTTCACGTTACTCTGCCATCTAGTTCTAAAATAAAAGATTGTCTTTTTATTCTTAATTTTTGAAATACTGTTTTAGTTTGCAAAACTT
The DNA here is from genome assembly GCF_014754425.2 of Oryx dammah. Taxonomy (NCBI): domain Eukaryota; kingdom Metazoa; phylum Chordata; class Mammalia; order Artiodactyla; family Bovidae; genus Oryx; species Oryx dammah. The sequence goes on from NW_024070212.1 coordinate 74,467,563, forward strand.
AAGTGCTACCACTTTTATTAAGCCACTCTAAAATTCTGTGCTGAGACAGAACGGACCATGCTTCCCTGCTGTGCCCTATGTAGATTGTATTCCTATTGGCAAACTTTCTTAATGCCACTTGCCTATCTGCCTCCTTGCATATTTGAATGTTATCCACACTTTGACAACATGAAACAAATAAATGCTATAGAAAGCTATAGATATTGTGATACAAAATAGAACAACACTACATGAATCTTTTTTACTTGCTTTGTCAATCTATCAGGAATTAGCCAGTGCTGAGAAGTTCAAAGTGCATTCAACAAACACTTATAGAGTGCCCACAGGTCAGACAGGTTCCCAGGCACAATGCTAATGATAGGAACTTGCCCATGAATAAAATACAATTTCTAGCCTAAATGAGTTTAAAAGCCAATGGCAGGTATTAAGACACAGAAGCAGCACCATAAACAGGAATTTAAAAAATGTATTAGAGTATTGTTGATTTACAATGTTGGTTTAGTTTCAGGTGTACATATACACCTAGAACTGAATTAACTATATAAACACATATATCCATTCTTTTTTAGAATCTTTTCCAATATAGGCCATTACAGGGTATTGAGTAGAATTCCCTGTGCTAGATAGAAGGTACTTATTAGTTACCTATTTTATATAAAATAGTGTCTAATGTCAATTCCAGTCTCCCAGTTTATCCCTACCCCATATTACCCCTGGTAATGTAAGTTTGTTTTCTATATCTGTGACTCTAGTTCTGTTTTGTCAGTTCAGTTCAGTTCAGTTGCTCAGTCATGTCTGACTCTTTGAGATCCCATGGATGCAGCACACGGGCTTCCCTGTCCATCACCAACTCCCGGAGCTTACTCAGACTCATGTCTATCGGGTCAGTGATGCCATTCAACCATCCCATCCTCTGTCATCCCTCCTCCTCTGGCCTTCAATCTTTCCCAGCATCAGGGTCTTTTCAAATGAGTCAGTTCTTTGAATCAGGTGGCCAAAGTATTGGAGCTTCAGCTTCAGCATCAGTCCTTTCAATGAATATTTGGGACTGATGTCCTTTAGGATGGACTGGTTGGCTCTCCTTGCCGTCCAAGAGACTCTCAAGAGTCTTTCCAACATCACAGTTTAAAAGCATCAATTCTTTGGCACTCAGCTTACTTTATAGTCCAACTCTCACATCCATACATGACTACTTGAAAAACCATAGCTTTGACTAGGTGGACCTTTGTTGGCCAAGTAATGTCTCTGCTTTTTAATATGCTGTCTAGGTTGGCCACAAGTGTTTTGTATATCTGTTTTGTAGATAAGTTCATTTGTACCTTTTCTTTTTTTTTAGATTCCATTTATAAGAGATGTTATGTAATATTTTTCTTTCTGTATCTGACTTACTTCACTCAGTATGACAATCTCTATGTCCACTCATGTTGTTGCAAATGGCATTGTTGCACTCCTTTAACAGCTGAGTAATATTCCATTGTATATATGTACTACACCTTTATCCATTCTTCTGTTGATAGGCATCTAAATTGTTTCCATGTCCTGGCTATTGTAAATAGTGCTACAATGAACAATGGGGTGCATGTATCTTTTCAAATTATTGTTTTCTACAAATATATTCCTAGGAGTTGGATTGCTAGATCATATGATGGTTGTAGCTCAGTCGGTAAAGTATCTGCCTGCAGTGCAAGAGAACCAGGTTCGATCCCTGGGTTGGGAAGATCCCCTGGAGAAGCAAATGGCAACATACTCCAGTATCCTTGCCTGGAAAATCTCATGGACAGAGGAGCCTGGTGGGCTGCAGTCCATGGGGTTGCAGAGTCAGGCACGACTGAGCAACTAATACTCTAAGGAATCTCTGCACTGTTCTCCATAGTGACTGTACCAATTTACATTCCTACCAACAGTGTAGGAGAGTTCCCTTTTCTCCACATGCTCTCCAGTGTTTATGTTTGTAGATTTTTTGATAATGACCATTCTGACCAGTGTGAGGTGATAGTTTGAAATGTATTTCTCTAATAATCAGTGATGTTGAGCAAATTTTCTAAAGCTCTTTAGCCATCTGTATGTCTTCTTTGGAGAAATGTCAGCATAGATCTGCTCATCACTTCTCAGCCTTTTGGCTAGGATCAAGTGTAGATCTTCTGCCCATTTTTTAATTTTTTTTATACTGAGCCACATAAACTGTTTGAATATTTAAGAGATTAATCCCTTTTTGGTTGATTCACTTGCAAATATTTTATTCCATTATGTGAGCTGTCTTTTCACTTTCTTATGGTTTCCTTTGCTATGCAAAAGCTTTTAAGTTTAATTAGATCTCATTTGTTCATTTTTGTTTTTATTTTCATTATTTGAAGAGTTGGATCAAAAAAGATCTTGCTGTGATTTATGTCAAAGAGTGTTCTGCCTGTTTTCCTTTAAGAATTTTATAGTATCCGGCCTTACATTTAGGTCTTTAATCCATTTGGGGTTTATTTTTGTATGTGGAGTTAGGGAATGTTCTAATTTCATTCTTTCACATGTAGCTGTCCAGTTTTGCCAGCACAACTTATTGAAGAGATTGTATTTTCTCCATTGTATATTATTGCCTCTTTTCTCATAGATTAGGTGATCATAGGTGTGTGGGTTTATCTCTAGACTTTCTATCTTGTTCCATTGATCTATGTCTGTGTTTTGTGTGAGTACGATACTGGTGTGATGACTACAGTTTTGTAGTATAGTCTGAAGTCCAGGAGCCTGATTTCTCCAGTCTCATTTTCCTTTCTCAAGATTGTTTTCACAATTCATTATCTGCTGTGTTTCCATACAAACGGAAAAAAAAAATTATTCTAATTAAGTAGTTTTTAACTCTTTAGTTTACTGATATTTTCCCAGATCCTAGAATACTATCTGGCACATACTAGGTCTATGAATGAATGATCTGATTGAATGAATGAAAAAACTACAAGAGACTATGGCAGTGCCTTAGAGTGGGAGTACTGAGCTGTTCACTACTGCAGTAACTTTAGAATGGCATTCTGCCTCCTAGACTGGCCTACCTATGTCTACCTAAAACTATGGTCTCCTCACTTTGCCAAATATCCTAATAGTCAAGATTTTCACACACCTACCCTATAAGAACTGTACTGAGTTTGAATTTGTGAGCAAGAAGTTCTATGTCAAATGGTGACTTCCTCAAGAATAATTGATCATAAAGTTATTGATTGAATTTGATAAAATTTAAAGTGTACTTATTTATAGTATAATAGTAATATGGAATAAAATGCATATAAAGAATTATGCATAATAAAAATAACAATTACATTTATTTTGAAAGCCTTGGAAAAAATCCCATGTCTTTGGGGATGTGGTGCCTTTACTCAGTTTTGGGTCAGCAGTCATGAAATTAAATCATGAGAACTTGCTTGGTAAGGTGATAAAAGTAAGATTATATGGAAAAGTTCAACTACTTTGTACATATTCATTTACAAAAATGCAGTAAGTCTTGAACATACCTGGCAGAAGTCTCCACAAGCATTATCACTACAAAATCACACATAAATAAAAAATCAGATGAGGAGCAACCCACCAGCTAACTCTAGTTTAGCTTAAGAAAGGTTTGAAAGGAATTTAAAAAGAGAATAAGATCACAAGATCCATGTAGCTGGAAATAAAAACAATTCTAGCAGCTTACAATTCTAGAAGCTTATTAAAACTTCCTAGGTGCTACACACGCTCGTCACTCTACTCATTTGGTTGAAGCTACTACACATTTGTTGTTTTGCAGAACTGTGCTTCAATTGTCTAACAGATTGGCATGACTATGTGGAAAGTATTTTCCACTGCAGAATTGCAAAACTCAAGATTTGAGGAAGTTACTTGGAAATTGTGGCCATTTTCAAAAATCTTATGCCTATGTTTTGTTCTCTGTCCCTATCTGTTTCTAAGAATTGTGAAGCTCATTCCAAGTAGTTTAACGGTAAAATATATCTCTGAAATTTATCTACACACACTTTTTTCATTAAAAATTATATTTTATAAAGTAACATATTTTATATATATTTATATGTTTATATTTTTTCTTTAAAATTAGTGGAAAATTTCATCATGCAATATGAATATGTTTGCCATTTAACTTTTAAAAATAAGAAACATATACTGGTATTTATATTACCTCTTTACCCTATTCATCTTCTGTAAGAACAAGTATTAAATGAATACAGTATTAATAATAATCATTATAGTTTAAATCATTTTAAGGAATAGCAGAATTTGTTTTTCGTAAAACTCTACTCTTCTGTAACCATAATTTAGTAGTCCTAAATTTATTAGCATTGCTTAAATATATCTGATTATATCAATATTAATTTTTATGTCTTTACCTGTATCAGAATTAGTGGAATCAAATGACATATCAATATATTCAGGCTGTGGCTTAATCTCACAATATCACAGAATATAAATATATTAATATACATTCATAATGCACTGGACTTCTCTGCTAGCTCAGCTGGTAAGGAATCTGCCTGCAATGCAGGAGACCATGGTTCAACTCCTGGGTCAGGAAGATGCTCTGGAGAAGGGACAGGCTACCCACTCCAGTATTCTTGGGCTTCCCTGGTAGCTCAAATGGTAAAGAATCTGCCTGCAGTGCAGGAGACCTGGGTTTGATCCCTGGGTTGGAAAGATCCCCTGGAGGAGGGCATGGCAACCCACTCCAGTATTCTTGCCTGGAGAATCCCCATAAACAGAGGAGCCTGGCAAGCTACAGTCAATGGGGTTACAGAGTTGGACACAACTGAGCAACTAAGCACAGCACAGCACATAAATGCATTATCAACAGCAAATTAAACATATTGATTCACTGCTGCTGCTGCTGCTAAATCACTTCAGTCGTGTTCAACTCTTGTGTGACCCCAGAGATGGCAGCCCACCAGGCTCCCCCGTCCCTGGGATTCTCCAGGCAAGAACACTGGAGTGGATTGCCATTTCCTTCTCCAGTCCATGAAAGTGAAAAGCCAAAGTGAAGTCACTCAGTCGTATCTGACTCCTAGAGACCCCATGGACTGCAGCATACCAGGCTCCTCCATCCATGGGATTTTCCAGGCAAGAGTACTGCAGTGGGTTGCCATTGCCTTCTCTGATTGATTCATTATTTATATAAAAATACTTCATAACAAAATAGCAAAAGCCAACAGTCCATGGCTTAGAACAAATGTTTGTTATTGCTTAAGTCTCTGAGGATTGTTTGAAGGTCAGTTGATGGAGCTGACCTTTGTGGGGTTCCTCTGATTTTGGCTGGCTCACTCACATGTCTGTAAGATATCTGATTGTCTCATAGAAGCAAGCACCATAGGGTAGCTCTGCTCCACACTCCAAGTATGTAGTTCTTATCTGCTCCATATGTCTGTGCTTCAATCATCTTTCCTGGAGAACCCAGCTAGCCAAGGTGCCACTGCTCCTAGCAAAGCACAAAAGGGATAAAGGAAAGATACAAGTCCTCTTGAGATCTAAGCTCAAACATGGCTCCACAATGTTTCTCAGTCTATTGACCAGAGTAAGTCATGTGACTGGACCAAAAGTGAAAGCATGAGGAAATAATTTCTTCATCTTTGGTAAGATGAACTACAAGGTCACATGGCAAGAGATGTGGATACATGAATGCACGAGGCCAATGGTGCAGTCACCCATCCATACTGGATATATTATTCAATACAATTCAAAGTTCTTCACTGTTCAACACTACAGCTCAAGACAAAAGAGTTATTCATTCACTCAATAAATTTATTAATATATTTGTCACCTACTCTGGGCCACACCCAACTCTAGGTCCTGAAGATGCAATAAGAAATTAAACAGACAAAACTTCCCATTCTTGGTGGGTACAGAATATGAGAAATGGATGAACTGTTCTTTTTGTTTGTTTGTTTTAGCTCAATAAATAATTTTTTAAAAAATCAGGTAGATAGCCTGTGTTTAATCTTGCTAGTTATGGTTGAACTCTCCTTTGTGTTCTACACAACACTGAACACTCCACATTTAATGCACATTTCTTGATTTTTAGCAGCTCCAACCCTAATCCAAAATGAAACAAAAATGAAACTTCCCACTGTCATAAAACTTACATTCTAATGAAGGAAAGGGAAGAAGAGAACCAAGAGATAGGGGAAAAAGTGGCTTGGGGTATGAGTAGTAGGAAAGAACAAATGATATCAATCAATCAAACAACTCAGGGCATGAAATTTAAAACCCCTTAGCTATGTTAGAGTGTTATCACACTACTCCCTTTGGATCAATGGTTCTGGGACCAATTCTTAGCTCTACAGCTCAATAACTGTATGATCTTGGTCAAGTTATTATTCACTCCAGGACTGAGCTTCTGTAAACAAATAGTAAATGTATTTTTGTAAACAAATAGTAAATGGAAACAAATAGTAAATGCCACCTTGCAACTAGGTGATCACAATCACATTATGTGGGATGTGAAGAATAGTGGCAAAGTAATTTACCATGGCTGGGAGCTTTGGGGTTTTGGAGTAACCTTGCTTCTGCAACCAACTCAGTGGGTAATATGAAGGAATCAATCCTTCTGTAGTTCAATTTACCAGTCTGTAAATTGGGAATGTTCCCAGAGTGAAACACAGGCACATATAATAGAACTCAACAGTTACACATAGTCCCAGTAACCCCTTATTGCCACTGTGATAAGTCGCTTCAGTCATGTCTGACTCTTTGCGATCCCATGGACCATAGACTGCCAAGCTCCTCAGTCTATGAGATTTCCCAGGCAAGAATACTGGATTGGGGTTGCCAGGGGATCTTCTTCAGGGGATCTTCTTCAGGGGATCTTCCTGACCCAGGCATTGAATTTGCATTGCTAACATCTCTTGCTTTGACAGGTGGGTTCTTTATCACTAGTGCCACCTGAGAAACCCCCAGTATTACCACTAGTACTTTTATAATTATTGTGGTTAAATTTCAGGTATCTAGTGAGTGACAATAAAGCTGAGTATTTCCTGTCATGTACAAGTAAGCTTGCAAGTTGGAACAAAAAAGAGATGAACTTGTTTTGGTGATTCAGTTTAATAACTGGTTTAATTATTTCTGTTAACCATACAAACAGAACAAAGTTTAATAAAGATGAAAGCATCTCCACTGAATGGCAACTGAAGGTCACTCATGTAGTTTTAAATCAGTAGTTGGTCCAGTGATTCTGGGTCTAGTTGCTCTACCCCTTACCAGCTGCACGACCTTGGATAAGTTTTTACCTAGTCTATGACTCAATTTCTCTAAACAGAAATAATAAGAGCAACATAAAGTTATTATAAGGATTGAATGTAGATAAAATATATATTGCTTAACACAATATTTGGCACATAGTTGTTCAATAAAAATTGTTCATGTTATTTACTATCCTGCCTAACTCTTGGGAAAGAATTGACAAAAGTTCAGTTAGAGAACAATAATAACTGCTAACATCAATTGAAGTCTTTTAGATACCAGATGCTACACTCAGCACTTTATAAGGATTATCTCAGTAAATCTTCAAAATAACCTTGTGGGAACACTAAGGATTAAATTTTAAGACACATCTCTAAGATGTGTCTTAGAGAGCTTTAGTAAATTGCCCACGGGCTTTCAGCTGTAAGTAGCAGAGTCAAACATCAAATCCACATCTCCTTTCCTTCTGAATCTTTGCTCCTAGCCACTGCGACACACTGCCCCTTTTCCCTTCCAAAACTGGAGTGATATGGTATGGGTCAATAAAGGGGAATGAATAAGTTAATAAGTAATTATTTTCAGATAGAGCCTTTATTTAGTTACTTCCTCAAAAAGTTGTGTTTTATTTTTAACATCAGGTATTGTAAGATGTCAAAATACAAAGATGATTAGGTCTTAGTTTCTACCCTTGAGATGCTCATATTTCATGGAATTTCAACAATGATTATAGGTCAGTTGGCTTAAAATTTAAGAGGGAGCTTCACAGGCAAAATACTTCATGCATAAAAACTTGTCTACCTACAAACAAGTCAGTTCTTTTGACCAAATCATATTTGAAATGGTCATCCCCAAGGTTAAGAGAAGACACTGTACCAAGTTGGTTATCTAATCTGGCCAACTGCAGAGTTGTAACACAGAAATCTTGCTTCGGCTTACAACAAACCCAGTTGTTAGTCATGGATTAATGTATGAAGTAAATACTACCAATGTTCAATATTCAATTCTCCTGTCCCTCTGGGAATAAAGATTGCACTTCTGAGACACCAAATGTGTAGAACCATCTGACTTATCACAGCCAACAAAAAGGAACAGAAGAGACACACATCTTCCTATTTCAAGCTGAGCAGTAAAAAGAATTCTCTAGGCTTTCTCTTCCTATATGATGATGCCCAGAGAGGTCACTTATTCCTGACATGACAGTCACAGGATTGTGAAACTTGGTCACTGAAGGAACAAGGAATAAAACCTTGATATTGTAAGCCTCTAGAATTGGGAGATTATTTGTTTCTTCAGCATAACTTGACCAAGTCTGACTAACACAATACAGATCCCTCAGTACATACATTATTGACCATAAGAAATACTCAGGAAAGAGACTGGTGTGGGAGAACAGAACGGAAAGAAGCCATATTGAGAAATTCCCAAATTTCACTGAAGCTTTGAGAAATCAAATCCTTCCAGACAAGCTTTCCTTATGTTGGGGTTTTCAATAACATTTTCAATAGAATACAATTTACTAACTAATAGTTTTTATTCTTATTTATCATTTATTAACATAATACATAATTAATAAATATTTACTATTTACAATAATAACTTATTTATTGCATTCTTACTATATGCCAGTCAGAGACCTAATACTGGTGACACAACTGTTAACCAAACCTAGTCTCCATTCTCAGGTTGCTTAAAGTCTAGACTGGAATGCAGGCCAAATAGGAAAATGCAATTCTTTACGATAAATGCAGGATTAGAGAAAGCACAAGGATTACATAAGAAAAGCACCATACCACTGAAGGAAGGAGGGACTGAAGGAAGCTAGGACCTAAAGGATGAGGAGTTACACAAGCAGCCATCATACTGAGAACTATATGTTTCATATTTGTATTTTAATAAGAAGAACTGATGTTTCTATTACACATACTATGGTCAACCACTCTACCATGTGCTTTAAACATATAAAATAGTCCCCACAACCACCTTTGAGGTAAGATATAATTATCTCCATCCTTATTTTACAAATGTATAAGTATTTTCCAGGAAAAAAATAAAAAGAAGGTGGAGGTTACAAGCTGAAGGAGCACAGTGTGCAAGAATAAAGAGATGTGAAGCATTAATATTAATAGTTCAGAACAACAGAAGAATAATTTAATGGAGGGTGGGGAGGTTGGGCAGTGTGACAACAGGAAGAGAAGCAATGGATCTATCTGGATTCCTGGAAGCTTTTCTCCAGGGTATTCATATGACCAATGTCTAACCTGCTTCAGGCCTTTGCTCATTGTCTGCCTCATAGAGATGCCTCCTCTGACCACCCTGACTTAAATTAAACACCACCTTTACTCTCCATTCCCTCCTCTGCTTATTTTTTCTCCACAGCCTTATTACTGGTTGACAAACTGCATGGTTTCCTTATTTAACTTGTATATTGTCTGTCTCTCCTTATTAAAATGTAAGCTCCATGAGGCAGAGATTTCTGCCTGGAGTTTTCTGTCTAGTGCTATACCCTCTGCCTCTTGAGAAACCTATATGCAGCTCAGGAAGCAACAGTTAGAACTGTACATGGAACAACAGACTGGTTCCAAATAGGAAAAGGAGTACATTAAGGCTGTATATTCTCATCCTGCTTATTTAACTTCTATGCCGAGTACATCATGAGAAACACTGGACTGGAAGAAACACAAGCTGGAATCAAGATTGCTGGGAGAAATATCAATAATCTCAGATATGCAGATGACACCACCCTTACGGTAGAAAGTGAAGAGGAACTAAAAAACCTCTTGATGAAAGTGAAAGAGGAGAGTGAAAAAGTTGGCTTAAAGCTCAACATTCAGAAAACGAAGATCATGGCATCAGGTCCCATCACTTCATGGGAAATAGATGGGGAAACAGTGGAAACAGTGTCAGACTTTATTTTTCTGGGCTCCAAAATCACTGCAGATGGTGATTGCAGCCATGAAATTAAAAGACACATACTCCTTGGAAGAAAAGTTATAAGCAACCTAGATAGTATATTCAAAAGCAGAGACATTACTTTGCCGACTAAGGTGCGTCTAGTCAGGGCTGTGGTTTTTCCTGTGGTCATGTATGGATGTGAGAGTTGGACCGTGAAGAGGGCTGAGCGATGAAGAATTGATGCTTTTGAACTGTGGTGTTGGAGAAGACTCTTGAGAGTCTTTTGGACTGCAAGGAGATCCAACCAGTACATTCTGAAGGAGATCAACCCTGGGATTTCTTTGGAAGGAATGATGCTAAAGCTGAAACTCCAGTACTTTGGCCACCTCATGCGAAGAACTGACTCATTGGAAAAGACTTTTATGCTGGGAGGGATTGGGGGCAGGAGGAGAAGGGGACGACAGAGGATGAGATGGCTGGATGGCATCACTGACTCGATGGACGTGAGTCTGAGTGAACTCCGGGAGTTGGTGATGGACAGGGAGGCCTAGTGTGCTTCGATTTATGGGGTCACAAAGAGTCGGACACGACTGAGCAACTGAACTGAACTGATTGGACCCTTCCTTCCAAAGCAGTCATTTAGTAGGGGAATAAAAAACAAAGGAATAAATGCATCTAGCATAAAATCAGGTGATAATACATTTTTTTTTAATGAAGAAGGAAACTCCAGTGTTAGGCAGTGGGCATGGGTGTCATTTTGGACTGGGTAGTTAGAGCAGTTTTCTCTGAGGATCTGATATTTGGGGTGGTTAGGGGAAGCTGAAAGAAGGTAACAAGGCATGCTCTGCACACTGGATCACATATATAGATCCTGGAGCCATAAACAACATGGTGATGTGAGAGTAAATGAGATCTTCCAGGTTGACGCTGCAGAAAGAGATTACCTTCTACGAACTGAATCTTTGGAAACTAACTTTCAAGCATGATGAACAAAGATGCAGAAGAAACAAAGAAGTAGAAATATCTGAAAAGAATGCTGTCATGTTAGTAAGTCAAGAGGGAAAATTGTCTCCTAAAAAAACTCAATTGTCAAACATGCAGTACTTTGGTTCAATCTCAAAAACCACAGAATGATTTCAAAGGCAAACCATTCAATATCACAGTACCCCAAGTCTATGCCCCAACCACTAATGCTGAATAAGCTGAAGTTAAAGAGTTCTATGAAGACCTACAAGATCTTCTAGAACTAACACCAAAAAAAGCTGTCCTTTTCATCACAGGGGACTTTAATGCAAAAGTACAAAGTCAAGAGATACCTGGAGTAACAGGCAAGTTTGGCCTCAAGAGTACAAATTGAAACAGGGCAAAGGTTAATAGAGTTTTGCCAAGAGAACACACCAGTCATAACAAATACACACTTCCAACAAAGCAAGGGACAACTCTACGTATGGACAGCACCAGATGGTCAATACCAAAATCAGACTGATCATAGTCTTTGCAGTTGAAGATGAAGAAGCTCTATGCTGCTGCTGCTGCTGCTGCTGCTGCTGCTGCTAAATTGCTTCAGTCGTGTCTGACTCTGTGCGACCCCATAGATGGCAGCCCACCAGGCTCCCTCATCGTTGGGATTCTCCAGGCAAGAACAATGGAGTGGGTTGCCATTTCCTTCTCCAATGCATGAAAGTGAAAAGTGAAAGTGAACTCGCTCAGTCGTGCCCGACTCTTAGCGACCCCATGGACTGCAGCATACCAGGCTCCTCCGTCCATGGGATTTTCCAGGCAAGAGTACTGGAGTGGGTTTCCATTGTCTTCTCTGAAGAATCTCTATACAGTCAGCTAAACCAGGAGCTGAGTGTAGCTGAGATCATGAACTCCTTACTGTAAAATTTAGACTTAAGTTGAAGAAAGTAAAGAAAACCACTAGGCCCTTCAGTTATGAAGTCAAGTGGGCCTTTGGACTCAGTGGGAGAGGGAGAGGGTGAGATGCTTTGGGAGAATGGCATTGAAACATGTATAATATCATGTAAGAATCGAATTGCCAGTCTATGTCTGATGCAGGATATGGCACGCTTGGGGCTGGTACGCGGGGATGACCCAGAGAGATGTTGTGGGGAGGGGGGTGGGAGGGGGGTTCATATTTGGGAACGCATGTACACCCGTGGTGGATTCATGTCAATGTATGGCAAAACCAATACAGAATTGTAAAGTAAAATAAAAAATAAATTAAAAAAAAAAAAGAAGCATCACTACGAACAAAGCTAGTGGAGGTGATGGAATTCCAACTGAACTATTTCAAATTCTAAAAGATGATGCTGCACTCAATATGCCAGCAAATTTGGAATACTCAGCAGTGGCCACAGGACTGGTAAAGGTCAGATTTCCTTTCAATCCCTGAGAAAGCCAATTCAAAACAATGTTCAGACTACCACACTATTGCACTCATCTCACTTGCTAGTAAAGTAATGCTCAAAATTCTCCAAGCTAGGCTTCAACAGTGCATGAACCAAGAACTTCTAGGTGTTCTTAGAAAATTTAGAAAAGGCAGAACCACTGACCAAAATGCCAAAATCCGTTGGATCATAGAAAATGCAAGAGAGTTCCAGAAAAACATCTACTTATGCTCTGGTGACCACACTAAAGCCTTTGACTGTGTGGATCAAAACAAACTGTGGGAAAATCCTTAAAGTGAAGAGAATACCAGACCACCTTACCTTCCTCCTGAGAAATTTGTATGCAGGTCAATAAGCAAAAAAAAAAACAAAAAAGGAACAACAGACTGGTTCAAAATTGGGAAAGGAGTAGAACAATGCTGTTTATTTTCACCCTTCTTATTTAACTTGTGCAGAGGACATCAAGCAACAGTTTGATCCAGATATAGAACAATAGACTGGATTCAAATTGGGAAAGGAGTACATCAAGGATGTATGTTGTCACCTTGCTTATTTAACATATGCAGAGTACATCATGCAAAATGCCAGACTGGATAAAGCACAAGCTGGAATCAAGATTGTCAGGAGAAATATCAATAACCTCAGATATGCAGATGACATCACCCTTATGGCAGAAAGTGAAGAACTAAAGAGCCTCTTGATGAAAGTGAAAGAGGAGAGTGGAAAAGTTGACTTAAAACTCAACATTCAAAATCAAAGATCACAGCATCCAGTCCCATCACTTCATGGCAAATATATGGGGAAACAATGGAAACAGTGAGAGACTTTATTTTTGTGGGCTCCAAAATCACTGCAGATGATGACTGCAGCCACGAAATTAAGACACTTGTTCCTTGGAAGAAAATCTATGACTAAATAGACAGCATATTAAAAAGCAGAGACATTACTTTGCTGACAAAGATCTATCTAGTCAAAGATGACTTTTGGTATTTCCAGTAGTCTTGTATGGATGTGAGAGTTGGACTATAAAGAAAGCTGAATGCTGAACCATTGATGCTTTTGAACTGTGGTGCTGGAGAAGACTCTTAAGCATCCCTTGGATTGCAAAAAGATCAAACCAGTCAATTCTAAATGAAATCAGTCCTGAATGTTCCTTGGAAGGACTGATGGTAAAGCTGAAACTCTAATACTTTGGGCACCTGATGCAAAGAACTTGCTCATTGGAAAAAGACCCTGATGGTGGGAAAGATTGAAGATAGGAGAAGTGAAAAACAGAGGATGAGATGGTTGGATGGCATCAACAACTCAATGGACATGAGTTTAAACAAGCTCCAGGAGTTTTTGATAGACAGGGAAGCCTGGAGTGCTACAGTCCATGGGGTCACAAAGGGTCGGACACGACTGAACAACTGAACTGAAAATGAGATCACCAAGCATAGCAATTGAACAGAATGCATTGATTTTGGCAACTAAAGGAGCCTACTAGGAGACAGAAGACTGTAATACAATTTAAAATTAGACCATGCATATCTAAGGGAGGAGGGAGACAACTGAGAATAAACTTGAAAATGCAAAAAAGAAAGAAATAATACAAGTTTTAGAAGATGCTAAAAGCCAGACTTGAGAAGCAAGAGCCCAGATAGAGCCTTGATTGGAAAGAGGGCAGCTTTTTTGCATCCATGCAGCAGAGTCGTTAAGGGCAGACCTAAGTTTGGGTCCTGGCTTATCCACATCATACCTGGCTTAACTTCAGACAGATTACTTCTATATTAGTCAGTTCAAGCTGCCATAATAAAATATCACTGACTGGCTGGCTTAAATAACAGGAATTTATTCCTCACAGTTCAGGAACCTGGTAAATACACAAGCAAGGCCCATTCAGCTCTCTCTTGGGTTGCAGATGACCACTTTTCCACTGTGTCTTCACACAGGTAGGAAGAAAATGGTGTAGAAACTGGGCCAAGAGACCAATGCCACTGCATACAGCAGCAAGACAGAATCATGACTGGTGATGAACATGACAAGGAGAGGAAACATTTAAGCAAGATTTACTCTGAGCCAGACACTGATCTAAGTCTTTTACATGTTATTTCCTTGTAATCCCACAACAACTGTCTGAGGAAAATACTATTTTTATTTTTTAGTTGAGGACATTGAGGCAATTAACAAAAGAAATCTGGCTGGTAGGTCTCATTTCTAATCACCAGGAGGAATCTGGAGATCAGAATAGTTAAGTTGTGATGGATCCATCAATTTCCATCCTGATAATGCAAGATTCAGTGGATTTAATGTTGGGTTTTGAAGTATGCAGACTATAATATTGAATAAATTAACAATTATCAAGATTATTCTGTGAGCACCAATCCATCCTCTATCACCATAATCTCTAGGCAGGATGAAACTGTCAATACACAAGTGTAGGGACAGCAGTAAGGGAGCCCCAGCCCACCTTCCCCATGCCCATACATAACCTATTAATATGCGACCTGCTCTCAGTCCTACTTGAAAGTACAAAATACATGAATTTATTTGCTAGTAAAGCATGTGGATGTTGAAGCTTTCTGACATTCAGACAGTTAACCCTCCTGTTAAAAGTCTTCACCACTACAACAGCCTGAGGCGCAGTCGAAGAAAATGTCAACGATATTCAGAATGCTCAAGTGAATAAATGGGCTTCTCTCCAAAGCCCCAGGAAAGAGCAAGTTGGGCTTAGTAAAAAGACAGTGGGAATCTTGCAGTATTAGCCATTGCCATTGCAGGGACATTCATATTACCATGTTTAAGGGAGGGAGCTCTTTGGGTAGTTGTCCCTTTGTTCGCCTAAATATTAACAAAGAGAACTGCAAGATGAGGCAACAGTGAGAAAAGGTATAGAGGGACTTTTCCTCTCAATTTCAACAGTTTTTGTTAAGACTTCTGGCTTGCATTCTCTCTCTCTCTCCCTCACACACACACACCCGTACATTATACACATGCACAAAGATGAACAATGAAATCTTTAATCATCCAATGATGCAGTTTTACCTAAAACTGACTGCTGACTAGAAACTGCTAACTAAAAAGCTTAACTAGAGATCAAACCTAATTTTAATAGAATCTATACATGAAGATGCTTTAGAATTCGTGACTTCACTGGAAAGTCAGCTGGCTGGAGCTGCCTTGATGCAGGGCTCTGTCTGAAATCTCCTAATGAGGTGTGAAGCCGGTCTGTTTCACCAGGCACATGCTCAGAAATCAGGTTCTGTGAATCTTATTTTAAAATGCCCATAGTCTTTGGGGATTTGAAGGGTTTTTGCTTTTTTCCTTAAAGCAGTTACTGAGAAGCACAGGTACTTACCTGAAGCTGCAATTCAGCAAAACTGTTTCTTTAAAAATTCAATAAGTAGATATACTATAAAAAATACATTTTTCAACTATACATACAAAAAGTGTTTGGTTCAGTGTATTTGTTGCTTTACTGGGAACAGGAAACATCTAGGATGTTATCAAGAAGTACATCAAAATATAACATGAAAATAGAGATAAAAATAAAAGCACATGTCAACTGTGACTTACATATGATAATAAGGGCTCTTAAGCAGTTCCATGATCTGGTCTGGTGGGAGGCAAACCCCTTAGTCAACACAAGTGTCAACTCATTTAAAATAGAATATAGTACTATTTTTTTTTAATATTTTAAAAATACTGAATGAATTAAACTACTTTCTTTTTAAGAAAATCAAATAAGCTAAAAGTATAATTGTACCTTTAAGATGATTTTACACTTTCTGGAGAGTCTTAGCTATTTTAGACTCTGACAGACAGCTGGCATTGCAATGCAAAGCATGTTTCAGTTCATTTTTCTGATGCTTCTTCCTTTCGAAGGATAAGCTGCCAAGAACAATTCAAGGTACTTTTAAAAGAGAGCCTTTTGCTATCATGCTATCTATGGGCCATTTCAGTGCCTGAAGCATCTGAGACAAAACCCTGCCAGTTCATAGACTTGTACATTAGAATAAATGCACAATACTTAGGACAAACTATCAAAAGCTAAAATTTACCTTCACTTTTCATTAAAAATGAGTTTTTCTCCAACACCTACTAAAATATGACGGAAGAAATAGGATAAACCACTGCCCTCCCTCTTCTTTCTTCGGGCATCACGGCTCATGGACCAGCTGGCTACATCTAAAGATCACTTCTGGCACTCAAAAGCTTTGTGAACTTAGACAAGTTCCTTAACCTCAGTTTTGGCTCAGTTCCCTCATGAGTTCAGAAAAGGCAATGGCACCCCACTCCAGTACTCTTGCCTAGAAAATCCCATGGATGGAGGAGCCTGGTAGGCTGCAGTCCATGGGGTCGCTAAGAGTCAGACACAACTGAGTGACTTCCCTTTCACTTTTCACTTTCATGCATTGGAGAAGGACATGGCAACCCACTGCAGTGTTCTTGCCTGGAGAATCCCAGGGACGGGGGAGCCTGGTGGGCTGCCGTCTATAGGGTCGCACAGAACTTGACAAGACTGCAGCGACTTAGCAGCATCAGCAGCAGCCTCATGAGTTAAAAGATACTCACACTAATTACAATATGGAGATTTTGTAAGAATGAAGTAGGGTGATACTTTTTAAGCACTTAAAAAAGTACATAGCATATGGTAAATGTTCAATACACATTAATATTATAATTATTATATACATAGGCTAAATATGTTCTCCCTGCATACTTCCATATTTCCCAAAGCTTTAAATATCAGCAATATTCCATGACAATAAACTTATGTATTTCGAATGCCAGTAAATTTCTCAGGCTAAGATTTGTACTGTGATTGGACTGCCCCCAGGCTTTAATGTCCCTTGTCAGATGTGCATTCCTTTGTTTCTGGTCTTAGTTACTGGTGTTACAACCACCTAATTTTTTAAGCCAAAGTCTTCAAAATCAGTATTTATTGAGTATGCTGTTAAGAAGTGGTTAATCAGTGGTGAACTACATAGATTTGATCTCTGACTTTATGGCATTTACAGCTATATAAGAAAAACAGTACATTGAACTAAAGTCAAGGAACAAGTATGAGTTGGTCACTATTCTCTGAGGCCCAGTTACCACACCATTCTAAAAAGAGAGTCCAAGAAAGAGCAAAGATTCCTACTAGCCTGCTCTTTCCCCTGAGTTGCTACAGAGGACTGAGAAAACAAGCTGATAAAATGTTCTCTGTGCCACCTCATCAAGATGGAGGGCCAGGCTGGATTCATCATGATTATGGGAAGCAGAGGACTCTAGAGATTCACAGAAGATTGAGATGTTTGAGAGGTGGAATTGTGCTACAGTGGCACAGTGCCCATCACGGTTTCAGAGTCTATCCCCTTGTCCCCATAAGTACACTTAAACTTCTAAAACCACCCATGCTTTGGGGCTAAAATTTTTTAACTTCTTCAGAGAAGACCAAGTACTTCTCTCCCATTGGAAATTACTTCCTTGAGAATGTCACATTATGGTAATTATTTGTACTGGCATTCAGGTGCTCCATTTCCCAAATTTGAGGATTCATATAAACAACAACTTGTCACTAGGTACATTCAACAAGTATGTAGAAGCTCTTGTTATTTGTCATGAACTGGAGAGGTTTCAGAAATGCAGCTGTAAGTAAATCATAATCCCTAATCTTGATACATTTTCAGTCCATTGAAGGAAAAAAACAGATGAGTAGGTATCCCCTACATTGTGTGATGAGCAACATATTAGGAGCACTGATGAAAGTCATCTATGTAGGACAATTGAGGTAAATAAGGCTTTAGAAAGGAAATGACATAGGGCTGAGATTTGAAAGAAAATAAAAATTGGATGGCGGGGAAAAAGAAAGAAAGAACGAGCTCTAAGTAGAGGGAATTATAGCTTTTTCAGAGACTGTCATGAGACACAGTGTGGCACATTACAGAAGCTAGAAAAAAAAATCAGTATGGCCAGAGATGTTGTAGAGAATTGGAGTTGGGGGCAGAAGGGAGAGATGGAACTGGCAAGGGAAGCATTTGTTATTAATAGATTGTAAGTAGCTTGTAGGCCATCCTAGGGAGACTGCATTTACTTCTTAGGGCAGTACAAGCCATGGATGATGTAAAGCAGGAGAATGACATGTGGTGAGGGATATACCTAGTGTGATAATAGATGAGGAGGCAGGGATCAAAGTAGTGGAAGTTGAAAAAGAGAAAAAAAATGTTGCACTGGAAAAACAGCAGAGATAAATACAGTAGGATGACTAATTAAACATGATGACAGGAGAGAGGGGGCACAAGGTTCCATGATGTCTGACAGGGGTAAATTAAGGCAAAGACACCACAATTTACCAAAACAGAGAACACAAGATAAAGAACGGGTATGGAATTCAGGCAGGTCTCCATTAGAGCTGAGTTTCTGAACTTATTCTCAGGGTTTTTCTCAATGACAGCATTGCATATAAGCAAGGATATTAATAGTCTCCATACCTTATATTATGAGCTAAATTATGTTCTTCCAAAATTATTACGTTGATGTTTTTATCTTAGCACCTCAGAAGATAATTGGATTTGGTGATGGAATCTTTAAATTCATTTCAGTTCAATCGCTTAGTAGTGTCTAACTCTTTGCAACCCCATGGATTGTAGCACGCCAGGCCTCCCTGTCCATCATCAACTCCTCGAGTCTACTCAAACTCATGTAATTTGAGTCAGTGATGCCACTCAAAAAATTCATCCTCTGTCATCCCCTTTTCCTCACACCTTCAATCTTTCCCAGGATCAGGATCTTTTCAAATGAGTCAGCTCTTCACATCAGGTGGCCAAAATATTGGAGTTTCAGCTTCGATATCAGTCCTTCCAGTGAACAACCAGGATTCCTTTAAGATGGACTGGTTGGATCTCCTTGCAGTCCAAGGGACTCTCAAGAGTCTTCTCCAACACCACAGTTCAAAAGCATCAATTCTTTGGCACTCAGCTTTCTTTATAGTCCAACTTCTGACCTGCCTCTTGAGAAATCTGTATGCATGTCAGGAAGCAACAGTTAGAACTGGACATGGAACAACAGACTGGTTCCAAATAGGAAAAGGAGTACATCAAGGCTGTACATTGTCACCCTGCTTATTTAACTTCTATGCAGAGTCCATCATGAGAAACGCTGGACTGGAAGAAACACAAGCTGGAATCAAGATTGCTGGGAGAAATATCAATAACCTCAGATATGCAGATGACACCACCCTTATGGCAGAAAGTGAAGAGGAGCTAAAAACCTCTTGATGAAAGTGAAAGAGGAGAATGAAAAAGTAGGCTTAAAGCTCAACATTTAGAAAGCGAAGATCATGGCATCCGGTCCCATCACTTCATGGGAAATAGATGGGGAAACAGTGGAAACAGTGTCAGACTTTATTTTTCTGGGCTCCAAAATCACTGCAGATGGTGACTGCAGCCATGAAATTAAAAGATGCTTACTCCTTGGAAGAAAAGTTATGACCAACCTAGATAGTATATTCAAAAGCAGAGACATTACTTTGCCGACTAAGGTCCATCTAGTCAAGGCTACGGTTTTTCTAGTGGTCATGTATGGATGTGAGAGTTGGACTGTGAAGAAGGCTGAGCACCGAAGAATTGATGCTTTTGAACTATGGTGTTGGAGAAGACTCTTGAGAGTCCCTTGGACTGCAAGGAGATCCAATCAGTCCATTTTAAAGGAGATCAGTCCTAGATGTTCTTTGGAAGGAGTGATGCTAAAGCTGAAACTCCAGTACTTTGGCCACCTCATGTGAAGAGTTGACTCATTGGAAAAGACTCTGATGCTGGGAGGGATTGGGGGCAGGGGGAGAAGGGGACGACAGAGGATGAGATAGCTGCATGGCATCACTGACTCAATGGACATGAATCTGAGTGGACTCCGGGAGTTGGTGATGGACAGGGAGGCCTGGCATGCTGCAATTCATGGGGTCACAAAGAGTCAGACATGACTTAGCAACTGAACTGAACTGAACTCACATTCATACATGACTATTGGAAAAACCATAGCCTTGACTAGACCAAACTTTGTTGGCAAAGTAATGTCTCTTCTTTTTAATACGCTGTCTAGGTTGTTCATAACTTTCCTGCCAAGGAATAAGCATCTTTTAATTTCATGGTTGCAGTCACCATCTGCAGTGAATTTGGACTCCAAAAAAATAAAGTCTGCCAGGTTCCACTGTTTCCCCATCTATTTGCCATGAAGTGATGGGACCAGATGCCATGATCTTTGTTTTCTGAATGCTGAGCTTTAAGCCAACTTTCCACTCTCCTCTTTCTTTTTATTTATTTATTTTACTTTACAATACTGGTTTTGCCATACATTAACATGAATCCACCACGGGTGTACATGAGTTCCCAATTCTGGATCCCCCCCCCACCTCCCTCCGCATACCATGTCTCTGGGTCATCCCCGTGCACCAGCCCCAAGCCTCCTGTATCCTGCATCAAACCTAGATTGGCAATTCATTTCTAACATGATATTAAACATGTTTCAATGCCATTTTCCCAAATCATCCCACCCTCTCCCTCTCCCACATAATCCAAAAGTCTGTTCTACACATCTGTGTATCTTTTGCTGTCTCACATACAAGGTTATCATTACCATCTCTCTAAATTCCATATATATGTGTTAGTATACTGTACTGGTGTTTGTCTTTCTGGCTTACTTCACTCTGTATAATCAGCTCCAGTTTCATCCACCTCTTTAGAATGAATTCAAATGTATTCTTTTTAATAGCTGAGTAATACTCCATTGTGTATATGTACCACAGCTTTCTTATCCATTCATCTGCTGATGGACATCTAGGTTGTTTCCATGTCCTGGCTATTATAAACAGTGCTGTGATGAACATTGGGGTACACGTGTCTCTTTCAATTTTGGTTTCCTCAGTGTGTATGCCCAGCAGTGGGATTGCTGGGTCATAAGGCAGTTCTATTTCCAGTTTTTTAAGGAATGTCCACCCTGTTCTCCATATTGGCTGTACTAGCTTGCATTCCCACCAACAGTGTAAGAGGGTTCCCTTTTCTCCACACCCTCTCCAGCTTTTATTGCTTGCAGACTTTTGGATCGCAGCCATTCTGAATGGTGTGAAATGGTAGGTACCTCATTGTGGTTTTGATTTGCATTTTTCTGATAATGAGTGATGTTGAGCATCTTTTCATGTGTTTGTTAGCCATCTGTCTGTCTTCTTTGGAGAAATGTCTATTTAGGTCTTTGGCCCACTTTTTGATTGGGTCGTTTATTTTTCTGGATTTGAGCTTCATGAGTTGCTTGTATATATTTGAGATTAGTTGTTTTTCAGTTGCTTCATTTGATATTATTTTCTCCATTCCGAAGGCTGTCTTTCACGTTGCTTATAGTTTCCTTTGTTGTGCAGAAGCCTTTAATTTTAACTAGATCCCATTTGTTTATTTTTGCTTTTATTTCTAGTATTCTGGGTGGGGGGTTATAGAGGATCCTGCTGTGATTTATGTTGGAGTGTTTTGCCTATGTTCTCCTCTAGGAGTTTTATCTTTTCTGGTCTTACATTTTGATCTTTAATCCAGGAGAAAAACTATTAAAAATTCCAACATATGGAGGCTTAACAACATGCTGCTGAATAACCAACAAATCACAGAAAAAATAAAAAAAGAAATCAAAATATGCATAGAAACGAATGAAAATGAAAACACAACAACCCAAAACCTGTGGGACACTATAAAAGCAGTGCTAAGGGGAAAGTTCATAGCAATACAGGCATACCTCAAGAAACAAGAAAAAAGTCAAATAAATAACCTAACTCTACACCTAAAGCAACTAGAAAAGGAAGAAATGGAGAACCCCAGGGTTAGTAGAAGGAAAGAGATCTTAAAAATTAGGGCAGAAATAAATGCAAAAGAAACAAAAGAGACCATAGCAAAAATCAACAAAACCAAAAGCTGGTTCTTTGAAAGGATAAATAAAATTGATAAACCATTAGCCAGACTCATCAAGAAACAAGGGGAGAAAAATCAAATCAACAAAATTAGACATGAAAATGGAGAGATCACAACAGACAACACAGAAATACAAAGGATCATAAGAGACTACTATCAGCAATTATATGCAAATAAAATGGACAACGTGGAAGAAAAGGACAAATTCTTAGAAAAGTACAACTTTCCAAAACTGAACCAGGAAGAAATAGAAAATCTTAACAGACCCATCACAGGCATGGAAATTGAAACTGTAATCAGAAATCTTCCAGCAAACAAAAGCCCAGGTCCAGACGGCTTCACAGCTGAATTCTACCAAAAATTTAGAGAAGAGCTAACACTGATCCTACTCCAACTCTTCCAGAAAATTGCAGAGGAAAGTAAATTTCCAAACTCATTCTATGAGGCCACCATCACCCTAATACCAAAACCTGACAAAGATGCCACAAAAAAGGAAAACTACAGGCCAATATCACTGATGAACATAGATGCAAAAATCCTTGACAAAATTCTCGCAATCAGAATCCAACAACACATTAAAAAGATCATACACCGTGACCAAGTGGGCTTTATCCCAGGGATGCAAGGATTCTTCAATATCTGCATATCAATCAATGTAATTCACCACATTAACAAATTGAAAAGTAAAAGCCATATGATTACCTCAATAGATGCAGAGAAAGCCTTTGACAAAATTCAACATCCATTTATGATATAAACTCTCCAGAAAGCAGGATAGAAGGAACATACCTCACATAATAAAAGCTATATATGACAAACCCACAGCAAACATTATCCTCAATGGTGAAAAATTGAAAGCATTTCCCCTAAAGTCAGGAACAAGACAAGGGTGCCCACTTTCACCACTTACTATTCAACATAGTTCTGGAAGTTTTGGCCACAGCAATCAGAGCAGAAAAAGAAATAAAGCAATCCAAATTGGAAAAGAAGAAGTAAAATTCTCACTGTTTGCAGATGACATGATCTTCTACATAGAAAACCCTAAAGACTCCACCAGAAAATTACTAGAGCTAATCAGTTGCAGGATGTAAAAGCAACACAGAGAAATCCCTTGCATTCCTATACACTAATAATGAGAAAGTAGAAAAAGAAATTAAGGAAACAACTCCATTCACCATTAAACAAAAAGAATAAAATACTTAGGAATATATCTACCTAAAGAAACTAAAGACCTATATATAGAAAACTATAAAACATTGGTGAAATAAATCAAAGAGGACACGAATGGAGAATTATACCATGTTCATGGATCGGAAGAATCAATATAGTGAAAATGAGTATACTACCCAAAGCAATCTACAGATTCAATGCAATCCCTATCAAGATACCAGCGGTATTTTTCACAGAGCTAGAACAAATAATTTCACAATTTGTATGGAAATGCAAAAAACCTCGAATAGCCAAAGCAATCTTGAGAAAGAAGAGTGGAACTGGAGGAATTAACCTGCCTGACTTCAGGCTCTACTACAAAGCCACAGTCATCAAGACACTATGGTCCTGGCACAAAGACAGAAATATAGATCAATGGAACAAAATAGAAAGCCCAGAGATAAATCCACACACCTATGGACACCTTATCTTCGACAAAGGAAGCAAGAATATACAATGGATTAAAGACAGTCTCTTTAACAATTGGTGCTGGGAAAACTGGTCAACCACTTGTAAAAGAATGAAATTAGAACACTTTCTAGCACCATACACTCTCCTCTTTCAATTTCATCAACAGGCTCTTTACTTCTTCACTTTCTGCCATAAGGCTGGTGTCATCTGCATATCTGAGGTGATTGATATTTCTCCTGGCAATCTTGATTTCAGCTTGTGCTTCATCCAGCCCAGCATTTCTCATGATGTACACCGCATATAAGTTAATAAGCACAGTGACAATACACAGCTTTGACCTACTCCTTTTCCTATTTGGAACCAGTCTGTTGTTCTATGTCCAGTTCTAACTGTTGCTTCCTGACCTGCATACAGGTTTCTTAGGAGGCAGGTCAGGTCGTCTGGTATTCCCATCTCTTTCAGAATTTTCCACAGTTTATTGTAATCCACACAGTCAAAGGTTTGACAAGTCAATAAAGTAGAAATAGATGTTTTTCTGGAACTCTCTTCCTTTTTTGATGATCCAATAAATGTTGGCAATTTGATTTGTTTCCTCTGCCTTTTCTATAACCAGCTTGAACATCTGGAAATTCACGGTTCACGTACTATTGTAGCCTGGCTTGGTGAATTTTGGATATTACTTTAGTAGCGTGTGAGATGAATACAATTGTGTCGTAGTTTGAGCATTGTTTGGCATTGTCTTTCTTAGGGATTGGAATGAAAACTGACCTTTTCCAGTCCTGTGGCCACTGCTGAGTTTTCCAAATTTGCTGGCATCTTGAGTGCAGCACTTTCATAGCATCACCTTCAGGATTTGAAATAGCTCAACTGGAATCCCATCAACTCCACTAGCTTTATTCACAGTGATGCTTTTTAAGGCCCACTTGACTTCACATTCCAGGATGTCTGGCTCTAGATGAGTGATCACACCATCATGATTATCTGGGTCATAAAGAACTTTTTTGTACAGTTCTTCTGTGTATTCTTGCCACCTCTTCTTAATATCATCTGCTTCTGTTAGGAGCCTTTAAAGAGGCAATTAAATTCAGTGAAGTCCTAATCCAATATGCCTGATATCCTTATAAGAAGAGGAAATTTGGCCTCGCAGAGAGGCACCAAGTTTGGGCACGCAGAGAGGCACACAGAGGAAAGACCACATGAGGACACAGCATGAACATGGCCATCTGCAAGCTAAGGAGAGAGGCCTCAGTAGAAATCAAACTTGCTACCACCTTGATCTTGAGCTTCCAGCATTGGGAGTTGTGAAACAATAAATTTCTGTTGTTAAAGAAAATTCAGATTCTGATTTGGAAGGCTGGGGATTAGACCTGAAATTCTGCATTTTTGTTAGTTCCCAGGTGATGCCCACTTTGAGGGTTAGGGCCACACTTTAAATAGCAAGTCTCTAAATGAGAATTTCTAAAAGTGCAGTCCAGGAACTTCTTAGAGCCAAATCATCTGGGCCCTTGTTAAGCAGGCAGATTTCTAAGCTCAGGCTTTCTAAATTGAAAACTCTAGGTCAGAAGGTGGGTCCCAGAAAAATATACTTCTAACAAGTTCATTGCATACATACCAGAACTTCAGACCTACTCAAGACCATCATTAAGTACTTTAGGTGGGTTCAGTCACTTGCTTACATGTCACCTTGTCATCTTTCCTTTAAAAGCCAATTTGTTCTTTGAAGACACCAATCATTTAGTGCCTACTGTGGAGAGACATTATCTCTAATAGTTGGGAGAAAACCTTGTCAGACACTGATACTCGGGATAAAAGTTAAAAGCATTTCACAGGCTGAAGAGTAATTTGGAGAGACCCTTCCAGGCTTATTAAGCAGTTGCTTTTGTTTGTGAAAGGTGAAAGTTGAGACAATGAAACCAGTGGGGGAAAGGGGTTATAATATTTTCAAGACTCTTCTAAGGAATGCAATTTGCTTCATTAACTAAGGCTTCATACCTCCTGGAAATCAAGAGTATCAACCTCAACACTAAGGCAATTTTGGACACAACTGTGAATAGGTACAATGTGCCTGTCATCTGGATCCCCTTGCCTTATTCTTATAATCTTCACCTACCCTCTCTCATCTCCTCTACCTCTCTAAGCCCAGTTCTCCCTCCACTCAGCCAGAAGCTGCTGTTAGACACATAACCTCAAGAAGACTGACCCCTGACAAGAGCGGGGGCAAGATCCAGTGTGAAAAGTCTGCTCTTGCCGTCAGGAGACCAGCATTCTATTCCCTATTTGTGCATCCTCTAGGCCTTTGAACTCCTTAGTTAAGCATTATCTCCCTGACCCTCAACTTCCTCTCCTCACATGTGAAACCATGTTAAAATGATTAAAGAAGACAGCTTAGGTGAGACAAACAATTTGTTTCTTGAAGAATAACAAGAATAATAAGTAGCAATCAAAGGTTCCACACCACTGAGCCTAAACTGTGCATTCTAACTTAGAGAGGAAGTCTGGGATTTAGAGTTAGAACTTGGTTCAAATCCAGCCTCTTTTACTTTCAGTTCAGTTCAGTTGCTCAGTCGTGTCCAACTCTTTGCGACCCCATGAACTGTGGCACACCAGGCCTCGCTGTCCATCACCAACTGCCAGAGTTTACCCAAACTCACGTCCATTGAGTTGGTGATGCCATCCAACCATCTCATCCTCTGTTGTCCTCTTCTCCCCCTGCCCTCAATCTTTCCCAGCATCAGGGTCTTTTCAAATGAGTCAGCTCTTCACACCAGGTGGCCAAAGTATTTGGAGTTTCAGCTTCAATATCAGTCCTTCCAGTAAACACCCAGGACTGATCTCCTTTAGGATGGACTAGTTGAATCTCCTTGCAGACTCTCAAGAATCTTCTCCAACACCACAGTTCAAAAACATCAATTCTTCGCTGCCCAGCTTTCTTTATAGTCCAACTCTCACATCCATACATGACTACTGGAAAAACCATAGCCTTGACTAGACAGATCTTTGTTGACAAAATAATGTCTCTGCTTTTTAATAAGCTGTCTAGGTTGGTCATAACTTTCCTGCCAAGGAGTAAGCATCTTTTAATTTCATGGTTGTAGTCACCATCTACAGTGATTTTGGAGCCCCCCAAAATAAAGTCAGCCACTGTTTCCACTTTTTCCCCATCTATTTGCCATGAAGTGATGGGACTGGATGCCACGATCTTAGTTTTCTGAATGTTGAGCTTAAGCCAACTTTTTCACTCTCCTCTTTCACTTTCATCCAGAGATCTTTACCTACTTGCCTAGTTTATCCAACTACTCTGGATCTCTTTCCTCCTTGGTAAAATGGAGTAATCCTCCTTTAGAATCATGAGGAGAATATATACATTAAATTATATACATATTAAATATTAAATTAATAAATGGTAAATAAATCATTTCAACCATCCTATCCAAAAAGATCAAGCTAGTTTTATTATTCTAAAATATCAGATCCCTGGGACTGAATGGACCTACCTAACATGGTAACTATTTCCAGCAGGGAGGCATCTTAAATTTCAAAGGACAAGCCCCATCTGAAAGTGCAAGCTCTGCAAAATAAAATGTACACCTAAAACCCTGATGTGGACATTCTGCAGTTGGCTCATGTGTCTTTAGCAGAGAAAGCAGTACTTTTCCTTTAATGAGCTCTTCCACAGTCTGGGGACACTGGGGGACCATTAGAATTTTCCTCTGCAAAGTGAACAAGGCTCACGGTTCCATAGTAACCACAGCTGAATAATTTAAGATAGGAGTTTACAAAATGGCAATTTACCTAAGAATGTGTTTATAGCCCCTTATGCAATAATCTTAATAAAAGAGTTTCTCATCAAAACTGTTTTATTCTAGGGAAAAAAATACACACTTATATATACACATAAATACACACATATCTGCACCTTATTTTCAGTGTTTTCTCAGTAGAATACCTCCAAAGAGAGAGAGAGAATATTTATAAGTGAGTAAGCATTCCATTCTGTGAGAAACGTTACCTTCCCTTCCTATAGTTGAGATGGAGCTTCATTTTGAATTACAGCACATCTGGGGCATAACTAGAGAGAGGAACAACTGCAATCAGCAGAATCACTGATTATACCTATAATGACTGTCAGAAATGAGCCTGTGGGCAAAAAGGGGTTCACATTAGCCCAAAATACACATACCACTCTCCATTTGCTCTCTACTAGTACTCAAATGCATATCCACAGAACTCACGCACCAAAATCACCTGGAGAGTTTTCTTCTTTAATTATGGATCTGAGGACTCCACCCCTAGAATTTCTCAACCCGTGTATCTGAGATAGAGTCCTAGAAGGTGTCGTTTTAAAAGCTTCTCTTAGACGATGTATTATAAGATTTTTTCAGTCACTGCCTCCCTAATTGGTTTATATATTATATTGCCTGAAAAGAATGTCTTCCAGGTAGAGAAACATTCACTGAGTCTACAGTGTATGCCATTAAAATATGTGGCATTGAAGCAGGGATGGAGAAAATGTACCTGCACATCAACAACTTGTTTTCTGAATGCTAAGATCCTCCCAGATTCTATTCTTAAATCTGAAATAATCAGAACTACATTTTTTCAGATCACTTGATGAAATAAAACTTATTCCTTTAAAAGAAAGGCAAAATATTTAAAATAAGGACATAGAAGAATTTCATTTTAAAGAAATCAACTTCTGAGGTGTGGTCCAGAGCTTCTGTCCCATTCACTTTCAACTCCCTGCGTGCTGAATTATTAATCATTAGTGTGCTGAAATAAGCACATTTCAGGACTCTTGAATCTTCAAAGCAGTGTTCAGTTATGTTCAGGCCACCATACTAATTGTTAGCCTGAAATGTTCACATTCTTCATTACCAGACAACCTTGAATTTCAGGCCTCTCAAATGCCTATACTCAATCCCCTGAAGGGTGTTTAAAAGATGAAATGTAGAGGCTAACAACAGATTAATCAGAACACTAGTCCAAAAATAAAGAACTCATCAGGTCCTTTCTACCACTTCAGAAAATATGATATTATTTCATAGATAATAAAATAAAGTAATTAGGAGAGAGATTTTAGATACACTTTTATATAGAAGTCCTATCTGTGTCTAATTGGCCATAAGAGAACAGGATCCTTGCCTGAAAGGACAAGAAATAGAATGGATTTGACCTTGATGGTCAATTTTCAGTAAATCTATATTGCCCTAAGTCTTTGGTCAGGTTCTTTGATGCTTAGAAGAAAATGTAGGATAGATTGTTGGCAATATAACTAAAATAAAAGGGTTATCTAGTTAATTCTTATTTATATAAAAGATCCAAACTGGGTCTGTGTTAAACACTTTACCCAGCTCACTTATTCACACCATATTTTACAACTGAGAAAACTGAGGCTCAGAGAGATTAAGTAACTTTTCCATGGTAAAAACACAACTTGCAAAAATAGGACTAGTACACTTCTTCAGTTCTTCAAACACCTTAACCTCTTTCTCTCTCAGTATTTTTTTTTTATGTCTGTCGGCAAAATGCAATCATAGATTCACTGTGCCACTGTTAGTGATTTTCTCCCTTATGAATCTATGGGTGCCATGGGGACAAGGACGTTCTCTCTTATTCTCTACTATTTACCCAGAAGTCAGAACAATGCCTGACTTTTAGAACCTAAATAAATATTTACTGAATGAAATAGTTCAGTATAAAGAGGCCTAATTCCATTACTCATGCTTTCCCCCACACTAACTTCACTCTCTTCCATAACCTATTCCTGCTGTCACAAATTCCAAGTAACTCATTCAATACCTCCTTAGTGCATCTTTATCATCAGGACAGTGTAGAAAATTATTCATTTACTTTTAAAGTGTGATTTGAGTTTTACTTTTTAGTGTGATTTTTTTTTCTGTCGTGTAGACAAAACTCCAAGGAAAACAGGAAGAAGGTAGATGGCATCTAACTTTTCCTGTAAGATATAAAACCATGGAAGACACCTAGAGAGAACCACTTCAAGCAATATGTACTAAGAAGCTGATGATATAACCTTCAGTTCAGTCAGTCGTGTCGGACTGTTTGTGACCCCATGAATCGCAGCATGCCAGGCCTCCCTGTCCATCACCAACTCCTGGAGTTCACTTTAGTCTAGACAAAAAGAAAACCCTAACATCTAGATCTTTTAGTCATCCTCCAAAAGCACTTCATCCAGAATTCATTTTTTTCCATCCCTCTCCTTTCCCTGGTTGGAGTAAGCTTAGAAACATGCATGCTTATCAACAAAAAGCTTCTAAATTTTTCTATTTTTTTCATCATATTCATACAGAAGATGCTTTTTCCCTTTTTAGGGCTTTTGAAGATCTCTTCCAGGCAGCAGCTGAGGGGTTTCCATGGCACAGCTCCTCTGCTAGCTCATTTCAATCTGAATTCCTCCCCCTCACACTGCAGCATTTCTGTTGTCTTCATGAAAATGGTATTTGGGGGTTCTTATTCAGGTTTCTTACTTCTGTTTCAGGGACAGTACCTTTGTATTTGTCCTTGATAGTAGTTCAGACATTTTTCATATTCTGCTCTGCCCCAGATGAATCAAGGGGCAGAAATACATTTGGGCATTTTGTTTCCTTTTATGGTTGATTACAATCAGAACAGCAAATCCATGCATCTCTTAGAAGCTTTTAGCTTTTGTTAAATAATAGAAATCTATGAGGACAGTAAAGAATCTAAACATTTGACTTAATAATTAAACACCTGTGTGAAAGATTGACTTCCTTCTTAACATTTTCTATGATGATATACAGACATGGCCCATCCTCTTAAATCCTTTAAGTTTCCCTACAACTTTTACTTTAAGATGCTAATTTTTACCTTTCTGTTTTTAAATCACATATGTTCATATTTTCAGAAGCATTCCCTCAAGTTGGCTGCATAATTTAATGTTCTAATATGTGTTTGTGCAAAACATGTTCACAATTTAAAATGGTATTTGGATGTGTAGAACAGTTGCTTAAATTGTGACACAACAGTGCAAATCAACAAAGTATCATTTGAATCTGAATTGCATGAATTTTATATAATATTCCCTGGGAAAATGAAAACTCTACTACTCCTAGCAGATAAAAGATACATGCAAGAATCTTTACCCAGAGCCCGCTATATGCAAGGCATTATGTAGGTGCTAGTGGCATAAAGAGAAATAAACAGAAGAAACCTCAGTTCACACTATTTCAGAAGAAAGGTAAAAATGTACACACTCATCAGTGACATATAATCTGATATAGTCTGTGACTGAGATACGAAAAATATAGAAATTTTCACATTTGCCTGAAATTAGATGTCTTCAAAATTAACAGCATCCCAGATCTGATACTTCTCTAGTGGTATTTTTTTCTCCTTTTTTAAACAAGTATTTTTCTCACAAGAAAGTGTTTGGTTAACAGAGGCTTCCTAACAGGAAGAATGATTTAACCAACTTTCTCCTTCTATTTTACAGCTGTACCATCGGTAAACATTCTTTAAGATTGATTCAAGGCAGGGGAGCAAGAAAAAATAAAATCATAGTATAGAAGATATATGTTGTCAATTTTCAAGTCTTGAACAGGGAAGTCATCGTCTTGGAGAGAGAATTCCATGCAATTCAGAACATCACAATAGATAAGACCATCCACACAGATGCTGCCGTTCATGTGTCTCTACATGGGACTGTGACAAGGTAAGAAAACTGCTAAAATTGAAGGTGTATATATAGAAAAGAAAGAGGGGGCGGGCAAGAAGAGGGACTGCAGTGTCCTAGGAGGATAAGGTTTGCATCAGACAGTATGCAAGTCAACAAGAATAGAACTAAAAGAAAACAATACTTAGTCTGTCATGAGAGTACTAAAAAAAGCCCAGGCATGGAATAAGTTAAAACAAGAAAATCTGTGGCAGTGCTAGACTAGGAGGAGAATGAACCAGAAGAAGATGGAAAATAAAGCTCCCATTTTCCCACAAGCATTATTATCCTTCTCTTATATATAACATTTATTAGAGCATACATTTCTTGAGCTTGCTCTGTATGTTAAACTCTGTTCCAATAAGTTTTTTTTTGTGTGTGTGTGTGTGTGTGTGTGTGTGTAGGAGGAGGAGGAAAGAGTACATATAACATCTCAAAGGAAAGGGTCCCCTTGCTAACTGTGCTAAGATTGAAATGATTGACAATTGCCAGTTTTGAAGTCTGCATAAGGTTTAGAACCCTCTGCTTGTACTTCAGCCTTTCAAGACTTCCAACAACTCTGGTAGCTCTCCCCAACTATTCTAGTTTTACCAAGAGTCATGGAATTAATGAATTATGGTTGCTGTTTAATTAGCTGCTCGTGTCTTCCCACCATCTCTGATCCAGAAGAGTCTTTGTGTTCAAATCCCAATCTGGCTATTAAGGAAATCAGCATTATCCTTTGCAGCGTCAGTCTAGGAAAGGAAAGGAATGCAGGCTAAGGGAAGCAAGTGACAGTGCAGAAATCTCAGAAAAGTTCAGCAGTCTTTCAACTGTCAACTTCCTTTACAGAAAATCAAAAATGACAATCAATTCCTGGGAAAGGGTATAATTTCCCAAACCAGATAAAAAGACAATGCCAAACTGCAAACTGCAGTGAAATCTCAGGAGGCTCTCAGTTGTTCTCTCTCTCTCAGTTTCTCCTGTCTCTAGTCCTCTCTTCCACTCTCTCCTCCCCCTCTCCTCTCTCTCCATATATATTGATATATATGCACACACACACACACACACATATATATATATTTCCACTGCCAACACTTTTCTGACACCAAGCTGGTGTCATGATTTGCAAGTGGATGAGTTGAAAACAGCTTTTGACTGAATTGAGAGGGTTTTTTTTAAAGGTTTTTGTTTTTGTCTCCTACCTTCTCTCTTCTCTTGGTTCTCTAAGACTTGGCTGGGCTGGAAAGTCTTTAGTAGCCTACCTGCACCCCACACTGTGAAAGTTTCTATAGTAGCTACATATTAAGGTTATTTTTTAAATTGTCTGCATACCCTAAAGACACTAAGACAATAGGGATCAGGGACAGTCTTTTACCTCTCTGTCATCAGTTCCTACTGAAAAGCTTGGCATGAAGAAAACTGCAGTAAGCATTTACTGAATGATGCATGAGCATTATATTTTTCATTTGGTCTCTCTCTCTCTGAGGTGAGAATTTTTATATTCTTTAGCAATGGTCTTAGATTCAGAAAAATTATCATATATACATTCATTTCTAGATCAAAATGTATTAAAAACTATTTGGGGAGTAACGGAAAAAAGATGGGCTTTTTAATTACTCAAACTTGGATTTTTAGCCTGAGTTCACCAATTATGAACTGGCTAACTCATGGCAAGTTACTTAATCTCTCAAAAATCTGAGTTTCCTCATCTGGGAAATGAAGATGATATCTAGTCATATGGCTATTTGATGAATAAACTGGATAATGTATATAAAGCATTTGGGACACAATACTTACCCTACAGTGAGTATTGCATAAATGATAACTATTATTGAACTGACCAGGACAGTGCCAGGCACATAGAATAAGCTAGATAAATAGGAAACGTGTGTGGGGGGGGGGGGTGGGTAGTTCCTTTCCCCATAGTTTCACTTACATGCAAGGTACTAGATGCCAAAAATATTGTCTTTAAAGAACGTACATGATAGTGGAAGAAATAAATCAAATATAAGTTGGTAATGTATGCTGTGATAAATACAAAGTGGTCCAGGGGTCCTGTTTCATCCCTGGCTTCCCAGTAAGGTTATATTTAATTTCATACATGGAAAGGAATTTTTCATAACTTGCTTTGAGGTATTTTCAGCAAAGATTTAGTACAAACCTTAACTCTACTTATGCCTGTAGAGATTTATGTTCTGCTTCTACGTCAAGTCATTTGGAATCAACTCCATTGCATATATTAGGAAATAAATACCCCATAAATACACTCCTGCTCCCTGGAACCTGGAAATAGCCATGAATTTTTGTTGCTCTTTTCATTTTTCAGAAATGGCACATATAATAAATAAATAAATACTTGAAAGGCAAATCAATACAATGTAACCTTGTTATAAGAGACTCTTTCATGCCCGTTTTAAATAGGCTGTCATGAATACAGAATTGTGATTTCCTTCTGCATACCAATGTAAACTGCAATATGATCTATTCCATGGGTTTAAATTCTGAACACAAAGATCAATAAGAGGCCTGATGATACATTACATTCACTTTTTAAACAATCTCTATTTTAAATGAAAAATATTACAGTTCCAATTAAGTGGTTCTATAAAAGGTGTAAATAATTTATATGTACAAGTTTTCCATACTGATGACTTAGAAAAAGAAATCAACCACTTGTAAAAGAATGAAACTAGAACACTTTCTAACACCATACACAAAAATAAACTCAAAATGGATTAAAGATCTAAACATAAGACCAGAAACTATAAAACTCCTAGAGGAGAACATAGGCAAAACACTCTCAGACATAAATCACAGCAGGATCCTCTATGATCCACCTCCCAGAATACTGGAAATAAAAGCAAAAATAAACAAATGGGATCTAATTAAATTAAAAGCTTCTGCACAACAAAGGAAACTATAGGCACAGTGAAAAGACAGCCTTCTGAATGGGAGAAAATAATATCAAATGAAGCAACTGAAAAACAACTAATCTCAAAAATATATAAGCAACTTATGCAGCTCAAATCCAGAAAAATAAACGACTCAATCAAAAAATGGGCCAAAGAACTAAATAGACATTTCTCCACAGAAGACATACGGATGGCTAACAAACACATGAAAAGATGCTCAACATCACTCATTATCAGAAAAATGCAAATCAAGACCACAATGAGGTACCATTTCACACCAGTCAGAATGGCTGTGATCCAAAAGTCTACAAGCAATAAATACTGGAGAGAGTGTGAAGAAAAGGGAACCCTCTTACATTGTTGGTGGGAATGCAAACTAGTACAGCCACTATGGAGAACAGTGTGGAGATTCCTTAAAAAACTCAACATAGAACTACCTTATGACCCAGCAATCCCACTGCTGGGCATACACACCGAGGAATCCAGAATTAAAAGAGACACGTGTACCCCAATGTTCATCACAGCACTGTTTATAATAGCCAAGACATGGAAACAACCTAGATGTCCATCAGCAGATGAATGGATAAGAAAGGTGTGGTACATATACACTATGGAGTATTACTCAGTCATTAAAAAGAATACATTTGAATCAGTTCTAATGAGATGGATGAAACTGGAGCCGATTATACAGAGTGAAGTAAGCCAGAAAGAAAAACACCAATATAGTATACTGACACATATATATGGAATTTAGAAAGATGGTAATGATAACCCTGTAGGCGAGACAACAAAAGAGACACAGATGTATTGAACGGACTTTTGGACTCTGAGGGAGAGGGAGAGGGAGAGGGTGGGATGATTTGGGAGAATGGCATTGAAACATGTATACTATCATGTAAGAAACGAATCGCCAGTCTATGTTCGATACAGGATACAGGATGCTTGGGGCTGGTGCATGGGGATGATCCAGAGAGATGATATGGGGTGGGAGGTGGGAGGGGGGTTTCAGGATTGGGAACTCATGTACACCCGTGGCTGATTCAAGTCAATGTATGGCAAAACCAATATAGTATTGCAAAGCAAAATAAAGTAAAAATAAAATTTTAAAAATAAATAAATAGAAAATAAAAATGGGACTTCCCTCGTGGTCCAGTGACTAAGACTCTATGCTCCCAATGCAGGGGGCCTGGGTTCTATCCCTGGTCAGGGAACTAAATTCCACATGCTGCAACTAAGAGTTCACATGCTGCAACCAAGACTTGGCACAGTCAAATAAATAAATAATTTTTAGAAAAAGACTTTAAAAATGATCCATATTTAAAAAAGAAACCTTAAAAAAAAGAAATAAAATTTACCCAATGTACACCCAAAACAACAGATTTTATTACAATTATTGGTGACACCATTTGACAATGATAATAATCACAATAGGTACTCTTTAATGAGTACCTCTAAGAGGTTAGACTCTGGCTATACAATCTTTACAACAACCTGAAGAGGTAGGTAATGTCACCCTATTTCACAGGTAGATAACTGAGGCTCATATGAACTTTCTGTTTACCCTCTGTTCCTGCTTGGTCAGCAGGTCAAATAATATAAATTTAGATTCTGGTCCTTCTCCCCTTCGTTTGATCAAATCTGACCTATGCTCTACCTTTATGCTTTTCTTCCTGGAGACAACCTTTCTGGAACACTGAAATAAACAGGCTCAAAGAAGTCAAACCAACATAGGAACTCAAAAGCATCCCAGGGAAAGAGTGATGGAGTCAGCTGAACTTGTTTTACCACACCAACTCCCTCCTACTGTAAAGATTCAGAAACAACATAATGGCTGTGCTCAAATATCTAACAAACTGACAATGGAAATATTACACATTCTACTGAGTGACAAATGGTTGAGCTATGACCTTAGGGTATATGTTACAGAAAGACAGTTTGACATATGAAATTGTTTTAGGCCTTCCCTTCTAATGATCAGTTAGTTCTCTATTACTGATGCATAGTTTAAAACAGAGACTAAAATATATAAACCACAAACAACCAACCAACCACTCCAGTGGTATAAGATTTGAGTATCTGCTAGTTGGTTCTATTGAACCACTTTTCAAGTACCTGTTGACACTGAAACTGTATAATCCTTTCTGCTGTACATTAGGGGGAGGAGGCATCTAATGTGATATTACATGATACGCAAGCAGGTACCTGGTTTCCTCTGTTAATTTATTCAAATCCCTTCAAAAACTATCCAGGATTTAAAAACTCTGAGTAGCTTGCCATGAGCAAGCCCAGGACCACCTGTAATTCACAGGTTCTCAAAATTTATCTCAGTGATGCTCAGTGATTCCATCTAGCCCCTTACTCACATACAGCAAGGATCCCCAACCCCCAAGCCACACTGGTACTAACCTGTGGCTATTTGGAACCAGGCTACATAGCAAGAGGTGAGCAGCAAGCAAGGGAGCAAAGCTTCTCTTTATTTACATCCACTCCCCATCGCTCTCCCATCACCTTCAGATAGGACTGTCTAGTCAAAGGAAAATAAGCTCAAGATTCCCACTAATTCCACATTATGGTGAGTTATAAAATTGTTTCATTATATATATATCACTATGTAATAATAATAGAAATAAAGTGGACAATAAATGTAATGCACTTGAATCATCCCCAAACCATCCTTCCAACCTCTCAGTTCATGGAAAAATTGTCTTCCACAAAATCAGTCACTGGTGCCAAAATGGTTGGGGACCACTGACTTAGAGCACATGATCAACTGTGTCAAAGGTCGTCATTCCCTGACTTTACCTCAATGCCTTCACTAGCCATGATGTTTTTACCAGAAGCTCTACAGAGAATACCACCCATGCTGTCCTCACTGATAATAAATAATGATTATGGGCAACTACTGCTCTGTTTTAACTCATTTAATCCTTATTCCAACTCCATAAGTACTGTCAGTATCTCTATTTGAAGGGAGACTTAGAAAGGAGACAAGGTTTAATGTGGTCAAGTGACATATACAATATAAGGTCTTAAAGTTAGAGGAAAAGCTAGAGTCTGCTCCCATGGACAGCTCTCTTAAGAACTATGCTACATGTGTCACACTGAGCACCTTCAACCTCCCTTCATCCATCTAAAATCTCTGTCTTAATTGTCCCTCTTATTTCTTTCTGCTCTCTGTTCTCTCTTCCAAGGCTATCTCCCATTGTGTTCTTAACAACATGTCTCATTTCTGTGTTTTCTCTCTTCACCCATCGTTGATTCTTTCCATCTTCAGTCTCAACCCTCTCCCTGCCTTAGCTTATTGTAATCCAGAATCTGTTTACCACCTTCGTTTTAAAAGCAGTGCTGAATCTACTCTTAATCACCTGCTTTTCCTAAGTTGTCTTCTTTTTTACTGTCTCAATGCCATCGATGATGTTCACACAACTCCACTGGCAGCTCTCTACTTTCTTCTATACCATTATGTTCCTTGTCCCTGGTTCTGCTCCTATTTTTCTGATCTGTCCTTTCTCCTTCTCAGACTCTTTGTCCTTCTCTCAACATCTAAAAATAAACATTCCCCAAGGCTATGTCCTTGATTTTATTTTCTCCTCTGTTTGCATTCTCTCCTTGGCAGTCACCCACTGAAATAGTTTCAAATCTCTCCTCTATGTCATGAAATCTCTCTTATGAATGTTAGAATCATCCAGGGCTATTTCCTTATGTTTTCTACTCAAATATGAGGTCTTTAAATAGGATAAGTGCAGTTCAGTTCAGTTGCTGTTATGTCCAACTCTTTGCAACCCCATGGACTGCAGCACTCCAGGGTTCCCTGTCCATCACCAACTCCTGAAGCTTACTCAAACTTATGTTCATTGAGTCGGTGATGCCATCCAACCATCTCATCTTCTGTCATCCCCGTCTCCTCCTACCTTCAATCTTTCCCAGCATCAGGGTCTTTTCCAACAAGTCAGTTCTTCCCATCTGGTGGCCAAAACATTGGAGCTTCAGCTGTAGCATCAGTCCTTCCAATGAATATTCAGGACTGATTTTCTTCAGGATTGACTGGTTGGATCTCCTTGCAGTTCAAGGGACTGTCAAGAGTCTTCTCCAACATCACAGTTCAAAAGCATCAATTCTTCGGTGCTCACCTTTCTTTATGGTCCAACTCTCACATCCATTGAATAGATTAAGCACAGAGAAATGGGGAAGGACAGATTCTCTGACAGTAGATCTTGCTGGAATTAAAAAAAGAAAAAAAAAAAGATACTGAGTAGAGGCTCAAAAGAGAAGAACAAATAGCCCCTGGGCAGAAGCACATGATGAGGGAGATGGATCCATTCCCAATTTCTAGAATGTTCTTATTGTAACACCTCTAGTTAAGGATTGTTCTTGATCCCTTCTCACTATTAAGATCAATTTAATACTTCCTAGAACCTAGGATTCTTGCCTGCTCTCTTACCTCACCTTCTACATTCCCCTGAATGCCTGCTTTACTTCAACTGTGTCAAAGTCTTTGTGATTCTCAGTGTACATTATGCTATTGAATCCTCTAAGTTTTTGAACATGAGGCTAAAGAGTTATTCCTGAAGAATAGTTTGGATGATGACACGATCCTGCTAAAAATCACTAAAGCTTTCCTACTGACATTTACTATAGTCTAAATTTTCTCGATCTACTGGATGAAGCTAATGTTTCAGTTTCTCAATATTCTCCATTTATTAAACCTATGATAATCACTGTTCTCTAAATATGCCAAGAATTCCTTTCCTCTTGTCATCTTAAACTTTATCCTAGACTATAATCCCTGAGACATGTCATATTCTCAGCTGCCAAATTCTATTTGCCCTTAAAGCTTACCTATAAAGCCCACAGGTATGTGGTCTCTTTCTTTATTCTTTTACCTTTAGAGAGACACAATCTTTCCTTCATCCAAATGCCCTTAGAACTAATTTTGTACCTTATGTGATGAGTCATTACATTGTCCAATTACCCAACAGACTAACTTAAGTCAAGAAAAATGTCCTTCTTATTTTTATATCTCCTGCAGATGCAACAGTATGTTTAACATAAAACAGACGCTCAATAAGTATCTGTTATCTTAAATATGGTAACTTTCTTCCTCAATTTCTGGAGAGTAGGTGCTTTATTAAAAAAAAAAAAACTACTACACAGATGCCTAAAGTTCTCAAGAACACAAATCATATTTTAATTGAAATTATAGCTGTATTGATTCAGTTTTTATGAGAAAGAACCTACCTCTGGAGAGGTTAAAGTTCTATTTCCAATAAAAAAAGCTTCTTCACATTTCAACTATTTTGATTTTCAATTTATTTCCAATCACTGATAATGAAGGGAGAATATAATGGTGTTACATCCACAATAAGGAAGGGCTATACGGAGACTCTAAATATCAGAACAGCATAAATTAACTTATAACATGGAAACCAGCACTCTTAAGATAATGTTGGTAAGTTCAGTTCAGTCGCTCAGTTGTGTCTGACTCTGCGACCCCATGAATCACAGCACACCAGGCCTCCCTGTCCATCACAAACCCCCGGAGTTCACTCAGATTCATGTCCATCGAGTCAGTGAGCCATCCAGCCATCTCATCTTCTGTTGTCCCCTTCTCCTCCTGACCCCAATCCCTCCCAGCATCAGAGTCTTTTCCAATGAGTCAACTCTTCACATGAGGTGGCCAAAGTACTGGAGTTTCAGCTTTATCATCACTCCTTCCAAAGAACATCTAGGATTGATCTCCTTTAAAATGGACTGGTTGGATCTCCTTGTAGTCCAAGGGACTCTCAAGAGTCTTCTCCAACACCACAGTTCAAAAGCATCAATTCTTCGGTGCTCAGCCTTCTTCACAGTCCAACTCTCACATCCATACATGACCACTGGAAAAACCATAGCCTTGACTAGACAGACGTCTGTTGGCAAAGTAATATCTCTGCTTTTAAATATGCTGTCTAGGTTGGTTATAACTTTCCTTCAAAGGAGTAAGCATCTTTTAATTTCATGGCTGCAGTCACCATCTGCAGTGATTTTGGAGCCCCAAAGAATAAAGTCTGACACTGTTTCCCCACCTATTTGCCATGAAATGATGGGACCAGATGCCATGATCTTCATTTTCTGAATGTTGAGCTTTAAGCCAACTTTTTCACTCTCCTCTTTGACTTTCATCAATAGGCTTTTTAGTTCCTCTTCACTTTCTGCCATAAGGGTGGTGTCATCTGCATATCTGAGGTTACTGATATTTCTCCCGGCAATCTTGATTTCAGCTTGTGCTTCTTCCAGCCCAGCGTTTCTCATGATGTACTCTGCATATAAGTTAAATAAGCAGAGTGACAATATACAGCCTAAAATTCCCTTTAATTTTTTTTCTTTTCCCCTTTCTGTGTATCTAAATTTTTACCTTGCCAATCTCAAGAGAAAAATACCAAGACAGTATTAGACAATACAAGGAAGATTAATAAGCTTTATATAAACCCAGTCAAAAATCACTTGACTAATTTCACCCACTATTGCCTTGCTAATTTGTTAACCTTTCAATATACCTTTGCTAATTTCAAAACTTGAGAGTATGTTCCAAACTGAAGAAGACACTTAAAAGAAAGAAGAAAATTAACTGTTAGAATTCCCAACCAAAAAAGCACCTCAAAGTTGTACCAAGTGTTTATATTTCCATAATTGTCTAGTTTTCTGATATTCATAATTTTGGTACTCTACAAAAAATAGCCTAGGAATTAATTTAAAATAAAATTGATATTATTAATATGCATCAATTCTAGTATACATTTCTTGATGCTTTGAGTTTCTTATATTAACAAACATTCATTCATGAAGTTCTGAATCAAAATTTTGTGTTTCTTTTTTTAATATACCAATAAAGAAACGAGATGTTCTCTGCATGTTCTTTATTTTTATTATCCTAACCTACCTTTGGAAATATTAATAAATGCCCATGAACTAGGATGGGACAGAGCATATAATCTATTCTAAATTAAATTCTGTGTTTATATAAAAAATTAAATGTAAATATAAAATAATATATTTTACAAAAAATCATTTGGGATTTATAATGCAGATTTAAACATAATCAAACTTCATGTGCTAAAATTCTTCCTACCATTTACAACTTTCACCATTCCCTGTGACTAATATAGTAAACTTGTTGCTGTTTATCCAGATTAGGGCTGAAGTGTTAGAGTACCAAAATCTGAGTCAACATTATAACTTCAAATTACATGATCCACACACCAAAAACTCCCACAAACAACCTTCAAAACCATATCATCTCATAAATTTTTAAAATTTATTATTTAATATTTAATTTATTAATCTCCAATTATTTAATTGGAGGTAGGTAGAAGAAAGGTAGGGAAAAGCTCAGCTATGAAAATCTTCAGATACATTGCTGCTGCTGCTGCTGCTGCTAAGTCGCTTCAGTCGTGTCTGATTCTGTGCGACCCCATAGATGGCACCCCACCAGGCTCCCCCGTCCCTGGGATTTTCCAGGCAAGAACACCGGAGTGGGTTGCCATTTCCTTCTCCATTATAAGAATAAAAAAATGCTAATAAAAATAACAATGCTCTACATATTAATAGTCCTTACAAGTTTATGTATGTATATATAATATACAATTTATTTGTATATATTATTTATGTTTATTTACATATTTTATATATCATACAGTTATTTCTAAAAGTTGCAATACTGTAGGACTTCTCTGGTGGTACAGTGGATAATAATCTGCCTGCCAATGCAGGGTAGATGGGTTTTATCCCTGGTCCAGGAAGATACCACACCCACAGAGCAACTAAAGTCTGTGTGCTACAGCTGCTGAGCACACATGCTGTAACTACTGAAGTCTGTGTGCCTAGAGCCTATGCTCTGCAATAAGAGAAGTCACTGCAATGAGAAGCCTGTGCACCACAATGAAGAGTAACCCTTGCTGGCCACAGTTAGAGAAAACCTGCAGGTAGCAATGGAGACCAAGCAAACCCGAAATATAGTTAATTATATAAATATATTTATTAAATATAATTAAGAATAATTAATTAAGTTTACCAAGGAGACATATCATGCAAAGATGGGCTCTATATAGGACAGAAATGGTATGGACCTAACAGAAGCAGAAGATATTAAGAAGAAGTGCCCAGAATACACAGAAGAACTGTACAAATAAGATCTTCACAACCAAGATAATCATGATGGTGTGATCACTCATCTAGAGCCAGACATCCTGGAATGTGAGTCAAGTGGGCCTTAGAAAGCATCACTATGAACAAAGCTGGGGAAGGTGATGGAAATCCAGTTGAGCTATTTCAAATCCTGAAAGATGATGCTGTGAAAGTGCTGCATTCAATATGCCTACAAATTTGGAAAACTCAGCAGTGGTCACAGGACTGGAAAAGGTCCGTTTTCATTCCAATCTCAAAGAAAGGCAATGCCAAAGAATGCTCAAACTACTGCACAATTGTACTCATCTGACACGCTAGTAAAGTAATGCTCAAAATTCTCCAAGCCAGGCTTCAGCAATATGTGAACTGTGAACTTGCAGATGTTCAAGCTGGTTTTAGAAAAGGCAGAGGAACCAGAGATCAAATTGCCAACATCCGCTGGAGTATGATAAAAGGAAGAGTTCCAGAAAAACATCTATTTCTGCTTTATTGACTATGCCAAAGCCATTGTTTGACTGTGTGGATCACAATAAACTGTGGAAAATTCTGAGACAGATGGGAATATCAGACCACCTGACCTGCCTCTTGAGAAACCTATATGCAGGTCAGGAAGCAACAGTTAGAACTGGACATGGAACAACAGACTGGTTCCAAATAGGAAAAGGAGTACGTCAAGGCTGTATATTGTCACCCTGCTTATTTAACTTATATTCAGAGTACATCATGAAAAATGCTGGACTGGAAGAAGCATAAGCTGGAATCAAGATTGTTGGGAGAAATATCCGTCACCTCAGATATGCAGATGACACCACTCTTATGGCAGAAAGTGAAGAAGAACTAAAAAGCCTCTTGATGAACGTGAAAGAGGACAGTGAAAAAGTTGGCTTAAAGTTCAACATTCAGAAAACGAAGACCATGGCATCCGGTCCCATCACTTCATGGGAAATAGATGGGGAAACAGTGGAAACAGTGTCAGACTTTATTTTGGGGGGCTCCAAAATCACTGCAGATGGTGGCTGCAGCCATGAAATTAAAAGACGCTTACTCCTTGGAAGAAAAATTATGACCAACATAGACAGCATATTAAAAAGCAGAGATATTACTTTGCCAACAAAGGTCCTTCTAGT
The DNA here is from genome assembly GCF_014754425.2 of Oryx dammah. Lineage (NCBI taxonomy): Eukaryota > Metazoa > Chordata > Mammalia > Artiodactyla > Bovidae > Oryx > Oryx dammah. The sequence continues at coordinate 74,511,447 of NW_024070212.1, forward strand.
CAAGGCTATGATTCTTCCAATGGTCTCGCATGGATGTGAGAGTTGGACTCTGAAGAAAGCTGAGCACCAAAGAATTGATGCTTTTGAAGTGTGGTGTTGGAAAAGACTCTTGAGAGTCCCTTGGACTGCAAGGAGATCCAGCAGTCCATCCTAAAGGAGACCAGTCCAGGGTGTTCATTAGAACGACTGATGCTGAGGCTGAAAATCCAATACTTTGGCCACCTCATGAGAAGAGTTGACTCATTGGAAAGACCCTGATTCTGGGAAGGATTGGGGGCAGGAGGAGAAGAGGACAACAGAGGATGAGATGGCTGGGTGGCATCACCGGCTCAATGGACATGAGTTTGTGTGAACTCTGGGAGTTGGTGATGGACAGGGAGGCCTGGCGTGCTGTGATTCATGGGGTCGCATGGAGTCGGACACAACTGAGTGACTGAACTGAACTGAATTAAGCTTAAACGTTGCAATGCTGCAAATATGAAGTCTTATTTTAAAGTTTTACTAGTCCCAAACAGGATAAACCCAAGGCAAAACACCCCAAAACACATATTAATCAAATTAACAAAGATCAAACACAAAGAACAAATATTAAAATCAGCAAGGGAAAAACAGCAAATAACACACAAAGGGATTCCCATAAGGATAACAGCTGATCTTTCAATAGAAACTCTTCAGGCCAGAGGGAATGGCAAGACATACTTAAAGTGATGAAAGAAAATAACCTACAGCCCAGATTACTGTACCCAGCAAGGATCTCATTCAAATATGAAGGAGAAATCAAAAGCTTTACAGACAAGCAAAAGCTGAGAGAATTCAGAACCACCAAACCAGCTCTCCAACAAATTCTAAAGGATATTCTCTAGACAGGAAACACAAAAAAGTTATATAAATCCGAACCCAAAACAGTAAAGTAAATGGCAATGGAATCATACTCATCAATAATTACCTTAAAAATAAATGTGTTGAATGTCCCAACCAAAAGACAAAGACTGGCTGAATGGATACTAAAAGAAGACCCCTATATATGTTGTCTACATGAGACCCACTTGAAAACAAGGGACACATACAGACTGAAAGTGAAGGGCTGGAAAAAGATATTCCATGCAAAAAGAGAACAAAAGAAAGCAGGAGTAGCAATACTTATATCAGATAAAATAGACTTTAAAACAAGGCTGTGAAAAGAGACAAAGAAGGCCACTACATAATGATCAAAGGATCAATCAAAGAAGAAGATATAACAATTATAAATATATATGCACCCAACATAGGAGCACCACGATATATAAGACAAATGCTAACAAGTATGAAAGGGGAAAATTAACAAAAACACAATCATAGTGGGAGACATTAATACCCCACTCACACCTATGGACAGATCAACTAAACAGAAAACTAACAAAGAAACACAAACTTTAAATGATACAATAGACCAGTTAGACCTAATTGATATCTATAGGACATTTCACCCCAAAACAATGAATTTCACCTTTTTCTCAAGTGTTCACGGAAACTTCTCCAGGATAGATCACATCTGGGCCATAAATCTATCCTTGATAAATTCAAAAAAATTGAAATCATTCCAAGCATTTTTTCTGACCATAATGCATTAAGATTAGATCTCAATTACAGGAGGAAAATTATTAAAAATTCCAACATATGGAGGCTGAACAACATGCTGCTGAATAACCAACAAATCACAGAAAAAATAAAAAAAGAAATTAAAATATGCATAGAAATGAATGAAAATGAAAACACAACAACCCAAAACCTGTGGGACACTATAAAAGCAGTGCTAAGGGGAAAGTTCATAGCAATACAGGCATACCTCAAGAAACAAGAAAAAAGTCAAATAAATAACCTAACTCTACACCTAAAGCAACTAGAAAAGGAAGAAATGGAGAACCCCAGGGTTAGTAGAAGGAAAGAGATCTTAAAAATTAGGGCAGAAATAAAAGCAAAAGAAACAAAAGAGACCATAGCAAAAATCAACAAAGCTAAAAGCTGGTTCTTTGAAAGGATAAATAAAATTGATAAACCATTAGCCAGACTCATCAAGAAACAAGGGGAGAAAAATCAAATCAATAAAATTAGACATGAAAATGGAGAGATCACAACAGACAACACAGAAATACAAAGGATCATAAGAGACTACTATCAGCAATTATATGCAAATAAAATGGACAACGTGGAAGAAAAGGACAAATTCTTAGAAAAGTACAACTTTCCAAAACTGAACCAGGAAGAAATAGAAAATCTTAACAGACCCATCACAGGCATGGAAATTGAAACTGTAATCAGAAATCTTCCAGCAAACAAAAGCCCAGGTCCAGACGGCTTCACAGCTGAATTCTACCAAAAATTTAGAGAAGAGCTAACACCGATCCTACTCAAACTCCTCCAGAAAATTGCAGAGGAAAGTAAACTTCCAAACTCATTCTATGAGGCCACCATCACCCTAATACCAAAACCTGACAAAGATGCCACAAAAAAGGAAAACTACGGGCCAATATCACTGATGAATATAGATGCAAAAATCCTCGACAAAATTCTAGCAATCAGAATCCAACAACACATTAAAAAGATCATACACCATGACCAAGTGGGCTTTGTCCCAGGGGTGCAAGGATTCTTCAATATTCACAAATCAATCAATGTAATTCACCACATTAACAAATTGAAAAGTAAAAGCTGTATGATTACCTCAATAGATGTAGAGAAAGCCTTTGACAAAATTCAACATCCATTTATGATTAAAAACTCTCCAGAAAACAGGAATAGAAGGAACATACCTCACATAATAAAAGCTATGTATGACAAACCCACAGCAAACATTATCCTCAATGGTGAAAAATTGAAAGCATTTCCCCTAAAGTCAGGAACAAGACAAGGGTGCCCACTTTCACCGCTACTATTCAACATAGTTCTGGAAGTTTTGGCCACAGCAATCAGAGCAGAAAAAGGAATAAAAGGAATCCAAATTGGAAAAGAAGAAGTAAAACTCTCACTGTTTGCAGATGACATGATCTTCTACATAGAAAACCCTAAAGACTCCACCAGAAAATTACTAGAGCTAATCAATGAATATAGTAAAGTTGCAAGATATAAAATCAACACACAGAAATCCCTTGCATTCCTATATACTAATAATGAGAAAGTAGAAACAGAAATTAAGGAAACAATTCCATTCACCATTACAATGAAAAGAATAAAATACTTAGGAATATATCTACCTAAAGAAACTAAAGACCTATATATAGAAAACTATAAAACACTGGTGAAATAAATCAAAGAGGACACTAATAGATGGAGAAATATACCATGTTCATGGATCGGAAGAATCAATATAGTGAAAATGAGTATATTACCCCCAGAGCAATCTACAGATTCAATGCAATCCTTATCAAGATACCAGCGGTATTTTTCACAGAGCTAGAACAAATATTTTCACAATTTGTATGGAAATGCAAAAAACCTCGAATAGCCAAAGCAATCTTGAGAAAGAAAAATGGAAATGGAGGAATTAACCTGCCTGACTTCAGGCTCTACTACAAAGCCACAGTCATCAAGACACTATGGTCCTGGCACAAAGACAGAAATACAGATCAATGGAACAAAATAGAAAGCCCAGAGATAAATCCACACACCTATGGACACCTTATCTTCGACAAAGGAAGCAAGAATATACAATGGATTAAAGACAATCTCTTTAACAAGTGGTGCTGGGAAAACTGGTCAACCACTTGTAAAAGAATGAAATTAGAACACTTTCTAACACCATACATAAAAATAAACTCAAAATGGATAAAAGATCTAAATGTAAGAGCAGAAACTATAAAACTCCTAGAGGAGAACATAGGCAAAACACTCTCCGACATAAATCACAGCAGGATCCTCTATGATCCACCTCCCAGAATACTGGAAATAAAAGCAAAAATAAACAAGTGGGATCTAATTAAATTAAAAGCTTCTGCACAACAAAGGAAACTATAAGCAAGGTGAAAAGACAGCCTTCAGAATGGGAGAAATTAATAGCAAACGAAGCAACTGACAAACAACTAATCTCAAAAATATACAAGCAACTTATGCAGCTCAACTCCAGAAAAATAAATGACCCAATCAAAAAATAAACCACAGAACTAAATAGACATTTCTCCATAGAAGACATACGGATGGCTAACAACCATATGAAAAGATGCTCAACATCACTCATTATCAGAAAAATGCAAATCAAGACCACAATGAGGTACCATTTCACACCAGTCAGAATGGCTGTGATCCAAAAGTCTACAAGCAATAAATGCTGAAGAGGGTGTGAAGAAAAGGGAACCCTCTTACACTGTTGGTGGTAATGCAAACTAGTACAACCACTATGGAGAACAGTGTGGAGATTCCTTAAAAAACTCAACATAGAACTACCTTATGACCCAGCAATCCCACTGCTGGGCATACACACCAAGGAAACCAGAATTGAAAGAGACATGTGTACCCCAATGTTCATCGCAGCACTGTTTGTAATAGCCAGGACATGGAAGCAACCTAGATTTCCATCAGCAGACGAGTGGATAAGAAAGCTGTGGTACATATACACAATGGAGTATTACTCAGCCATTAAAAAGAATACATTTGAATCAGTTCTAATGAGATGGATGAAACTGGAGCCGATTATACAGAGTGAAGTAAGCCAGAAAGAAAAACACCAAAACAGTATACTAACACATATATATGAAATTTAGAAAGATGGTAATGATAACCCTGTATGCAAGACAGTAAAAGAGATGCTGATGTATAGAACAGACTTTTGGATTCTGTGGGAGAGGGAGAGGGTGGAATGATTTGAGAGAATGGCATTGAAACATGTATACTATCATGTAAGAAATGAATCACCAGTCTAGGTTCAATACAGGATACAGGATGTTTGGGGCTGGTGCACTGGGATGACCCAGAGAGATGATATGGGGAGGGTGGTGGGAGGGGAGTTCAGGATTGGGAACTCATGTACACCCATGGCAGATTCATGTAGATGTATGGCAAAACCAATACAGTATTGTAAAGTAAATAATAATAATAAAATAAAATAAATAAAGTTTTGCTTTGTTTTGAAGTCATAGTACATAACCTGTCAGACCCCAGTTCCCTGACCAGGGACTGAACCCAGGCCTTCAGGACTGAAAATGTGGCATCTTAACCACTAGACTACCAGAAAATTCCCCTTAGGTTTATTTCAAAAATAAGAAAAACAAGGCTTAAACTTTATATAACTAACAAGATGTAGAGATGATTCAAAGGAAGATCAGTTTCCAAAGCTCTTTCCATTATGACATAACTATTTAAATGCAAATTCAAGAGACAGCAAGAACTCATTCCTTGTATTTTAAAGGAAGACTGATGATAAATAGAAATACTAAATAAGGAAAAATATAGACTAATAACTTGTTATGTCATAGGCCTTAAACCCTCTGAATTCCAGAACCACTTCTCCTCTTCTTCTATTCCTATATACTTAAGAATGACATGATGAGGGGACACATGATTTTTAACTTGAGAAATTATAAATTAGAGAAAATGAGGAAAAATAAAGAGATGATTAATCACACATGTGTGATTCATCAATAGTCACAATTTCTTCAGGCAAGTACAATAAAAAGTAGCCAGATTTTAATTTCATCCTTTTTAAACATTTGTTAATTCAACAAATATTTAGTAAGAACCACTTTCTAAACATAAAGAATACAATGCTGACTAAATCAGATTAGGGACCTACCCTCATGAAGCTCACAATCTACTTATATTCCTCAGATATTTACTCCTTCAAAGTTCATTCTCTCATACCACCTGCTTTAGCCCAAAACAGGAATGATGCATCTGCTCCCTTACATCATAATATTCTATATAAAGTTCTTTCATCATTTTCATGTTACAATATTGTGTTCATGTGAATTTCCTTCCCCACACCACACCCCCTCCCCAGCCTGTTGACTGCAATTACTTCAAGTTAATTCCTACAACTTACTGAACTCTGTATCTCAAGCTCTTTCCATAGTGACCAGCACATAAGAGGTATTCAACAAAAGTTTATAAAATGACTAAAAAGAAATGGCATTGGAGTTCCATTTTGGGAATATGGTGTACTAGGGACCAGGACAGATCATCTTGTTTAAATCAACTTATAGTAATAGATGAGAAGTTTTTCTAACTCAAATTTATCTATAAGCTAACAAAATATATGGCTATTTAGGTGAAAAACAAGGTGAAGGCAGGAATCTAGAAAGGTAAGAATTATTTAAAATAGCTTTTGCTTGAGAGTATTTATAAAACCAGGGAGAGTAAGCCTTTGTTGTTAAGCCTTATGAAGTTTAAAGCATAGGAATAAAAATTTCAGGTCTCACTCAAGGTGGAGATTCTAATAGATCACTCCCAGTTTAAAAAGTAAGCACTAGAAGGCACTATATTACCTTGCTCTAATGGACCACATGTACATAGAAACTGATGATTTCAAAACTTTGTTGGTGAATAAAAAAACTGTATTCTCTGACAAAGTATAGCCAAAAGCCAGACCTGTCTGTAAATTGAGTTCATACTACATTGGTGATCAGAAAAGACTCAAGCTGAGACACTGGCTTCCAGACACCTGCCAGAAGCAAACACCAATTCTATCTAGACCAACCTTCTTTAATCCAGGACCTTAGAGAGTGTCCACAGACAAAGTATGGACTCCCCTGGTGGCTCAGAGGTAAAGAATCTACCTGCAATGCAGGAGCCAAAGGAGACAAGGGCTTGACCCTTGGGTCAGGAAGATCCCCTAGAGGAGGACATTGCAACCCACTACAGTATTCTTGCCTGGAGAATCTCATGGACAGAGGAGCCTGGCAGACAAAAGTCCATAGGGTTGCAAAGAGTTGGACATGACTGAGCAATTGCACTGAATTGATGGAACACAGAAGATCTCAAATAGTCAAAGCAATCTTGAGAAAGAAAAAAAGAGCTGAGGGAATCAACCTTTCTAACTTTATACTATGAAGCTCCAGTCATCAAGATAGTATGATTCTGACAGAAAAAAAAAAAAGAATTACAGACCAATGAAACAAGATAGAAAGCCCAGAGATAAACCCACATACCTATGGGCACCTAATCTTTGACAAAAGAGGCAGGAATATAAAATGGAGAAAAGACAGCCTCTTCAGTAAGTGGTGCTGGGAAAACTTGGCAGCTACAAGTAAAAGAAAGAAACTAGAACACTTCTTAACACCATATACAAAAATACATTCAAGATAGATTAAAGACCTAAATGTAAGGCTAGAAACTACAAAGCTCTTAGAAGAAAACATAGACAACACACTATTTTACATAAATCACAACAAGATCCTATTTGACCCTCTTCCTAGAGTAATGCAAATTTTAAAAAAATAAACAAATGGGACCTATTTAAACTAAGAAGGTTTTTCACAGAAAAGGAAACAATAAACAAGATCAAAAGACAACCCCAAGAATGGGAGAAAATAATTGCAAATGAAAGAGCCAGCAAAGGTAATCTCCAAAATATGTAAGCAGCTCATGTAGCTCAGTATCAGAAAAACAAACAGCCCAATCAAGAAATGGGCAGAAGACCTAAACAGACATTTCTCCAAAGAAGACACATCAATGGCCAATAAACACATAAAAAGATGTTCAACATTACTAGAGAAATGCAGATCAAAACTACAATGAGTTATCACCTCATACTAGTCAAAATGACCATCATCAAAAAATCTACAAACAATGATGGAGAGGAGGTGGAGAAAAGGGACCCTCTTACACTGTTGGTCGGAATGTAAACTAATACAGCCAGTATAGAAAAAGTATAGGTATTCCTTAAAAAAGCTATGAATAAATCTACATATGACCCAGAAATCCCACTACTGGTCATATTCCCTGAAGGAAAGAAAGTGAAGTCGCTCAGTTGTGTCCAACTCTTTGCAATCCCATAGACTGTAGTCTAAGAGGCTTCTCCATCCATGGGATTTTCCAGGCAAGAGTACTGGAGTGGGTTGCAATTTCCTTCCCTGAGAAAGCTACAATTCTAAAAGACACATGTACCTCAATGTTCATTGCAACATTATTTATAATAGCCGGAACATGGAAGAAACCATAGATGTCCACCTACAGATGAATGGATAAAGAATATATGCTACATTTATACAATATAATATTACTCAGCCATTAAAAAAGAATGAATTTGAGTCAGCGCTAATGAGGTGGATGAACCTAGAGCCTGTTATAGAGTGAAGTAAGTCAGAAAAACAAAGTATATATTAATGCATATATTTGGAATCTAGAAAAATCATACTGATGAACCTATTTGCAAGGAAGGAATGGAAATGCAGATATAGAGAACAGACTTGTGGACACAGTGAGTGAAAGAGAGACTGGGATGAATGGAGAAAGTAGCATGACATATATATGCTACCATGTATAAAATAGAGAGCTGGTGACAAGTTGCTATACAAGACAGGGAGCCCAGCCTGGTGCTTTGTGATGAACTAGAGGGGTGAGATGGGTGGAGGGTAAGGATGCTCAAGAGGGAGGGTCAGTTCAGTTCAGTCGCTCAGTCGTGTCTGACTCTTTGTGACCCCATGAATCGCAGCACGCCAGGCCTTCCTGTCCATCACCAACTCCCGGAGTTCACTCAGACTCACATCCATCGAGTCAGTGATGCCATCCAGCCATCTCATCCTCGGTCGTCCCCTTCTCCTCCTACCCCCAATCCCTCCCAGCATTAGAGTCTTTTCCAATGAGTCAACTCTTTGCATGACGTGGCCAAAGTACTGGAGTTTCAGCTTTAGCATCATTCCTTCCCAAGTATATATGTATAATTATGGCTGACTACCCACTCCAGTGTTCTTGCCTGGAGAATCCCAGGGACAGAGGAGCCTGTTGGGCTTCCATCTATGGGGCCACACAGAGTCGGACACGACTGACGCGACTTAGCAGCAGCAGTGTTGTTGTTGTATAGAAGAAACTAACACAACATTGTAAAGCAACTCCCTCCAATTAAACAAATATACATATGTTGGATTTTTGTGTGCTGTGCTTAGGTTGCTCAGTCATCAGTTGTGTCCAAATGTCTGCAATCCCATGGACTGTAGCCCGCCAGGCTACTCTGTCCATGGGGATTCTCCAGGCAAGAACACTGGAGTGGACTGCCATTCTCTCCTCCAGAGGATCTTTCTAACCCAGGGACTGAACCCAGGTCTCCAGCATTGCACATGGGTTCTTTACCATCTGAGCCACAAGGGAAGCCCAAGAATACTGGAGTGGGTAGCCTATTCCTTCTCCAGGGGACTTACTGACCCAGGAATCAAACTGGGGTCTCCTGTACTGCAGCCGAATTCTTTACCAGCTGAGCTACCAGGGAAGCCCATGTTGGATCTTTAAAAATTGTCAAAATTGACAGCTCTCTGCTATAATTGATTAAGTGAACAAAAATAAGCACTACTGTAAATGAAAAGGGGGCTTCCCAGGTGTCGCTAATGGTAAAGACCTGTCTCCCAATGCAGGAGATATAAGAGACCTGGGTTCAATCCCTGGGTCGTGAAGATTCCCTGGAAGAGGGCACAAAAACCCCTCCAAATTCTTTCCTGGAGAATCCCATGGACAAGGAACCTGGAGGGCTATGGTCCATGGGATAACAAAGAATCAGACATGACTGAAGGGACTCAGCATGCATGCAGGTAAATGAAAAAAGAGATAAGTACACATTAAGCAGATATTTAAAAGATGAGTAAATCCTCTGAACTTTACAAAAACAATTTGAAAACTTAGATGAAATACATACCTTTAAAAAAGCAACAAAACTCATTCCAAAACAAAAAGAAAGCCCAACTAGGATTAATGACAACCATTAGGTAGTTGAGCCAGTATTTCAAAGCTTTTCACAAAATTACAGACCCAAATGACCTCATTTGAAAATTTGAATATATTTTTAAAAATATTCAACAAACAAATCTATTATCACACAAAATATTCCAGATTGTAGAGTAAAAGAGGAAAGAATTGCATTTCACGTTAGAGCCTAGGTTAATTTGATCCCAAAACCTTCAAAGGACAGAACAAGAGGAAAATTAAGACCAATCTTGCTCATGAACATAGACACAAGTTCAGTTCACTTCAGTCAATCAGTCGTGTCCGACTCTTTGCAACCTCATAAATCGCAGCACGCCAGGCCTCCCTGTCCATCACCAATGCCCGGAGTTCACTCAGACTCACGTCCATCGAGTCCGTGATGCCATCCAGCCATCTCATCCTCTGTCGTCCCCTTCTCCTCCTGTCCCCAATCCCTCCCAGCATCAGAGTCTTTTCCAATGAGTCAATTCTTCACATGAGCTGGCCAAAGTACTACAGTTTCAGCTTCAGCATCATTCCCTCCAAAGAAATCCCAGGGCTGATCTCCTTCTGGATGGACTGGTTGGATCTCCTTGCAGTCCATGGGACTCTCAAGAGTCTTCTCCAACACCACAATTCAAAAGCATCAATTCTTCGGTGCTCAGCTTTCTTCACAGTCCAACTCTCATATCCATACATGACCACTGGAAAAACTATAGCCTTGACTAGACACACAGTACAAGGAAGGAAAAGTAAAGAACAATCTCACTAAAATATATATATATACACACATACACACACACACACACATATATAGACATACAGACACGAATATCCTAAACTGGTTATTAGCCAACTGAATCTAGCAAAGCAAAAGAAGTATATCTAAGAATTAGGTTGGGCTTATATTAGGAATGTGAGGTTAGTTGATTATTTTTTAGAAATAAATTAACATAATCCATCACATAAGGAGAAAAGCAAATGATCATCTCAGATGAAACATTAAATACTGAATAAAATTCAGTAACAGATTTGTACCTACAAGACCTGCAAAAAACGTGAAGCTGAAAGAAAAACAAGGATGTCTCCTTTCATCACTTCTATTCAATATTATAATGGAAATAAAAATCAGCCCATTAAAGACAAGGGAAAAAATAGGTATTTTTATTAATATGGCACTTTTTGATATTTTTCATAAATATAAAATATATTTTTGTGCATTTTATAATCAATGACATTTTAGAATAAGTGAAGGATGCTAAAATATGTGTCTTAGATAAGAAAAATAAATTAATAGTTGGAAAAGTTGTCTAAGTAGAAAGCTCAAAATATTAATAGTATATTTTTAGAATAAGAATTTAACAAGGAGCTAGATGCATTATCAATATTAAAATATCTACATGAGTAATTAATGAATTTAAAGGTTTGATACAATATAGCATAAAAATATAGCAAAAAGCAAAGGAGAAAAGGAAAGATATAAGCATCTGAATGTAGAATTCCAAAAAATAGCAAGAAGAGATAAGAAAGCCTTCTTCAGCAATCAATGCAAAGAAATAGAGGAAAACAACAGAATGGGAAAGACTAGAGATCTCTTCAAGAAAATTAGAGATACCAAGGGAATATTTCATGCAAAAATGGGCTTGATGAAGGACAGAAATTGTATGGACCTAACAGAAGCAGAAGATATTAAGAAGAAGTGCCCAGAATACACAGAAGAACTGTACAAATAAGATCTTCATGACCCAGATAATCACGATGGTGTGATCACTCATCTAGAGCCAGACATCCTGGAATGTAAAGTGAAATGGGCCTTAGAAAGCATCACTATGAACAAAGCTAGGGGAGGTGATGGAATTCCAGTTGAGCTGTTTCAAATCCTGAAAGATGATGCTGTGAAAGTGCTGTATTCAATATGCCAGCAAATTTGGAAAACTCATCAGTGGCCATAGGACTGGAAAAGGTCAGTGTTCATTCCAATCCCGAAGAAATGCAATGCCAAAGAATGTTCAAACTACTGCACAATTGCACTCATCTCACATGCTAGTAAAGTAATGCTCAAAATTCTCCAAGCCAAGCTTCAGCAATACGTGAACCATGAACTTCCAGATGTTCAAGCTGGTTTTAGAAAAGTCAGAGGAACCAGAGATCAAATTGCCAACATCCGCTGGAGTATGGAAAAAGGAAGAGAGTTCCAGAAAAACATCTATTTCTGCTTTGTTGACTATGCCAAAGCCTTGACTGTGTGGATCACAATAAACTGTGGAAAATTCTGAGACAGATGGGAATATCAGACCACCTGACCTGCCTCTTGAGAAATCTGTATGCATGTCAGGAAGCAACAGTTAGAACTGGACATGGAACAACAAACTGGTTCCAAATAGGAAAAGGAGGACATCAAGGCTGTATATTGTCACTCTGCTTATTTAACTTATATGCAGAGTCCATCATGAGAAACGCTGGACTGGAAGAAACACAAGCTGGAATCAAGATTGCTGGGAGAAATATCAATCACCTCAGATATGCAGATGACACCACCCTTATGGCAGAAAATGAAGAGGAACTAAAAAGCCTCTTGATGAACGTGAAAGAGGAGAGTGAAAAAGTTGGCTTAAAGCTCAACATTCAGAAAACGAAGATCATGGCATCTGGTCCCATCACTTCACGGGAAATAGATGGGGAAACAGTGGAAACAGTGTCAGACTTTATTTTTCTGGGCTCCAAAATCACTGCAGATGGTGACTGCAGCCATGAAATTAAAAGACGCTTACTCCTTGGAAAAAAATTTATGCTTAACCTAGATGGTATATTCAAAAGCAGAGACATTACTTTGCCGACTAAGGTCCATCTAGTCAAGGCTATGGTTTTTCCAGTAGTCATGTATGGATGTGAGAGTTGGACTGTGAAGAAGGCTGAGCGCTGAAGAATTGATGCTTTTGAACTGTGGTGTTGGAGAAGACTCTTGAGAGTCCCTGGGACTGCAAGGAGATCCAACCAGTCCATTCTGAAAGAAATCAACCCTGGGATTTCTTTGGAAGGAATGATGCTAAAGCTGAAACTTCAGTACTTTGGCCACCTCATGCGAAGAAATGACTCATTGGAAAAGACTCTGATGCTGGGAGGGATTGGGGGCAGGAGGAGAAGGGGACGATCCAGGATGAGATGGCTGATGGCATCACTGATTCGATGGACATGAGTCTGAGTGAACTCTGGGCATTGGTGATGGACAGGGAGGCCTGGCGTGCTGCGATTCATGGGGTCGCAAAGAATCAGACACGACTGAGTGACTGAACTGAACTAAGCATAACAATATAGGATGTTTAGGAAAAACTTAACTAAATTTATGAGACCTCTGTAGCAAAAATTATGAAACTATATGGAAAGACTAGACTTCTAAAAGTCTCAAAAAGTAAAAATGTGCACACTATGTTCATGGGTTGAAAGTTCCTCTCAGTAATAGTTAGATACTCAGTTCAGTTCAGTCGCTCAGTTGTGTCCAACTCTTTGCAACCCCATGAATTGCAGCACACCATGGTCTCTCCAAATTAAAATGTAGATTCAACACAATTATTATTAAAGTTTGAATGTCAAGGGTGGCTCTGTGTGTTTGTGTGTGTGTGATGTTGACTGTTGAAATGTTCTATTATTCTGACTACATGACAAACCAATTGAAAACTCAGTGGCTTAAAATGACAGCAATATTTATTTAACTCATGAATCTGCAATTTGGGCTGAACTCAGTAGAAAAGGCTAGTTGCTGCTCAACTAAATATTAGAGCAGTTAGGACCATTTGAAAGAGGAGGTTAGAATTAGCTGAAGATTTGCTTTCTTGTATGTTTGGCACTTAAGCTGGGTGCTAGAATAGTTGGACCCCTTTAGTATCTCTCTATATATTTGCTCTATGTGATCTCTTCAGCACAGTTGCTATAGGGAAGCCAGACATTATATGTACATGTCTGCTCAGGGCCTCCACGAAACATGTCATGAATTGCAGAGCCAGGTGGAAGCTCTGACAGCTTTTATGCCTCAGCCTTAGAAGATCTATATCATGTCTGCCATAATCACAAAGCCACCCAGATTCAAAGGGAGAGAACACACACTCTTGATAGAGGAGTATCAGTGTCAGATTGCAAAAGAAGCCTGTGGGATGAGATAAACTGGTGGAACCATCTCTAAAAAATACAGTCTTCAAGCAGAAAATAACAAAACAATCCTATAATTTCTATAGAAGACTAACACTCAAGGTTAGTCAAAATATTCTTAAAGAAGGAGAAAATCCTAGACTTACAATACAATAATTCACTGTGCTATAGGCATTGAGATAGACAAATTGACTATCTATCCATAGGGATAGATAAATTGAACATATACAGATAAACTGACATTTGTATATGTTAAAAACATGGAAGGCAAGTATGTGTGTGCATATGTATATTAAATACATAGAAAATATATACCTGTTAGTAAAACTGGGAAGAAATGAAATTGGATTCTAGCTCAGACCAAACACTAAAATCAATTCCAGGTAGATTAAACTTATAGAAAATATATTGTGATTTATTCCTGTTCATAATTATTCTTTTTGTTTTTTCCTAAATAAACACAAAATAAAAGTTTCCAATGAGAGTACAACCAATTTAGTCTTCTATTATTATTAAATTTCTCTCTTTCTCTGTCAATTATTCCTAGTCACTTAAGTCCTCATCTGAGTCCTATTTAATTCGAACAACTCATTTCTAACAACTGTCCTAAATCATCTGATCAGAAAGAAACACTGAGCTGTGCTATGGTCCTTTCTTCCTTATTTTCTTTCATTTTTTGGAAAGAAACTGAGAAAAGGATCAAGCCTACATATAAAAATATGGCCAATATCACAATCCAACACTATTTTGGGAGTTTTGTTTTGGCTTTTTCTTTTGTCAACTGGTAGTTATGGATAGGAATGAAGTAAAGGTTTTGCTTATATTTTGTTTGTTCACAAAGATTCTAAATTTGTAATAACTTACATTTGGCAAGCATTATTGTCAAATAGCTCTGAATATCCAAGTTCCTCAAATGTTTCATTAACTGTTTTTCTAAGAAAAGCTGCAGATACATCCTATTAACTTTATTTTACTCTTGGCATTGTATGTCTTTTTATTCATTCATTTACTTATTCATTCTCGAATCACTTTATATATATATATACATATATATATATACATATATATATATACACTCTATGTCTCTCATTTATTTCTAAACCATCACTTAATATACATCCAAGACCTTCTTATAGATTCTGTTTTCACTAGTAAATAAAATAGTCACATTTTTTTTCTCTAGAGGAATTTAAATTCAAGTGGATTCAAGTCAGAAAATAATAATATAAATAATAAATTGATTTGTTTGGGAACGCATGTACACCTGTGGTGGATTCATGTCAATCTATGCCAAAACCAATACAGAATTGTAAAGTAAAAATTAAAAATAAATAAATAAATTTTAAAAAAAAGATAATAATAGCTTTGGAAAAAAGATAGCACAGTGAAAATGTTGGGGAGCTGGGTAAGACTTAAGTTTGTAAAAAGGATCGAACAAGGTTGCCTGAAAAGAAGATATCTGAGCAAAGATATGAAGCAAGTGAGAAAATGAATAATGATTTTTTTCTTGGCATTTACCAATGATGTTGAAAATCAGCCCTATGATACAATTTTAGGCTCATTATACTATCCTTTGAAAATGCTTGACATTTTAGAAGATAAGCATGATGATGTATGTTTGTCCCCTTGATCGTGAAGAACAAATTGTGTTGTAGTGAAAAAGTAAATATTTCTGAGTTAGAAAAACTTAAGTTCTTGTCTCACTTCCAAAATTTACTAGTATCATAGCCCTAGGCAATGGTCTTAAACTTTCTTCACTTTAATTTACCCATCTGTAAAAAATGAATGTAATAAGTCCCTCTCATATAATTGGGGTTGTAATTAGCTTTATACTATATTGAATAGATGGGTATAAGCATATAGTTTTATGTTGCCTTAATGTGTTGGAGGAGATTCTTGAGAGTTCCTTGGAATGCAAGGAGATCCAACCAGCCCATTCTAAAGGAGATCAACCTTGGGTGTTCTTTGGAAGGAACGTTGCTAAAGCTGAAACTTCAGTACTTTGGCCACCTCATGAGAAGAGTTCACTGATTGGAAAAGACTCTGATGCTGGGAGGGATTGGGGGCAGGAGGAGAAGGGGACGACAGAGGATGAGATGGCTGGATGGCATCACCAACTTGATGGACCTGAGTTTAAGTGAACTCCGGGAGTTGGTGATGGACAGGGAGGCCTGGCGTGCTGCGATTTATGGGGTCGCAAAGAGTCAGACATGACCAAGTGACTGAACTGGACTGAATGTTTCACAAAATATTTTCAGGATTAAAAAAAAAAAGAGAAACATAGTAATGATCCATAAGTTATAAGTGGTAAAAAAAAAAAAGTAAGTTAAATTATATCACAATCTACTTAACTAGACCATAAAAGAACCAGCTTTTGTTTCATTGGATTTATTGATTTCTGCTTTTTATTACTTCTTTCCTTATATTTGTTTTGGTTTATTTTGCTCTTCCTTTTCTAAGTTTTTGAGGTGGGAGTTTAGACTATTAATTTGAGATTTTCCTTCTTTTTTAATATAAACATTTAGTGTGAAAATTTTTCCACTCTTTTGAAGCACTTATCACAGTGCATTACAACTGACTTTAGTGCTTTCGGTTCAGTTCAGTCACTCAGTTGTGTCCGTCTCTTTATGACCCCATGAACTGCAGCACACCAGGTCTCCCTGTCCAACATCAATTCCCAGAGTCCACCCAAACCCATGTCCATTGAGTCGGTGATGCCATGCAACCATCTCATCCTCTGTCATCCCCTTCTCCTTCTGCCCTCAATCTTTCCTAGCATCAGGGTCTTTTCAAATGAGTCAGCTCTTTGCATCAGATGGCCAAAGTATTGGAGTTTCAGCTTCAACATCAGTCCTTCCAATGAGCACCAAAGACTAATCTCCCCTAGGATGGACTGATAGGATCTCCTTGCAGTCCAAGGGACTCTCAAGAGTCTTCTCCAACACCACAGTTCAAAAGCATCAGTTCTTCGGCACTCAGCTTTCTTTATAGTCTAACTCTCACATCTATACATGACCACTGGAAAAACTGTAGTCTTAACTAGACAGACCTTTGTTCACAAAGTGATGTCTCTTCTTTTTTAATATGCTATCTAGCTTGGTCATAACTTTCCTTCCAAGGAGTAGGCATCTTTTAATTTCATGGCTGCAGTCACCATCTGCAGTGATTTTAGAGCCACCAAAGATAGTCAGCTTAGTGCTTTAGTAAAGGCAAAATGATAGGATACCAAAAGAGGAACCCCCCAGGTCATTAGATGCCCAATATGCTACTGGAGATCAGTGGAGAAATAACTCCAGAGAGAATGAAGGGATGGAGCCAAAGCAAAAACAATACCCAGTTGTGGATGTGACTGGTGATAGAAGCAAGGTCGGATGCTGTAAAGAGCAATATTACATAGGAACCTGGAATGTCAGGTCCATGAATCAAGGCAAATTGGAAGTGGTCAAACAAGAGATGGCAAGGGTGAATGTCAACATTCTAGGAATCAGCAAACTAAAATGGACTGGAATGGGTGAATTTACCTCAGATGACCATTATATCTACTACTGCAGGCAGGAATCCCTCAGAAGAAATGGAGTAGCTATTATGGTCAACAAAAGAATCCAAAATGCACTACTTGGATGCAAACTCAAAAACAACAGAATGATCTCTGTTCATCTCCAAGGCAAACCATTCAATATCACAGTAATCCAAGTCTATGCCCCAACCAGTAACACTGAAGAAACTGAAGTTGAACGGTTTTATGAACACCTACAAGACCTTTTAGAACTAACACCCAAAAAAGATGTCCTTTTCATTATAGGGGACTGGAATGCAAAAGTAGGAAGTCAAGAAACACCTGGAGTAACAGGCAAATTTTTAGCCTTTGAATGCGGAATGAAGCAGGGCAAAAACTAATAGAGTTTTGCCAAGAAAATGCACTGGTTATAGCAAACACCCTCTTTCAACAACATGAGAGAAGACTCTACACATGGACATCACCAGATGGTCAACACCAAAATCAGATTGATTATATTCTTTGCAGCCAAAGATGGAGAGCTCTATACAGTCAACAAAAACAAGACCAGGAGCTGACTGTGGCTTAGATCATGAACTCCTTATTGCCAAATTCAGACTCAAATTGAAGAAAATAGGGAAAACTGCTAGACCATTCAGGTATGACCTCAATCAAATCCCTTACGATTATACAGTGGAAGTGAGAAATAGATTTAAGGGCCTAGATCTGAAAGATAGAGTGCCTGATGAACTATGGAATGAGGTTTGTGACACAGTACAGGAGACAGGGATCAAGACCATCCCCATGGAAAAGAAATGCAAAAAACAAAATGGCTGTCTGGGGAGGCCTTACAAATAGCTGTGAAAAGAAGAGAGGTGAAAAGCAAAGGAGAAAAGGAAAGATATAAGCATCTGAATGCAGAGTTCCAAAGAACAGCAAGAAGAGATAAGAAAGCCTTCTTCAGTGATCAATGCAAAGAAATAGAGGAAAACAACAGAATGGGAAAGACTAGAGATCTCTTCAAGAAAATTAGAGATATCAAGGGAACATTTCATGCAAAGATGGGCTCGATAAAGGACAGAAATGGTATGGACCTAACAGAAGCAGAAGATATTAAGAAGAGGTGGCAAGAATACATGGAAGAACTGTACAAGAAAGATCTTCACGACCCAGATAATCATGATGATGTGATCATTCATCTAGAGCCAGACATCCTGGAATGTGAAGTCAAGTGGGCCTTAGAAAGCATCACTACAAATAAAGCTAGTGGAGGTGATGGAATTCCAGTTAAGCTGTTTCAAATCCTGAAAGATGATGCTGTGAACGTGCTGCACTCAATATGCCTACAAATTTGGAAAACTCATCAGTGGCCACAGGACTGGAAAAGGTCTGTTTTCATTCCAATTCCAAAGAAAGGCAATGCAAAAGAATGCTCCAACCACCGCACAATTGCACTCATCTCACATGCTAGTAAAGTAATGCTCAAAATTCTCCAAGCCAGGCTTCAGCAATATGTGAACCGTGAACTTCCCAATGTTCAAGCTGGTTTTAGAAAAGTCAGAAGAACCAGAGATCAAATTGCCAACATCCACTGGATCATGGAAAAAGCAAGAGAGTTCCAGAAAAACATCTATTTCTGCTTTATTGACTATGCCAAAGCCTTTGACTGTGTGGATCACAAGAAACTGTGGAAAATTCTGAAAGAGATGGTAATACCAGACCACCTAACCTGCCTCTTGAGAAATCTGTATGCAGGTCAGGAAGCAACAGTTAGAACTGGACATGGAACAACAGACTGGTTCCAAATAGGAAAAGGAGGACGTCAAGGCTGTGTATTGTCACCCTGCTTATTTAACTTCTATGCAGTGTCCATCATGAGAAACGCTAGACTGGAAGAAACACAAGCTGGAATCAAGATTGCTGGGAGAAATATCAATCACCTCAGATATGCAGATGACACCACCTTTATGGCAGAAAGTGAAGAGGAGTTAAAAAGCCTCTTGATGAAAGTAAAAGAAGAGAGTGAAAAAATTGGCTTAATGCTCAACATTCAGAAAACAGATCATGGCATCTGGTCCCATCACGTCATGGGAAATAGACGGGAAAACAGTGGAAACAGTGTCAGACTTTATTTTGGGGGGCTCCAAAATCACTGCAGATGGTGATTGCAGCCATGAAATTAAAAGACACTTACTCCTTGGAAGAAAAGTTATGACCTAACTAGACAGCATATTAAAAAGCAGAGACATTTCTTTGCCAACAAAGGTCCTTCTAGTCAAGGCTATGGTTTTTCCAGTAGTCATGTATGGATGTGAGAGTTGGACTATAAAGAAAGTTGAGGGCCAAAGAAGTGATGCTTTTGAACTGTGGTGTTGGAGAAGACTCTTGAGAGTCCCTTGGACTGCAAGTAGATTCAACTAGTCCATCCTAAAGATTAGTCCTGGGTGTTCATTGGAAGGACTTATGTTGAAGCTGAAACTCCAATACTTTGGCCACCTGATGCGAAGTGCTGACTCATTTGTAAAGACCCTGAAGTTGGGAAAGTTTGAGGGCTGGAGGAGAAAGGGACGACAGAGGATTAGATGGTTGGATGACATCACCGACTCAATGGACATGTGTTTGGGTGGACTCTGCGAGTGTGATGGACAGGGAGGCCTGGCATGCTGCAGTTCATGGGATCGCAAAGAGTCGACATGACTGACCGACTGAACCGAAGTGCTTTAGTTGCATCTTAAAAGATTGTTAGGAAGTATTTTCATTTTAACTAATTTCAATATATAATATACTTTCAATTTTTTCTTTGAATGTTCCCCTTTTACTCATGTTATTTAGAGTTTCTCTGTTTGAAGATTTTCTGCATCTTTTTGTTACTGATTTCTCATTTGATTTATTGTGGTCAGAGAACATCCAGTTTGTGACTTAGATGAAATGAACTAAATAAGAACTACCACAGCTCAGCCAAAATTAAATAGATAATTTAAATAGCTCTATATCTATTAAATAACACAAATACATAATTTAACAATTCCAAAAAAAAAAGAACTGCTGGGCCCAAATGGTTTCACTGGAGAATTTACTAAACATTTAAAGAAGAATTAACACAATTCTACACAATAAACTATTAAAAGATATCAAAGATGTATTTCATTAGAGAGAAATATAATGTTTATGAATTGGAAGATTTAACATAGTAAATATATGAATTCTCCCCAAATTGATATTCAGTTTTAACATAATTCTTGACAAACTCCCAGCAAGATTTGTGTAGATACAATAAGACTATTCTAACAATTAATGTAGCAAAGCAAAGGAACTAGATTAGTTGTGATGGACTAAATGTTTATCTACCTCAAAATTCACATGTTGAAGCCCTAATCCCCAACATTATCGTGTCTGTAGATGGAGCCTTTGGGAAGTTATTAGGTCATGAGAATAGAGCCTTCATGATGGGCCTAACAACTTTATAAGAGACTGAAGAGTGCTTGCTTCCTCTCTTGCTCTCTCTGCCATGTGAAGACTCACAAGAAGACAGCCATCTGTGGTTTTGCAGTATATTATCATTGGGAGAAACCAGGTAAAGCATTCATGGGACCTCTCTGTATTATTTCTTATAACTACATTAAATCTATAATTATCTCAAGATTAAACATTTAATTAAAAATAAATTATTGTTGAAGTAATATGTATAGTGCATTAACTAAGAATAAGGGGAAAATGATTTTCCAAAGAAATTATGGTTGTGTTACTAAAAGAATAGAGCATGACTATTATGTACAATCAGACAACTGTCCAGCATAGAAAGATATCAAAACTTATTTACTCCTGTTACTAGATATTACTGTTTCATATTTACATTGTTTATCATCAAGGATTTGGAAAAGCAGATATGATTTGTCCTTCTTCTGGCAATGACAATTTTATAACTGCTTAAATTTCTAACATAGTTTTTAATTATACTATATCAAAGATGACATGTATTAGAGATGGGGGATAAAATAAATAAATTATATTTACAAATAAAAACTTCCTGTTGACCTGATATTCTTATAAATTAGAGAGTTGTACAGAATATCTAAAGCCAAATCATGGCTACAGAGTAATGAGCTTAACAAGCTTTTAATATGTATCATAAGAGTACTGAAGTTTCTTTTTTAAAACTGTTCTGCTTCCATATTACCTGTGTTCAAACTTCAAAGTTCATCTCAACTAAGCAGGATATCAGAAGCAGAAGGAATGGTAAGTTGGGCAAGCACCAATCAGCATTCTCTGTACACTCAAAGAGGCCTTGGAACTGGACTGTTATAGAAGCAGACCCCAAAGAAGTAGTTCTTTCTTGGATTCACCAAAGACTATTTAACTCCCTCCATAGGTTAAAAAGACAGAAGTCATTTATGCAGACCACTGAGGAGAATGTGGCTGGTTTTTAAATGGTTCATAGTTTTAATTGGATATATATTAATACTTCACACTACAATGGCACCATGTTCAATCACTCTACAAAGCAGAATATATACAATCCTTGCTAGAAAGGCAAATAGAGTGGTCTTAATTGACAAAGTGGCCTACAAGGTGCCATTCTAATTAAAGATTTCACATTTTCCTAGATAGTGATAAATGTTAATGACAATGAAAGTTTACTTGTATATGATGCTTTATGATTGGAAAATCAGTTTCACTTCGATTATTGCATTTTATTCTTACAGTCTTTACTATGAGGTAGATTCCTTCTCTTTTACAAATGAGAACTAAGGACTGAAGAGGTGAAATTACTCTAGAAGAATGTAAAGCCAGTGAGTGGTGGCAGTGGACTTGAAGCAAAGTCTCATTATATGCAAATCTTTGGTTCTAATGAGACCATATGCTATTAACAATATATCTGGTATGAGAGAAGCAGTGGAAATAAAATAATAAATTCAAAGAAACAAAATCAGCTCTAAATTCTCTTACCTACAATCCAATTATATTAAGAAAATAGCTTGGTTACAAATCTGAGAAATGGATAATCTGGGGATAGTAGTCAGAAGAATCCCATGCAACTGCCAGTAATGGAGTATTTCTCTTTAGTTTTTATTAATATGTAGCATACTCTTTTATAGACCTCAGACACATTTTACACAGTACAGAAATAAGACAGTGCCTGAACCAAGGATTACAGACTCTGCATGTAAAATGAAAGCAAACAGAATGGATATATACTCACAGAGATCTACAACACACACACACAAACACACACACACACACACACACACACACACACACACTCTGCTGGCATTTGAACGAAACTCCTGCCACTCAAAGCAAAAATTTAATAGTCAGCAGATAAAAAGCCATTTTCCTATGAGGCATATTTTGAATTGAGTAATTTGGGTAAGATGGCTGCTTATCTAAGTTATGCAGAAGACCATTTTCTCAAGTTTAGGCTATTATTAATAGCTTTCATTTTTTTCTAAAACTATTTTATGTATGGCACTGAACTAGGAGAAATTTACATATATTATGCCTACTCATTACAAAAATACTAAAGGGTAAGTATTTCTATCCACATTTAACAGAAGTATAGACTAAGGTTCAAGATGTTAAAGTTGAATGCTTAAGATGTTATAGCTGGTAACTAGGACTCCAGTCTAAGTATGTTGAACTATAAAGCCTACTTTCTCTTTTCACCATCATATCCTAATTTGATTTTCTGAATGTTATCACTCATCTTTTTTAATCTCTAATCACAAATATTTGATAGGCATTAGAGTTAGAGAATCAGAGAAGGCAATGGCACCCCACTCCAGTACTCTTGCCTGGAAAATCTCATGGATGGAGGAGCCTGGAAGGCTGCAGTCCATGGGGTCACTGAGAGTCGGACATGACTGAGCAACTTCACTTTCATGCACTGGAGAAGGAAATGGCAACCCCCTCCAGTGTTCTTGCCTGGAGAATCCCAGGGATGGGGGAGCCTGGTGGGCTGCTGTCTATGGGGTCGCACAGAGTCAGACACGACTGAAGTGACTTAGCAGCAGCAGAGTTAGAGAATATGGAGATACTCTGTCATGACCCCATTCTGTCATTTGATAGTAGGAAGAAGGGAAAGGCTCTCTTGCTCTAGTGAAGTATTCATGTACCCAAAGTAAACAAACCATCATCTGTACAGTGTAGTACTAGCATAGGGATATATTTATACACCAATGGAATAGAACTGAGAGTCTAGAAATAAACCCATACACAAATAGACAATTAAATTTTGACAAAGGCTCCAAGACCACTCAAAAGAGAAAGAACAGTTTCTCCAATAAATTATGCTGGTAAAAGCTGGAAACTTTAATGCAAAAAGAGTGACTCTGAACTCCCTTATACAAAAATTAACTCAAAGTGGATCAAAAACTTAAATATAATGCTGAAACTATAAAATTATTACAAGAAAACAGAGATGACTCTGGATTTTGCAATGGATTCTGAGATTTGACACCAAAAGCACAAGCAACAAAAGATAAATACACTAAAAGACAGATAAATTAAACTTCTTAAAAATAAAAAAATTGGTCCATCAAAGTACATTCATATCATTCATACATATAAAAAAGTAAAAAGATGACCTACAGAATGGGAAAAAATATTTATAAATCATATATTTATTTGATAAATTTTGGTATCTAGAATATATAAAGAATGCTTAAACTGAACAACAAAAAGGGAAACAATCCTTTTACTGCCATTTAAATAATTTATTTATTGCCAATTATATAATGGGCAAAATACTTGAATAGATACTTTTCTAAAGAAGATATAGAAATGGCTAACAAACATATAAAAAGATGTTCAATATAATTGGCCATAAGGAAATTCAAACAAAAACCACTATATACTACCTCACACCCACTAGGAAGGTTATTAACTTCATATATACATATACATATACATATACATACACATATACAAAAGCTAAGAGTTGCTAAGAATGTGAGGAAATAAGAATCTTCACACATTCCTAATGAGAATGTAAAATGTTGCAGCACCTTTGGAAAACAGTTCTGTGTTTCCTCAAAAGGTTAAACATAGAATTACAGTATGAGTCAGCAATTCCACTGCTAGGTATATACACACCCCCAAAGAACTGAAAATAGGTACTGAAGAAAACACGTGTTGCTGAATGTTCAGAACAACACTATTTACAAAAGCAAAAGGTGGAAAAGCTCCAAATGTTGTCAACAGATGAATGGATAGGCAAAGTTGGGTATATTATACAGTGTAATATTATTCAGTCATAAAAGGAATCAAATACTGACACATGCTAAAACTTGAATGAACCTCAAAAATATTATGCTGAGAAGAGAAAGATGTAAAAGTTCACAGGTATCAGTCCTTTGACATGAACTACCAAGAATAGGCAAGTCCATAGAGACACTGGACCTTAAGAAGTATCACTATGAATAAAGTTAGTGGAGGTGATGAAATTCCATCTGAGCTATTTCAGTCTTAAAAGATGATGCTGTGAAAGTGCTACACACTCACTGTGTCAGCAAATTTGGAAAACTCAGCAGTGGCCACAGGCCTTGGAAAAATTCAGTTTAAATTCCAATCCAAAAGAAAGGCAATGTGAAAGTATGTTAAAACTATTGCATAATTGCACTCATCTCACGTGTTAGCAAAGTAATACTCAAAATTCTCCAAGCGAGGCTTCAAAAGTATGAGAACTGAGAACTTGCAGATAATTCAAAATGGATTTAGAAAAGGTAGAGGAACCAGAGATCAAATTGCAAACATCCACTGGATCATAGAAAAAGCAAGAGAGTTCCAGAAATACATCTACTTCTGCTTTATTGACTATGCCAAAGCCTTTGACTGTGTGGATCACAACAAACTGTGGAAAAGTCTTCAAGAGCTGGGAATACCAGACCACCTGACCTGCCTCCTGAGAAATTAGTATGCAGGTCAAAAAGCAACAATTAGAACTGAACATGGAATGACAGACTGGTTTCAAACTGGGAATGGAGTAAGCCAAGGCTGTATATTGTCACCCTGCTATTTAACTTATATGGAGAGTACATCATGCAAAAAGCTGGGTTGGATGAAGTACAAGCTGGAATCAAGATTGCCAGGAGAAATATCAATAACCTCAGACATGCAGATGACACCATGCTATGGAAGAAAGTGAAGAGGAACTGAAGAGCCTCTTGATAAAAGTGAAAGAGGAGAGTGAAATATTTGGCTTAAAACTCAACATTCAAAATACAAAGATCATGGCATCCAGTCCTCATTACTTCATGGCAAATAGATGGGGAAACAATGGAAACAGTGGCTGACTTTATTTTCTTGGGCTCCAAAATCACTGCAGATGGTGACTGCAGCCATGAAATTAAAAAACACTTGCTCCCTGGAAGAAAAGCTATGACAACCTAGATAGCATACTAAGAAGCAGAGACATTACTTTGCTGACAAAGGTCCGTCTAGTCAAAGCTATGGTTTTTCCAGTAGGCACATATGGATGTGAGAGTTGAACCATAAAGTAAGCTGAGAGTCAAAGAATTGATGCTGTTGAACTGTGGTGTTGGAGAAGACTCTTGAGAATCCCTTGGACTGCAAGGAGATCCAACTGGTCAATCCTAAAGGAAATCAGTCCTGAATATTCATTGGAAGGACTGATGCTGAAGCTGAAGTTCCAATACTTTGGCCACCTGATGGTAAAAAACTGTCTCAATGGAAAATACCCTGATGCTGAGAAAGATTGAAGGCAAAAGGAAAAGGGGACAACAGAGGATGAGATGGTTGGATGGCATCACCAGCTCAATGGACATGAGCTTGAGTAAGCCCCAGGAGTTGGAGAAAGACAGGGAAGCCTGGCGTGCTATGGTCCATGGGATCGCAAAGAGTCAGACATGACTGAGCAACTGAACTGATTAGGGAGGTATATACACTTGTATTTGGGGAGACGATTTCAGCCGGATTATGGAGTTTAGATTATGGAGTGGGAGTAACTTAATGAAACTAGGTTCTAGGAGAAAATTCTTCCCCAAGGAGCCTTCCCTGAGACTTCCCTGGTGGCACAGTGGATAAGAATCTGCCTGCCAATGCAGGGGACATGGGTTTAATCCTTGGCCAAACTCCAGTACTTTGGCCACCTTGTGCGAAGAGTTGAAAAGACTTTGATGCTGGGAGGGATTGGGGGCAGGAGGAGAAGGGGACGACAGAGGATGAGATGGCTGGATGGCATCACTGACTCGATGGACATGAATCTGAGTGAACTCCAGGAGTTGGTGATGGACGGGGAGGCCTGGCGTGCTGTGATCCATGGGGTCGCAGAGTCGGACACAACTGAGCGACTGAACTGAACTGAACCAGGGAGACTCCACATACCTTGGAGAAACTAAGCCCATGCATCACAATTACTGAGCCCACACTCTATACCCACAAGCTGCAACTACTGATGCCTGGATGCCTAGAGTCTATGCTCCGCAACAATGAGAAGCCTGCACACTGCAATGATGAGTAGCCCCCACTTACTGCAGCAAGAGACAGGTCAGACAAAGCAATGAAGATCCAGCATAACCAAAAACTTTTAAAAATAAATAAATAATATTATTTAAAAAAAAAAAAGAAGAAGAAGCCTTCCCTGTATCTAGGCCATGCCAGATCTCCTCCAGCATGTGTCACATGACTCTCAGAGACTAACATCACAGTAACTGATGTATATTCCTCTGATCTTCTATGGGGCTCCAAGCACTGAAGGAGGATTAACTGGTATCCAGACACTCCTCCCTTCTTCACAATACCTTGCATGGGACAATGCCCACCTCCCCTCCCCCCAAAATGTTTGTTGAATGACTGAAAGAACATGCAATCATACAAACTTGTTCCACCTGTAGATAACCTTCTCAATCAGAATTCCATTCCTGCCTATCTCAACCAATGTCTCTTGGAACTGTCCTATAGATCAAACCAGAACAGACTTGCCAAATCCAATGTAGGATACAAAGTTTAATTTAAATTTCAAAGTTGGTGATGGACAGGGAAGCCTGGCATGCTGAAGTTCATGGGGTTGCAAAGAGTCAGACAGGACTGAGTGACTGCACTGAACTGATAAGAGACAGAAATCAATTGGTGGTGCCAGAAGATGAGAGTAAAGGAAAATAGAGAGTGATTGCTTATGGAGTAAAAGGTAGGGATGTTCTTCTTAGATGATGAAAATGTTTAGAAAGTAGAGGTAGTGGTTTCATAACATTGTGAGTGCACTAAATGACAGTGAATTTTACATTTTAAGAGGTTAATTGTATTACTTGAATTTCACTTCAGTAAAAACAAGTGAGCAGTTCTGAGCTCAGTTATGAGCTATGATCTCTGGGTAGTCTATGATCTCTGTGTTTATTATATTCTCTAAGTTCCTTGCTTTCATATGTCTCATTTTTCACCACTATAACTAGATAGCAAGATCAAAGCACCCCACTTCATTTAGTTACCATATCTTTAAGTTCTAATATATACATATTTTACCCAATAAAAAGACCTTATATCCTCAGCCTTTCAATCTTACATATTATAAAAATGTTAACTTCTCTCCATAAACATCATGAGAAAACCTTTGATAATCAAATCTATTCTGATGTAGTCAAAGCACTGAGAAAATGAGTGTCATTCAGGAGAAAAATATCAATATCAATTTTGCTCACAAATTTATTTTGTGAGCATTCAAACTGCACTACAGAAAAACTAAGAAAACCTAATTTTCACTTGATAAAAATTTTTTGCAACTGTAAAATGAGATAAAAGGCACAATGAAGAGAATTGGAACAATTTAGAAATATTCATCAAGTCACCGACTAAGAATCACATATTATTTACCATCTTGATATCTTTAACAGTGACTTCAGATTTTATGGTGGGCAGGGCTAAACCTGGCTTTAGAACTTTTTTCAAAGCCCTCTGTACTCTAGACAATGTTACTTTTTTTAAAACTCTGGAGGAGTTACTTAACTTTCAGAGGATTTCTTCAAGCACAAAGTATGATCATATGTGGAAAAATATGTTGTGAAAATACAAAAGGAATATTAAAAAAAACACTCTAAAGTATAAAATAACATTCTTTACACCACTCTGTAAAAATTAGTGGAAAAAAAAAAATAAAGCTGCTGGATCATACAATGAGATTTTTAACAAGTGTATTCATTCATTTAACATTTACTAGACTTAACATGCAGAAGGTAATGTAAGAGGTATTAGGAGTGTGAAAACAAAAAGAAAGCCTTTAAACTCAATTTGTTTTCAGTTTGAAGACAGGATCCAGTCAGAGGATGGATGTAATATGATGAATATGTAGGAAAGGAGTAGCAGGTCAAAGGATGTTTTCTATGAGACATTATATCAAGTGAAAGTGTGAAAGTGAAGTCACTCAGTCATGTTTGACTCTTTGCGATCCCATGGACTGTAGCCCACCAGGCTCCTCCATCCATGGAATTTTCCAGGCAAGAGTACTGGAGTGGGTTGCCATTTTCTTCTCCAGGGGATCTTCCTGACCCAGGGATTGAACCCAGGGCTCTCCTGCATTGCAGGCAGATGCTTTACCATATGAGCTACTAGGGGGAAGATATATCAAGACATTACTTCAAACCTGAGAGATGAGTTCAGCAAATCAATGCAAACTAAATATCTGAGAGTCTAACAGACAGAAGGCACCTAGTCATGATAAATAATGTTGTATGGGGAGAAATATAAGTATTTTAATAGAAAAAAATTATAGGAGGGGTTGTATAAGTTCAAGTTAAAATGCTAAGCAAGGATAAAATCATGAAGGAAGTCAAATCAGGTGCTTTGAAAAGGAGTGTGTCCTTGATCTTGAAGACATTCAGTGAGAATCAAATGCTTTGAACATATGAGAGATCTGATAATATTTGCATTTCAGTATAAATCTGGATTGCAGTATGATACACAGGTTGGAAAGACTTCATTTCTAGCAATACTGGAGACTAGATGGTAGACAAGGTATGTGTAAAACCCTTCCAGTACAAAAGGAAAAAACAACAAAACAGTGATTGTTTACATTTAAATAACCTTTCTAACAATTAACTAAATGGAAATAAAGGGAAAATATCTGAGGCCCAAAATGTCAAAAGAGCATGATTCCTAAATTTAGGTGAGATTTGTGGTCTTCATTTGCTCAGGGGGTTGGGATATCTTCCAATGCTGAGTACTCAGGAGTGTGGGTGTTAACAGGACAGTCACTTATATCTATCAAGAACAAGAGAAAAGGTTTGGTGTCAATCACTGTGGGAAGTCAGATCGGAAAACCTCAAGAAGCAAAAACCCTAGAAGAGAGATGTCACCAGGTGGTAAACTAAAAAACACAGAGACAGAGAGTAAGAAGAATTTGGGTACAGGGGGAGAAAATCTCCCCTAAATTTCCTAACCAGCACTCATCGAGTATCATGCTTGAACTCATACTGCCTGAAAGCCTTAAGAACTAAAAGAGATGAATTGAACCCACAGCTCCTGCATTGACAGGTGGTTCTTTACCTCTGAGTCATCTGGGAAGCCTGTAGAAAGTTTACAACTATTTATATATGGCCATGATATTTAAAACACAATTTAGATGGATATAAAATCCTTGATTCACATTTTACTACTTTGAGTTTCTTGGAAATGCTGCTCCTCTGATAGTTTGATTTACATGTTGCTTTTCTAAAGGCCCTGAAAATTTATAACTCAGTTTTACTTAATACATATCAGAGTTGTTAATTCTGAGACAATTTTCCCAGCTATTTGGTGGACCCTTTAAATAAATTTAAATATCATATGTGTGTGTGTATGTGTGTATGTGTGTATTTCTAAATTTTTTCTGTTAAAATTTTAAACATTAGTCCTTTTCAATTATTTAATTATTCATCTTCAGGAATTCCAGTCATTATGACATCATATCTTTCTTCACAATGTCAATTTAAATACTTTATCTCTGACTCTTTACTTTTCTATTGTTGTTTTCTGTATTTAGAGGATCTTAGTTTTTATTCAAATCTATTCCTTCTGGGCCTCTTATAATTTAGTCTTCATTTTTTATATGATTTTGTAATTTCTTATTTTTTTCTGAATTCAATCCACTAAATTTATTTCTCCTTATTGTTTTATGTTCATTGTTCTACTAAATTCTAAAATATCTGATACAAGCTGTTTCTTCATGTGTGTGTTTGATGATACATGCTTCAGTATGAAGTAATTATGCATTACAGTTATGTTCTGCCTCCTGGTTAATTAGGCATGGGGAGTGGGATTTTCTTTATCTGAAAAATTTGGCATTCGTATGTTATGCATTTTTTCTTTCAGTGCCTTTTCGTATTTGTTACTACCTGTACTTTTACATTTCTGTGAACAGGCTGACAGTTTCCAGTGGTTCAAAAGATTGCTAGTTCAAGAGCACTTTCCTGTCAGCATCAGAACATAGTTCCTATTAAAGAACATTAAGTTGCTGTTGTTTAGTCATCAAGTTGTGTCCAACTCTTCATGACCCCATGAATTGCAGCACGGTAGGTGTCCCTGTTCCTCACCATCTCCTGGAGTTTGCCCAAGTTCATGTCCATTTCATTCATGACGCCATCCAACCATCCCATCCTCTGTTGCCCTCTTATCCTTCTGTCTTCAATTTTTTCCAGAATCAGGGTTTTTTTCCAATGAGTCAGTTCTTCCCATCAGGTGGCCAAAGTTTTGGAGCTTCAGTTTCAGCATCATTCCTTCCAATGAATATTCAGGACTGATTTCCTTTAGGATTGACTGATTTGATCTCCTTGCTGTCAAAGGGACTCTCAACAGTCTTCTATAGAACCACAATTTGAAAGCATTCATTCTTTGGCACTCTGCCTTCTTTATGATCCAACTCTCACATCCACATATGACTACTGGAAAGACCATAGCCTTGATTATATGGACCTTTGTCGGCAAAGTGATTGTCTTTGCTTTTTAATACACTGTCTAGGTTTGTCATGGCTTTCCTGCCAAGAAGCAATTGTCTTCTAATTTTAAGGCTGCAGTCACCATCCACAGTGATTTTAGAGCCCAAGAAGAGGAAATCTGTCACTGCTACCACCTTTTCTTCTTCCAGAAGTGATGGGACCAGATACATGATCTTATCTTTTTTAAATATTTAGTTTTAAGCTGGCTTTTTCACTCTCCTCCTTCACCTTCATCAAGAGGTTTTTTAGTTCCTCTTCACTTTCTGCCATTAGAGTGATATCATCTGCATATCTGAGGTTGTTGATATTTCTCCTGACAACCTTGATTCTAGCTTGTAACTCATCCAGCCTGGAATTTTTCAGAAGGTGCACTATGTATAAGTTAAATAAGCAGAGTGACAAAAAAAAAAAAAAAAAAAAAAAAAACAGCCTTATCATACTCCTTTCTCAATCTTGAATGAGTCAGTTGTTCCATACAGGGTTTAACTGTTGCTTCTTGACCAGCATACAGATTTCTCAGGTAACAGGTAAGATGGTCTGGTATTCCTGTCTGTTTAAGAGTTTTCCACAGTTTTTTATGATCCACACAGGCAAAGCCTTTAGCATAGTCAATGAAAGAGAGGTAGATGTTTTTCTGGATCAATATTTTATTAAAAAGCTCTTTTTTGAGGTGTGGTAATAAAGTGTGACATCCTTTGATTATTTTAATTTTGCTTCATCTTATAAGATCATAAATTCCCCCCCTTGCTCTTTTTCCCTTCACCATGCAGTTTCCAAAATGTGCTTATTCCATTCTTTTTGCTCTCCTCTTCACAAATGCTCCCCTTCCAACTGCCTCCTTATATAGCCCTCCCTCACCTTTAAGTAAATATCTTTCTTACACTCAGTGTTGAAAATTACCAAGACTCTTTCTTCAGTGTTTCCTTATATAGATTGACTTTCAATTTCGACTGTTGATTTTAATTCAGTGCTAGGCACTTCATTTCCCTCTTCTTTCTTTCACAATTTTTCTGGACCCATCTTCCTTTCTGCAACGGTGGAGAGCCAATAAATAGCTGCACTGAAAATTATGCTTATTTTTTTTTTACTTGTGGGCATTTTGAAGTATGCAATTTCTTTGACATAATTATACTAAAGGTACAGGATTTGTGAGGTTGTATTTGGTTCTCCTTCAGGAGTCAGTAATGATCTCCCAGGGCAAATCTGGTACAGCACGTGTTTTTGAAATAAAGTCATGCTTTTTATATTTATGCATTTTTATGACTGCTTTCACACTACAACAGCAGAATAAGTTAGTTACAACCGAGATTAGGTGGCTTACAAAGCCTAAAATATTTTCTATCTGTCCCTATACAAAATAAATTTGCTGACCCCTGTTCTACTTGATTTTCATAGTTTTTGGAGGATATGTTAAAAGATTCAAATTAAAGTGCATGCCATTAACTTGATTATTCAGAGATCCTCTTCAGTTCAGTTCAGTCGCTCAGTCGTGTCCGACTCTTTGTGACCCCATGAATCGCAGCACACCAGGCCTCCCTGTCCATCACAAACGCCCGGAGTTCACTCAGACTCACGTCCATCGGGTCAGTGATGCCATCCAGCCATCTCATCCTATGTCGTCCCCTTCTCCTCCTATCCCAAATCCCTCCCAGCATCAGAGTCTTTTCTAATGAGTCAACTCTTTGCATGAGGTGGCCAAAGTACTGGAGTTTCAGCTTTAGCATCATTCCTTCCAAAGAAATCCCAGGGCTGATCTCCTTCAGAATGGACTGGTTGGATCTCCTTGCAGTCCAAGGGACTCTCAAGAGTCTTCTCCAACACCACAGTTCAAAAGCATCAATTCTTCAGTGCTCAGCCTTCTTCACAGTCCAACTCTCACATCCATATATGACCACAGGAAAAACCATAGCCTTGACTAGATGGACCTTTGTTGGCAAAGTAATGTCTCAGCTTTTCAATATGCTGTCTAGGTTGGTCATAACTTTTCTTCCAAGGAGTAAGTGTCTTTTAATTTCATGGCTTCAATCACCATCTGCAGTGATTTTGGAGCCCCCCAAAATAAAGTCTGACACTGTTTCCACTGTTTCCCCATCTATTTCCCATGAAGTGATGGGACCAGATGCCATGATCTTCGTTTTCTGAATGTTGAGCTTTAAGCCAACTTTTTCACTCTCCACTTTCACTTTCATCAAGAGGCGTTTTAGTTCCTCTTCACTTTCTGCCATAAGGGTAGTGTCATCTGCATATCTGACGTTATTGATATTTCTCCTGGCAATCTTGATTCCAGCTTGTGCTTCTTCCAGCCCAGCGTTTCTCATGATGTACTCTGCATAGAAGTTAGATAAGCAGGGTGACAATATACAGCCTTGACGTACTCCTTTTCCTATTTGGAACGAGTCTGTTGTTCCATGTCCAGTTCTAACTGTTGCTTCCTGACCTGCATATAGGTTTCTCAAGAAGCAGGTCAGGTGATCTGATATTCCCAACTCTTTCAGAATTTTCCAGTTTATTGTGATCCACACAGTCAAGGCTTTCGCAAAATCAATAAAGCAGAAATAGATGTTTTTCTGGAACTCTCTTCCTTTTTCCATACTCCAGCGGATGTTGGCAATTTGATCTCTGGTTCCTCTGCCTTTTCTAAAACCAGCTTGAACATCTGGAAGTTCACAGTTCAAGTATTGCTGAAGCCTGGCTTGGAGAATTTTGAGCATTACTTTACTAGCGTGTGAGATGAGTGCAACTGGGTGGTAGTTTGAGCATTCTTTGGCATTGCTTTTCTTTGGGATTGGAAGGAAAACTGACCTTTTCCAGTCCTGTGGCCACTGCTGAGTTTTCCAAATTTGCTGGCATAGTGAGTGCAGCATGTTCACAGCATCATCTTTCAGGATTTGAAATACCTCAACTGGATTTCCATCACCTCCACTAGCTTTATTTGTAGTGATGCTTTCTAAGGCCCACTTGACTTCACATTCCAGGATGTCTGGCTCTAGGTGAGTGATCACACCATCGTGATTATCTTGGTTGTGAAAATCTTTTTTGTACAGTTCTTCTGGGTGTTCTTGGCACCTCTTCTTAGTATCTTCTTCTTCTGTTAGGTCCATACCATTTCTGTCCTTTATCGAGCCCATCTTTGCATGAAATGTTCCCTTGATATCTCTAATTTTCTTGAAGAGATCTCTAGTCTTTCCCATTCTGTTGTTTTCCTCTATTTCTTTGCATTGATCTCTGAGGAAGTCTTTCTTATCTCTTCTTGCTTTTCTTTGGATCTCTGCCTTCAGATGCTTGTATCTTTCCTTTTCTCCCCCAGAGAAGTGAATATTAAGAACAGAATTTCCTTAAAATGTTAACCTTAAGAGCCTTAAAATGGAAATTAAAAAATATCACATACTGTCCTATTTCTTCTGGCACTAGGAGAATAATAAGTAATATTTCTAAATGCCTACTGTGAGACAGGCATTTTGAACTTTGCATATGTTTCAATATTCCATACCAAAACTCAGGGAATTATTCATTATCACTTCCCCTGCCACAAATGAGGGTTCTGGTGTGAAGAAAGATTGTTTACTTTGTTCAAGGTCTTTTTACTGATAAATAGAAGAATTTGTATTCCAATTCAGGCTTCTCTGGCTCTAAATCCTGTATTCTACTAGACCTCTTTTGCTAATTTATGAATGTGAATTAGGCAAACTATGCAGCTAGTTCAGGTTAAATCTCAAGAATTAGATGCCATTTCACGAATATTCACTTTTCTGTTTAGCTCCTATCCCTGATTAATTTGAACCCTTTAATTCTGTATCATACACTCCCAGCCCCTTTCCTTATTCCTGTGCCTAATTTTCATGAAACATAGCTGCCTATATGAAGGACCAGCATGCCAAACATTCTCATGATACACAGTCAACTATGTCAGGAAAATTGCCCCTTGGTGACCTACCCATCTTTCTTAGGAAAGAACTATCAAATTTACCTTCCATTTTGGTCTAAGTGTAAGACCCTGAAAGCCAGAATGATTATATATTTGAAGTCTTCTTTATCTATCTCATGTTGCCAAGCCTCACAAATCACTAAAACTAAGAAGGGAATGCAACAAACATATAAACACACACATACATAAACACACAGACACACACAGACACTACGCACAGACTTGCCAGAGCAAAATATGCATGGCTCAGAAGCTCCTGAAATTGACACTAGATTGATACATTATTACACTAAAGTACCCTGAAGCAAAATGGGCACTCAGGGTGTCCTGAGGAGCCATCTGGTGTTTATATGTGCTCCTCATTTCAAAATAGTCAGTTCTATCCCTCACCACGTTAAGGGTGTGTTTCACCAGGCTTTGCCCCTTATTACAACCAAAATACTACTGAGTCCATTCTTACTGCACAAAACAATTTCATATGGGAAGGAACTAGTACAGTTCAGTTAGTCACTCAGTCATGTCTGACTCTTTGCAACCCCATAGACTGCAGCACGCCAGGCCTCCATGTCCATGACTAACTCCTGGAGTTTACTCAAACTCATGTCAATCGAGTTGGTGATGCCATCGAACAATTTCATCCTTTGTCATACCCTTTTCCTACCGCCTTCAATCTTTCCCACATCATGGTCTTTTCCAATGAGACAATTCTTCACATCAGGTGGCCAAAGTACTGGCGTTTCAGCAACAGCATCAGTCCTTCCAATTAATATTCAGGACTGATTTCCTTAGGGATTAACTAATTGGATATCCTGGCAGTGCAAGGACTCTCAAGTGTCTCCTCCAATACGATAGTTCAAAAGCATCAACTCTTCAGCCCTCAGCTTTCCTTATACTCCAGCTCTCACATCCATACACGACTACAGGAAAAACCATAGATTTGACTAGACAGAACTTTGTTGGCAAAGTAATGCCTCTGATTTTTAATATGCTGTCTAGATTGGTCATAGCTTTTCTTCCAAGGAGCAAGCTTCTTTTAATTTCATGGCCGCAATCACCATCTGCAGTGATTTTGGAGCCCAAAAAAATAAAGTCTGACACTGTTTCCACTGATTCCCCATCTATTTCCCATGAAGTGATGGGACCGGATGCCATGATATTCATTTTCTGAACGTTCAGTTTTAAGCCAACTTTTTCACACTCCTCTTTCAATTTCATAAAGAGGCTATTTAGTTCTTCTTTACTTTCTGCCATAAGGGTGGTGTCATCTGCATATCTGAGGTTATTGATATTTCTCCCGGCAATCTTGATTCCAGCTTGTCTTTCATATAGTCCTGCATTTCTCATGATGTACTCTGCCTAGAAGTTAAATAAGCAGGGTGACACATACAGCCTTGACATACTCCTTTCCTGATTTGGAACCAGTCCATTTTTCCATGTCCAGTTCTAACTGTTGCTTCTTGACCTGCATACAGATTTCTCAGGAGGCACTAAGGTGGTTGGGCATTCCAATCTCTTGAAGAATTTTCCACAGTTTATTGTGATCCACACAGTCAAAGGCTTTTGCATAGTCAATAAAGCAGAAATAGATGTATTTCTGGAGCTCTCTCGCTTTTTTGATGATCCTACAGATGCCCACAATTTGATCTCTGGTTCCTCTGCCTTTGCTAAATCCAGCTTGAAATTCTGGAAGTTCGCAGTTCATGTAATACTGAAGTCTGGATTGGAGAATTTTGAGCATTACTTTGCTAGCATGTGAAATGAGTGCAATTGTGGGGTATTTGAACATTCTTTGGCATCCCCTTTCTTTGGGATTAGGATGAAAATTGACATTTTCCAGTCCTGTGGCCACTGTTGAGTTTGCCAAATTTGCTGGCATATTGAGTGCAGCACTGTCACAGCATCATCTTTTAGGATTTGAAACAGCTCAACTGGAATTCCAACACCTCCTCTAGCTTTGTTCACTTGATGCCTCCTAAGGCCCACTTGACTTCACACTCCAGGATGTCTGGCTCTAGGTGAGTGATATGGGTCACCATGGTTATCTGGGTCATGAAGATGTTTTTGTATAGTTCTTCTGTGTATTCTTGCCACCTCTTCTTAAGATCTTCTGCTCTGTTAGCTCCATACCATTTCTGTCCTTTATTGTGCCCATCTTTGCATGAAATGTTCCCTTGGTATCTCTAATTTTCTTGAAAGAAGAAATCTCTTGTCTTTCTCATTGTATCATTTTCCTCTATTTCTTTGCATTGATCACTGAGGCAGGCTTTCTTACCTCTCCTTGCTATTTTTTGGAACTCTACATTCTGATGGGTATATCTTTCCTTTTCTCCTTTGCCTTTAGCTTCTCTTCTTTTCTCAGCTATTTGCAAGGCCTACTCAGACAACCATCTTGCCTTTTTGCATTTCTTTTTTCTTGGGGATGGTCTTGATCACTGCCTCTTGTACAGTGTCATGAACCTCCATCCATAGTTCTTCAGGCACTTTGTCTATCAGATCTAATCCCTGGAATCTATTTGTAACTTCCACTGCATAATCTGTGGATATATGGATGTGAGAGTTGGAGTATAAAAATGTTGAGCACAGAAGAATTGATGCTTTTGAACTGTGGTGTTAGAGATTCTTGAGAGTCCCTTGGACTGTGAGGAGATCCAACAAGTCCATCCTAAAGGACATCAGCCCTGAATATTCACTGGAAGGACTGATGATGAAGCTGAAACTCCAGTACTTTAGCCACCTGATGCAAAGAACTGAGTCACTTGAAAATAACCCAGTGCTTGGAAAGACTGAAGGTGGGAAGAGAAGGGGATGACAGAGGATGAGATGGTTGGATGGCATCACCAACTTGATGGACTTCAGTTTGAGTAAACTCTAGGAGTTGGTGATGGACAGGGAGGCCTGGCATGCTGCAGTCCATGGGTTCACAAAGAGTTGGACACGACTGAGAGAATGAACTGAACTGTATAATCATACGGGATTTGATTTAGGTCATACATGAATGGTCTAGTGGTTTCCCCTACTGTCTTCAATTTAAGTCTGAATTTGGCAATAAGGAGTTCATGATCAGAGTCACAGTCAGCTCCCAGTCTTGATTTTGCTGACTGCATAGAGCTTCTCCAGCTTTGGCTGCAAAGAATATAATCAATATGATTTCAGTATTGACCATCTGGTGATGTTCATGTATAGAGTCTTCTCTTGTGTTGTTGAAAGAGGGTCTTTGCTATGACCGGTGCATTCTCTTGGCAAAACTCTGTTAGCCTTTGCTCTGCTTTGTTTTGTACCCGAAGCCCAATTTGCCTGTTACTGCAGATATTTCTTGACTACCTACGTTTGCATTCCAGTCCCCTATAATGAAAAGGACATCTTTTTTGAGTGTTAGTTCTAGAAGGTCTTGTAGGTCTTCATAGAACCGTTCCATTTCAGCTTCTTCAGCATTACTGGTCGGGGCATAGACTTGGATTACTGTGATATTGAATGGTTTGCCTTGGAAACGAACAGAGATCATTCTGTTGTTTTTGAGATTGCCTCCAAGTACTGCATTTTGGACTCTTTCATTGATTATGATGGCTACTTTATTTATGCTAAGGAATTCTTGCTCACAGTAGTAGATATAATGGTCATCTGTGTTAAATTCACCTGTTCCATTCCATTTTAGTTCACTGATTCCTAAAACGTTGATGTTCACTCTGCCATCTGTTTGACCATTTCTAGTTTGCCTTGATTCGTGGACCTAACATTCCAGGCTCCTATGTAATATTGCTCTTTACAGCATCAGACTTTACTCTATCACCAGTCACATCCATAACTGGGTATTGTTTTGCTTTGGGTCTATGTCTTCATTCTTTCTGGAGTTATTTCTCCACTGATCTCCTGTAGCATACTGGCCACCTACCAAACTGCGGAGTTCATCTTTTAGTGTCCTATCTTTTTGCCTTTTCATGCTATTCATGGGGTTCTCAAGGCAAGAATACAGAAGTGGTTTGCTATCCCCTTCTCAGTGTACCAGTTTTATCAGAACTCTCCACCATGACCTGTCCATCTTGGGTGGAGGACATGACATGACTCATTGTTTCACTGAGTTAGACAAGGCTGTGGTCCATGTGACCAGTTTGGTTAGTTTTCTGTGACTGTGATTTTCATTCTGTCTGCCTTCTGATGGATAAGGACAAGAGGCTTATGGAAGCTTGCTGATGGGAGAGACTGACTGAGGGGGAAAGTGGGTCTTATTCTGCTGGGCAGGGTCATGCTCAGTAAATCTTTAATCCAATTTTCTTTTGATGGGAAGGGCTGTGTACCCTCCCTGTTATTTGATCTTAGGCTCAACTATGGTGGAGTTAATGAAGATAATGGCGACCTCCTTCAAAAAGTCCCATGTATGCACTGCCACACTCAGTGCCTCTGATAATTCAATTTTGACACCAGTTGACTAGTATATGTTCAAGGACTTTCTCTGAGCAGATAGGGTTCCTCTAGTTAAAAACTGCTATTTAAATTTTTTTTTTCTGGGAATTCATGGAGTTTGCCTAAGTCTGGGCTTCATTGATTCCTCCAAAATTAGTTTTCCTACAGCAGTCATTCCATAGGTACTGTCTTAGGCAGTTTCTACTGAAAATATGTTTAGATGAAAGTGAAAAATGAAGAAACATATAGGCTTCAAGTTTTGGAATAGCAATTTATTTTGATAATAGTAATGACAACAACACGGGACTGGAAAAGGTCAGTTTTCACTGCAATTCCAAAGAAAGGCAATGCCAAGGAATGCTTAAACTACTGCACAATTGCACTCATCTCACATGCTAGTAAAGTAATGCTCAAAATTCTCCAAGACAGGCTTCAGCAATACATGAACCATGAACTTCCTGATGTTCAATCTGGTTTTAGAAAAGGCAGAGGAACCAGAGATCAAATTGCCAACATCTGCAGGATCATGGAAAAAGCAAGAGTTCCAGAAAAAACATCTATTTCTGCTTTGTTGACTATGCCAAAGCCTTTGACTGTGTGGATCACAAGAAACTGTGGAAAATTCTGAAAGAGATGGGAATACCATACAACCTGAACTGCCTCTTGAAAAATCTGTATGCAGGCCAGGAAGCAGGAGTTAGAACTGGACATAGAACAACTGACTGGTTCCAAATAGGAAAAGGAGTGCGTCAAGGCTGTATATTGTCACCCTGCTTATTTAACTTCTATGCAGAGTACATCATGAAAAATGCTGGACTGGAAGAAACACAAGCTGGAATCAAGATTGCCAGGAGAATCGAATCAAGATTGCCTCAGATATGCAGATGACACAACCCTTATGGCAGAAAGTGAAGAGGAGCTAAAAAGCCTCTTGATGAAAGTCAAAGTGGAGAGTGAAAAAGTTGGCTTAAAGCTCAACATTCAGAAAATGAAGATCATGGCATCCGGTCACTTCATGGGAAATAGATGGGGAAACAGTGTCAGAGTTTATTTTTGAGGGCTCCAAAATCACTGCAGATGGTGATTGCAGCCATGAAATTAAAAGACACTTACTCCTTGGAAGAAAAGTTATGACCAACCTAGTATATTCAAAAGCAAAGACATTACTTTGCCGACTAAGGTCCATCTAGTCAAGACTATGGTTTTTCCTGTGGTCATGTATGGATGTGAGTGTTGGACTGTGAAGAAGGCTGAGTGCCAAAGAATTGATGCTTTTGAACTGTGGTGTTGGAGAAGACTCTTGAGAGTCCCTTGGACTGCAAGGAGATCCAACCAGTCCATTCTGAAGGAGATCAGCCCTGGGATTTCTTTGGAAGGAATGATGCTAAAGCTGAAACTCCAGTACTTTGGCCACCTCATGCAAATAGTTGACTCATTGGAAAAGACTTTTATGCTGGGAGGGATTGGGGGCAGGAGGAGAAGGGGATGACCGAGGATGAAATGGCTGGATGGCATCACTGACTCGATGGACGTGAGTATGAGTGAACTCCGGGCATTGGTGATGGACAGGGAGGCCTGGCTTGCTGTGATTCACGTGGTCGCAAAGAGTCGGACACGACTGAGTGACTGAACTGAACTGAATGACAACAAATAGGATAATTTCTGTATTTAAAAATTCTGTCTGATGATGGAAGTTTCACAGGTGACTCTCACTCTTGCATGAAGGAAAAGTCTTCACACACATGCAGAAAGAGAATGATTAAGTAGTTAAGTGATATCTTTCTAGATCCTTTGGACAATGAAAACTACAGGCCCAATGAGCATGTCATAATTTATAATTATGTTTGCAATAATTCAAGGACTCATACTACCTTTCTCAAAAGAAAACTCTGATAAGCTCAGAGAAATACCTTTGAGATTTAATGTATGGCATCTCTATTCATTTTATGCCCAGTAGGCACACCCTTGAAACCATAATTGGCAGGTAACTCTAAGTCAGCTGTAAATAAAACAAAGACCATTGTTTAAAATTGCAAAAAATGACTGATGGGAATTGTGGTATTTGAACAGCACATTGATGCTGATGATCCTTTGTCCCTCTAGTGAAGGGCAAGGTAAGTACTTTGGAAGCTGCAGAACTCTCAGGCCTATTCTACTGAGTATTAAAAAAAAAAAATCTTGAAAGAAAATATCAAGCTGTCATGGCTAAATGAAGCTTTATAGCGTCATTTAAGGGTAAAATTTTCAATTAAAGGACAGTTTACTCATTAATAAATAAGAATCATTACATAGTAAATTTAGGAAGAAATAGTCAGTTTATTCTATTTAACAATAGAATGGTAAAGACTAGAGATCTCTTCAAGAAACTTAGAGACACCAAGGGAACATTTCAAGCAAAGATGGATGGGCACAATAAGGAAAGAAATAGTATAGAACTAACAGAAACAGAAGATATTCAAAAGAGGTGGCAAGAATACACAGAAGAACTATGCAAAAAAGATGTTCAAGACCCATATAATCATGATGGTGTGATCACTCACCTAGAGCCAGATGTCCTGGAAGGCTAAGTCAAGTAGGCCTGAGAAAGCATTTCTAAGAACAAAGGTAGTGGAGGTGCTGGAATTCCAGCTGAACTATTTCAAATCCTAAAAGGTGGTGTTGTGACAGTGTTGCACTCAAGGAAAACTCAGCAGTGGCCACAGGACTGGAAAAGGTCAGTTTTCATTCCAATCCCAAAGGAAGACAATGCCAAAGAATGCTCAAATACCCCACAATTGCACTCATCTCACACGCTAGCAAAGTAATGCTCAAAGTTCTCCAATCCAGGCTTCAACATTACGTGAACCATGAACTTCCAGAATTTCAAGCTGGATTTATAAAAGGCAGAGGAACCAGAGATCAAATTGCCAACATCTGTAGGATCATCAAAAAAAGCGAGAGAGTTCCAGAAACACATCTACTTCTGCTTTATTGACTATGCAAAAGCCTTTGACTGTCTGGATCACAACAAATTGTGGAAAATTCTTCAAGAGATGGGAATGCCAGACCACCTTAGTGCCTCCTGAGAAATCTGTATGCGGGTCAAGAAGCAACTGTTAGAACTGGACATGAAACAATGGACTGGTTCCAAATTGCAAAAGGAGTAGGTCAAAACTGTATATTGTCACCCTGCTTATATAATATCTATGCAGAGTACATCATGAGAAATGCCAGGATGGAGGAAGCACAAGCTGGAATCAAGATTGCCAGGAGAAATATCAATAACCTAGATATGCAGATGACACCACTCTTATGGCAGAATGCAAAGAAGAACTAAAGAGCTTTGTGATGAAAGTGAAAGAGGAGCATGAAAAAGTTGGCTTAAAACTCAACATTCAAAAATTAAGATCATGGCATCCAGTCCCCATCACTTCATGGCAAATAGATGGGGAAACAATGGAAACAATGAAAGACTTTATTTTTCTGGGCTCCAAAATCACCGCAGATGGTGATTGCAGCCATGAAATTAAAAGACACTTCCTCCTTGGGAAAAAAGCTATGACTGACCTAGACAGCATATTAAAGAGTAGAGACATTACTTTGCTGACAAAGGTTCATCTAGTCAAAGCTATGGTTTTTCCAGTAGTCATGTATGGATGTGACAGTTGGACTATAAAGAAAGCTGAGCATTGAAGAATTGATGCTTTTGAATTGTGGCGTTGAGGAAGACTCTTGATTAGAATTCCTTGGATTGCAAGGAGATACAACCAATCCATCCTAAAGGGAATCAGTCCTGAATATTCATTGGAAGGACTGATG
This sequence comes from Oryx dammah, assembly GCF_014754425.2. Taxonomy (NCBI): domain Eukaryota; kingdom Metazoa; phylum Chordata; class Mammalia; order Artiodactyla; family Bovidae; genus Oryx; species Oryx dammah. The sequence goes on from NW_024070212.1 coordinate 74,554,984, forward strand.
CTGAAGCTGAAGCTCTAATACTTTGGCCACCTGATGGGAAGCATTGACTCATTGGAAAAGACCCTGATGCTGGGTAATATTGAAGGCAGGAGAAGAAGGGGACAACAGAAGATGAGATGGTTGGAAGGAATCAGTGGACTCGAAGGACATGAGTTTAAGCAAGTTCCAGGAGTTGCTGATGGACAGGGAAGCCTGACTTGCTGCAGTCCATGGGGTCGCAAAGAGTCAGACATGACTGAGGAACTGAAAGTTTAGGCAAACTTTGAGGAAGACAGAGCCAAAACAACATGAGAAAACAGGCTGCAGTGTCCAGTGGCTTTCTTGTTTATTTTGGGGGGGGGTTGTTTTTTTAAAACATGGAGTGAGAGTAGCTATGAATATAATGGGATTCTAATTAGATGCTTATAAAGATACCAGTCAAAACTACAGACACCTGTAAAAGGGGAAGCTCATTTTTTGATAATAATAATAAAATGAGAAAAAATGCATGTACTTGAAATAAAAAGTGGGGTGGGAGGACCTCACATAGGTAAGTAGGGCTCCAGCCATGAAAAGAGTTTGTACTCCAGACAAAAAGAATGCCAACAAATAAAAGAATATGATTTATATAAGAAGAAAAAATATGATTTTAACCTTTCACTTGAGGAAGTTTTCAGCTGCTACTGAAATTTTTTTCTCCAGCTATCAGTCATAGGCAGGGTTAGTAATAAACCACATTATTATACAGCTATTTGTCACCCATTAATCTTCACTTTGCTGCTTGGAAAGAAACACTAGAAATCAGGACTCTAAGGCTGGGGAGAAACACATATGTGCTTTACTGAGACTATGAATAAAGTTCAAGGGAACACCTGTAGCCCACTGAGCCTGACTGATTTTATATTCCTTCAAAGATTTGGGATGACCCAGAGAGGGGGCACAAAACAGAGTCAAGAAAGTATTAGCAAAATACTCCACTTAGGTTTATAGGAGAGTCTATTAAAAGTCAGACATGATTATAGCCCTGATTCTACCATTTATTCATTCAGCATCTCCACCAAACTACATTACATCTCTTAACTCTCAGTACATGATTTACATACTGAGGGTAATGATTATACCCACCTTACAAGTGGTTTTATAAGTAAAAGAAAACACTACATTTAAAGTTTTAAAATTTTTGTTATCAGCAAGTTTAGGACTTGCTGCATATAACGATCATTTTGTACTTGAGCAGTAAGTTTTTCAACTCTTCAGATGCAGGGACCACATTTTATTCTTCCTCCTCAATTACACAGCTCCTATGCCATTTCTGAGTCAGCAATAAAGAAAAAGAGAAGTTGAGGAAGATTTTAAATGAGTCTCAATTTTTGTTAAAAGGAGTTAAATGTTATGTGTTAAGTTTGAGAGTAAGATGGGTTAAGGAGAGAAGTACATGCTTATAATACTCAGTGATGCAGTGGGAGGAGTGAACCAAAAATAAGTAAATGGTTTGAAGGTGATCCTAAAGACTCAATTCAGATTATGGAGGATAAATCTTCAATGCTATAAATAATCTTGAATTCAAGTTAAGAAAGAAGAAGACAAGAACGTAGTGTATAGCACAGGGAGCTATACTCAATATCTTGTAATAACCTACAATGCAAAATAATCTGGGAAAGAATATATATATGCATATATTTTTGCTAAGTCGTGTCTGACTCTTTGAGACCCATGGACTGCAGCACACCAGGGTTCCCTGTCCTTTGCTGTCTCCCACAGTTTGCTCAGTTTATGCCCATTGAATTGGTGATAACTATCTAACCATCTCATCCTCTGCTGCCTACTTTTCCTTTTGTTTTCAATCTTTCCAGTATCAGGGCTTTTTCCAATGAGTCAGCTTTTCCCATCAAGTGACCAAAGTATTGGAGCTTCAGCTCCAATATCAATCCTTCCAATGAATATTCAAGGTTGATTTCTTTTAGGATTGACTGGCTTGATCTCCTTGCTGACCAAGGGACTCTAAAGAATCCTCTCCAGCACCACAGTTCAAAAGCATCATTTATTCAGTGCTCAGTCTTCTTTATGGTCCAACTTTCACATCCTTATATGAACACTGGAAAAACCATAGCTTTGAATATACAGACCTTTGTTGGCAAAGTAATGTCTCTGCTTTTTAATATGCTGTCTAGTTTGGTCATAGCTTTTTCTTCAAGGAGCAAGCGTTTTTTTAATTTTATGACTGCAGTCACTATTCACAGTGATTTGGGAACCCAAGAAAATAAAATCTGTCACTGCTTTCACTTTTTTCCCTTTTATCCACATGAAATGCTGAGACTGGATGCCATAAACTTATTTTTCTTAATGTGGAGTTTTAAGCCAGCTTTTTTACTCTCTCTTTCACTCTCATCAAGAGGCTCTTTCATTCCACCTCACTTTCTGACATTAGAGTGGTATCGTCTGCATGTCTGAGATGCTGATACTTCTCCTGTAATCTTGATTCCAGCTTATGATTCACCCAGCCCTGCATTTCGCATGATGTACTCTGTATTGGTATCTTCCCAACCCAGGGATCAAATCCAGGTCTCCTGCAATGCAGGTCTCCCTCATTCTTTACCAGCTGAGCCAAAAGGGAAGTCAACTTTTACTCTGCATAGAAGTTAAATAAGCAGAGTGACAATATACAGCCTTGATGTACTCCTTTCCCAATTTTGAACCAATCAGTTCTAACTGTTGCTTCTTGACCCACATACAGGTTTCTCAGGAGATAGATAAGATGGTCTGGTATTCCCACCCCTTTATGAATTTTCCACAGTTTGATGTGATCCTCACAGTCAAAGGCTTTCGTACAGTCAATGAAGCAGATGTTTTTCTGAAACCTCCTTCCTTTTTTTGTCCTGCTTTCAACAAAAATTTAAAAGACTCAGTAAAGGGGAAAAAAATCACAGACTGAAGAGACAAAGCAACTATTAGATTTAGATATATTGGAATTATCAGGCAAATAATTTTAAATATCTGTATTTACTATGTTAAGGTCTCAAAGGACAAGTTAAAAAAATACAAATACAGATGGGTAATTCAAATCAGAGAGATGAAAATTCTAAGAATCAAAAGACAATGCTAGAAATCCAAAAGTCCGTAACAGAAATGAAGAATAACTTAGGTGTGATTGCAAGTAGGTTTAACAAAGCTGACAAAACAACCAGTGGATTTAAAAGAAGGTCAACAGAAACTTTCCAAATTGAAATGCAAAAAGAAATAAGAATGAAAAAGAATAGTTCATAAAATAAACACGAGATGGGGCGATCCTAAGATGACAGGGGAATAGGATGGGGAGACCACTTTGTCCCCCACAAATTCATCAAAAGATCATTTGAATGCTGATTACATACTACAAAACAACTTACGAACGCTAGCAGAGGACACCAGGCACCCAGAAAGCCAGCCTATTGTCTTCGAAAGGAGGTAGGACAAAATATAAAAGATAAAAAGAGAGACAAAAGAGTTAGGGATAGCAAGGACATGGAAACAACCTAGATGTCCATCAGCAGATGAATGGATAAGAAAGCTGTGGTACATATACACAATGGAGTATTAGCCATTAAAAAGAATACATTTGAATCAGTTCTAATGAGATGGATGAAACTGGAGCTGATTATACAGAGTGAAGTAATCCAGAAAGAAAAACACCTATATAGTATACTGACACATATATATGGAATTTAGAAAGATGGTAATGATGACCCTGTATGCGAGACAGCAAAAGAGACACAGATGTATTGAACGGACTTTTGGACTCTGAGGGAGAGGGAGAGGATGGGACGATTTGGGGCAATGGCATTGAAACATGTATACTATCATGTAAGAAACAAAGCGCCAGTCTATGTTCGATACAGGATACAGGTTGCTTGGGGCTGGTGCACAGGGATGATCCAGAGAGATGATATGGGGTGGGAGGTGGGAGAGGGATTCAGGACTGGGGGCTCGTATACACCCGTGGTGGATTCATGTCAATGTATGGCAAAACCAATACAGTATTGTAAAGTAAAACAAAGTAAAAATAAAATAAAATTTTTAAAAAAAGAGTTAGGGACGGAGACCCGTCCTGGGGAGGGAGTTGTAAAAGAGAAGTTTCCAAACACCAGGAAATCTCTCTCTGGTGGGTCTGTGGGCAGTTTTGGAATCTCAGAGGGCAATATAACCAGGAGGAAAAAATAAATAAAATTCACAAATTACACGCCTAACTGCAACTCCCAGGAGAGAAGTAGCCCACAGGCTTGTGTACACCACCAGCAAGCAGGGGATGAACAGGGAGGCATGGGCTGCTTTGCTTAGGGTAAGGACCAGGCCTGAATGCCCTGAGGGCAATCTGAGGGAGTTAAGGTGAGATAGCAACCCTAACTGTGGGATAGCCAGAGAGAGGGGGGGAAAAAGGAAAGAGAGAGAGAGAGAAAAAAATCTTTCCCGGGAAAAGCTCTAACCTAAGGCACTGCCGGGCATCTCACAGAACAAAGAACTGAGCAAATACCAGAGGAGAGGCCCATCCCCTGCAGGAGGCAGGGAGGTAGGTGGGCGACAGCCAGAGCCAGAAGGCAAGGGGCAGACTTGGCCCCAGAAACAGCATCTCTAGCAAACTGCGAGCAGGCTCCCAGTTGCCTGTTGCCTAGGATCCTGGATAGTTGACATCCACCAGGAGGGTCGCAGCCAGAGATCAGCTCCCCAGAGGAGACACACAGCACACCTGAGATGGTGATCCTGCTGCACATCCAGGAAACCGAGTGGCCGGGACATGGGCGGTGACAAGACATACCACCCCACAGGGGGAGAGTGCGCTCGCCAAGCATCTGGTCACCTGAGCTGCTCGGACCTGGGAAGGGCACAAAACACAGGCCCAACTGAGTCTATGCCTTTGTGGAGTACCCAAAAACCAGAACCTGAGTGGCTTAGGCCTGGGAAGTGCACGCAACCCAGGGCCTGCTTTAGACAGTTCCCCTGCAGAGCAATCTGGAGCCTGAGCAGTGTAGACAGGGAAAACACACACCCCGTGAGCAGGGTCAAACCCAGTGTGGTCCAGACACTGCAAGCACTCCCCACACATGCCAGTGATATTTGTTTGCAGCGTTCCTTCCTCCCCACAGCACAACTAAACAAGTGAGCCTAAATAAATGCCCACCTTTGCCCCCTTGTATCAGGGTAGAAGTTAGATACTGAAGAGACTTGCAAACAGAGGAAGCCAAAATAAACAAAGAAGAGGGAACTGCTTTGGAAGTGACAGGTGCAACAGATTAAAACCCTATAGTTGGGGGGCGGTCCTAAGATGGCGGAGGAATAGGACGGGAAGACCACTTTCTCCCTCACAAATTCCTCAAAAGATCATTTCAACACGGAGCAAACTCCACAAAACAACCTCTGAATGCAGGCACAGGACATCAGGCAACCAGAAAAGCAGATTATTGTCTTCAAAAACAGGTAGGAAAAAATATAAAAGACGAGAAAAGAGACAAAGGAGGTGGGGAGGGAGCTCCGTCCCGGGAAGGGAAGCCCGTCCCGGGAAGGGAATTCTAAGAAGAGAGGTTTCCAAACACCAGGAAACACTCTCCCTGCCGAGTCTGTGGGGAGCCTTGGAAACACAGAGGGCAACATAACAGGAAGGAAAAATAAATAACTAATTAAAACCAACAGATTACAAGCCCAACAGTAACTCCCCCAGCGGAAAAGCAGCGCAGACGCCTGCATCCGCCACTAGCAAGTGGGGGCAGGGCAGGGAAGCTCGGGAGGCGCGGGCTGCCGTGCTGGGTAAGAATCGGGCAGAAATGCCCCATGCGAAACCAGAGCGATCAAACTTGGGCTAGCAAACCAGACTGGGGAATAGCTACCACACGAAAAGCTCGAACATAAGACACCGCCAGGACCGGGCACAGAACAAAGGACGGATCAGAAATAGCCGGCTGCAGACCATCCCACGCCGGGGACAGGCAGCCATAGCCGTAAGGGCTGGAAAGGGGCAATCGCAGCCCTGGAGAGACCTTACCTAACAAACTGCAGGCAGGCTTCTTTGCTAAGACTTCTGGGGGTGCTGGACACTCACCATCCACCTCACAAGGAGCTCCAGCAGTATACCCAGAAAACTGAGCAGCAGAGACAGAAAAGGCGACAAGTCGCAGCGACCGTGCTCACCAAACTCCTGAACTACTTGGACCTGGGAAGGGCACAAACCGCAGTCCCAACTGAATCTGTGCCTCTGAGAGCTACCTGAGTGCCAAACCTGAGCGGCTTAGACCGGGGAGGTGCACGCAGCCTAGGGCCGGCCTCAGACGGTTCCCGGCTGAGCACCGTAGAGCCGGAGCGGTTTGTGCGCCATGAGAAGGGACAGGTCCAGCAGGGCTGAGACACTGTGTGCCCACGAGAGTGCTATTTGTTTGCAGCACCCCCCCCTCCCCACAGCGCGACTGAACTAGTGAGCCTTTAAAAAAAAAAAAGTGTCCACCACCGCCCCCCTGTGTCAGAATGGAATTCAGACACTGAAGAGACCAGCAAACAGAAGAAGTTAAACAGAGGGAACCGCCTTGGAAGTGACCCCACACAGCCCACAACATCAGAGAAGGGCAGATATATCTTTACTATTTTTACAATCACTCCTTTTTTTTTTCTTTTTTCTAACTTTTTTTTAATTGTTAAGTCTTCTATTTCTCCTCTAATTTTTATTTCTATAACCTACTATTACTTTTCAAAAAAAAAAAAAAAAAGACTCTACTTTTTTAAGGCAAACACCATATATAGTCTTTGTGTGGTTGTTGTTGGTGGTTTTTTTTTTTTTTTAATAATTCTTGTGTTTTTTTCTCCTTATTTTTTTCTTTCTTTTTTTTTTTCTTTTTTCCTTCTGCTTCTTCTCTTTAATATTGTATTTTTGAAAATCCAACCTCTACTCTAGATTTTTAATCTTTGCTTTTTGGTTTTTGTTGTCAATTTTGTACATTTCAAAACCCAATTTTACCTGACAGCGAGATTACTGGCTTGACCACTCTCTCCTCCTTTGGACTCCCCTTTTTCTCCACTACGTGGCCTCTGTCTCTTTCCCCCCACATCTCTTCTATATCCAACTCTGTGATCCTCTGTGTGTTCTAGATGGTGTAGAACACCTAAGGAACTGATTACTGGCTGAATTTGTCTCTCTCCTTTTCATTCCTCTCTCTTACCCTCCTGGCCACCTCTGTCTACTTCCTCCCTCTCCTCTTCCCTGTATAACTCCGTGAATACCTCTGAGCAGTCCAGACTATGGAGCGCACATAAGGAAGTGACTATTGACTAGCTTGCTCTCTCCTCTTCTGACCTCACCTAATCTCATTCCAGTCACCTCTAACTACCCCCTCCCTCTTCTCTTCTCCATGTAACCCAGTGAACCTCTCTGGGTGTCCCTCAATGTGGAGAAACTTTTCATCTTTAACCTAGATGTTTTATCATTGGTGCTGTATAGATGGAGAAGTCTAGAGACCACTGTAAAAATAAAACCGAAAACCAAAAGCAGGAGGCTTAAGTCCAAAGCTTGAGAACATCAGAGAACTCCTGAATTCAGGGAATATTAAGCAATAGGAGCTCATCAAACGCCTCCATACCTACACTGAAACAAAGCTCCACCCAAGGGCCAACAAGTTCCAGAGCAAGACATACCATGCAAATTCTCCAGCAACACAGGAACACACCCCTGAACTTCAATATACAGGCAGCTCAAAGTTACTCCAAAACTTTAGATGTCTCATAACCCATTACTGGTCACTCCACTGCACTCCAGAAAGAAGAAACCCAGCTCCACCCACCAGACCTCCAACACAAGCCCCCCTAACCAGGAAACCTTGACAAGCCATTGATACAATCCCACCCACAGTGAGGACGCTCCACAATAAAGAGAACTACACAAATTACCAGAATATAAAAAGGCCATCCCAAACGCAGCAATATAACCAAGATGAAGAGACAGAGGAATACTCAGCAGGTAAAGGAACAGGGGAAATGCCCACCAAACCAAACAAAAGAGGAAGAGATAGGGAATCTACCTGAGAAAGAATTCCGAATATTGGTAGTGAAAATGATCCAAAATCTTGAAATCAAAATGGAATCACAGATAAATAGCCTAGAGACAAGGATTGAGAAGATGCAAGAAAGGTTTAACAAGGACCTAAAAGAAATAAAAAAGAGTCAATACACAATGAATAACACAACAAATGAGATCAGAAACATTCTGGAGGCAACTAATAGTAGAATAATGGAGGCAGAAGATAGGATTAGTAAAATAGAAGATAGAATGGTAGAAATAAATGAATCAGAGAGGAAAAAAAGAAAAACTAATTAAAAGAAATGAGGACAATCTCAGAGACCTCCAGGACAATATGAAACGCTCCAACATTCGAATTATAGGAGTCCCAGAAGAAGAAGACAAAAAGAAAGACCATGAGAAAATCCTTGAGGAGATAATAGTTGAAAACTTCCCTAAATGGGGAAGGAAATAATCACCCAAGTCCAAGAAACCCAGAGAGTTCCAAATAGGATAAACCCAAGGCGAAACACCCCAAGACACATATTAATCAAATTAACAAAGATTAAACACAAAGAACAAATATTAAAAGCATCAAGGGAAAAACAACAAATAACACACAAGGGGATTCCCATAAGGATAACAGCTGATCTCTCAATAGAAACTCTTCAGGCCAGGAGGGAATGGCAAGACATACTTAAAGTGATGAAAGAAAATAACCTACAGCCCAGATTACTTTACCCAGCAAGGATCTCATTCAAATACGAAGGAGAAATCAAAAGCTTTACAGACAAGCAAAAGCTGAGAGAATTCAGCACCACCAAACCAGCTCTCCAACAAATTCTAAAGGATATTCTCTAGACAGGAAACACAAAAAGGGAGTATAAACCCAAACCCAAAATAATAAAGTAAATGGCAATGGGACCATACTTATCAATAATTACCTTAAACGTAAATGGATTGAATGCCCCAACCAAAAAGCAAAAACTGGCCGAATGGATACGAAAACAAGACCCCTCTATATGCTGCTTACAAGAGACCCACCTCAAAACAAGGGACACATACAGACTGAAAGTGAAGGGTTGGAAAAAGGTATTCCACACAAATAGAGACCAAAAGAAAGCAAGAGTGGCAATGCTCATATCTGATAAAATAGACTTTAAAACAAAGGCTGTGAAAAGAGACAAAGAAGGCCATTACATAATGATCAAAGGATCAATCCAAGAAGAAGATATAACAATTATAAATATATATGCACCCAATATAGGAGCACCGCAATATGTAGGACAAATGCTAACAAGTATGAAAGGAGAAATTAACAACAACACAATAATAGTGGGAGACTTTAATACCCCACTCACACCTATGGACAGATCAACTAAACAGAAAATTAACAAAGAAACGCAAACTTTAAATGATACATTAGACCAGTTAGACCTAATCGATATCTATAGAACATTTCACCCCAAAACAATGAATTTCACCTTTTTCTCAAGTCCTCATGGAACCTTCTCCAGGATAGACAACATCCTGGCCATAAATATAACCTTGATAAATTCAAAAAAATCGAAATCATTCCAAGCATCTTTTCTGACCATAATGCATTAAGATTAGATCTCAATTACAGGAGGAAAACTATTATAAATTCCAAAATATGGAGGCTGAACAACACGCTTCTGAATAACCAACAAATCACAGAAAAAATAAAAAAAGAAATTAAAATATGCATAGAAACGAATGAAAATGAAAACACAACAACCCAAAACCTGTGGGACACTATAAAAGCAGTGCTAAGAGGAAAGTTCATAGCAATACAGGCATACCTCAAGAAACAAGAAAAAAGTCAAATAAATAACCTAACTCTACACCTAAAGCAACTAGAAAAGGAAGAATTGGAGAACCCCAGAGTTAGCAGAAGGAAAGAGATCTTAAAAATTAGGGCAGAAATAAATGCAAAAGAAACAAAAGAGACTATAACAAAAATCAACAAAACCAAAAGCTGGTTCTTTGAAAGGATAAATAAAATTGACAGACCATTAGCCAGACTCATCAAGAAGCAAAGAGAGAAAAATCAAATCAATAAAATTAGAAATGAAAATGGAGAGATGACAACAGACAACACAGAAATACAAAGGATCATAAGAGACTACCATCAGCAATTATATGCCAATAAAATGGACAACGTGGAAGACATGGACAAATTCTTACAAAAGTACAATTTTCCAAAACTGAACCAGGAAGATATAGATAATCTTAACAGACCCATGACAGGCACAGAAATTGAAACTGTAATCAGAAATCTTCCAGCAAACAAAAGCCCAGGTCCAGATGGCTTCACAGCTGAATTCTACCAAAAATTTAGAGAAGAGCTAACACCTATCCTACTCAAACTCTTCCAGAAAATTGCAGAGGAAGGTAAACTTCCAAACTCATTCTACGAGGCCACCATCACCCTAATACCAAAACCTGACAAAGATACTACAAAAAAAGAAAACTATAGGCCAATATCACTGATGAACATAGATGCAAAAATCTTCAACAAAATTCTAGCAATCAGAATCCAACAACACATTAAAAAGATCATACACCATGACCAAGTGGGCTTTATCCCGGGGATGCAAGGATTCTTCAACATCCGCATATCAATCAATGCAATTCACCACATTAACAAATTGAAAAATAAAAGACATATGATTATCTCAATAGATGCAGAGAAGGCCTTTGACAAGATTCAACATCCATTTATGATAAAAACTCTCCAGAAAGCAGGAATAGAAGGAACACACCTCAACATAATAAAAGCTATATATGACAAACCCACCGCAAACATTATCCTCAATGGTGAAAAATTGAAAGCATTTCCCCTAAAGTCAGGAACAAGACAAGGGTGCCCACTTTCACCACTACTATTCAACATAGTTCTGGAAGTTTTAGCCACAGCAATCAGAGCAGAAAAAAGGAATAAAAGGAATTCAAATTGGAAAAGAAGAAGTAAAACTCTCACTGTTTGCAGATAACATGATCCTCTATATAGAAAACCCTAAAGACTCTACCAGGAAATTACTAGAGGTAATTAATGAATATAGTAAAGTTGCAGGATATGAAATCAACACACAGAAATGCCTTGCATTCCTATACACTAATAATGAGAAAGTAGAAAAAGAAATTAAGGAAACAATTCCATTCACCATTGCAACAAAAAGAATAAAATACTTAGGAATGTATCTACCTAAAGAAACTAAAGACCTATATATAGAAAACTATAAAACACTGATGAAAGAA